>NC_073240.2:91665454-91968484 GCF_029281585.2 Gorilla gorilla gorilla
TATCTGTCTGTTGTGTCCCTTGAGTATCTTTTAATCTAGAATTGTCCCTTTCTTCATGAGACTGACTTGTTAAAGGGATGGGACCAATTGCCTATTTTATGGATACTTCCAATTGCTTTCTCATATTTGCCTTATTCCTGTAAATTGGAAATTAAATCTCTAGGCTTGTCACGATTCAGTTCAACATTTTTGATGATGTGTATTTCATATTGCCTCGTGTCAATAGGCATATAAAACCCACTTTTCCCACCATCCCACCATTAGAGATACTAAGATTGATATCTGGATTAGGGAGACCACTTATACTTCCATTGTGTATTTACGTTTTTCCCTCATCACTAGAACATCATCTCTTTTGCACCGTCAAAATATCTAGTTTTCCATTAAGCATTCACCTGATATTTTTAACCCAATTGATAATCTTTCCTAAATCAGTACCTTCAGTAAAAGTTGCTGAATGATGATTTGTTGCTCTGTCATTCCTCCTGCATTTATTAGCTCATGTGTAGCCTTTTTTTCTTGTCTATGGAGGAATTGCTTGAACTGCTGCCTTTAATTCTAGAGTTAGTCTTAACATGGAATTTAGAATATGTAACAGGATATTGAGAATAAGTGATTTCTGTTGCATTTTTGCACTTTGT
This sequence comes from Gorilla gorilla gorilla, assembly GCF_029281585.2. NCBI lineage: Eukaryota > Metazoa > Chordata > Mammalia > Primates > Hominidae > Gorilla > Gorilla gorilla. Next base: position 91,666,096 of record NC_073240.2, read on the forward strand.
TTAAAGTAACTATGCAGTTCCAAAACTGGCCTTGAGAATATATCAAATGGTTGTGATACCCTAGCAATCTTTGTTCCTTGAATATTTAAACATGCTGTGCTTAATGCTCTTTTTACTTGGGGGTCTGGGGCAGGTATCTCGATGAGTTGATGAAACTGAAGGCTCAGGCACATGCAGAGAATAATGAATTCATTACATGGAATGATATCCAAGCTTGCGTGGACCATGTGAACCTGGTGGTGCAAGAGGAACATGAGAGTGAGTTATCTTCCTGTCCTCCCCAAATAATGTCACCATTAATGATGATGTGATTCCATGAAGTGGTTCAAAATACTACTCCTAGAAGGATTTTCGGGTGAGAGATTGAAAATATCTATATAACACAAAAAGCTAAAGTTGGATGTTGTTTTGAGAACACCAGGCAATTGCTATAATTAGGTATATGTCCAATAAGAACTAAATTTTGGAGGAGGTGAATTGAACATGATCTGTTATTTTTAAATGCTGTTATAACAAGTAGTCCTGACACTACATGGAATTAGGTCAAATTGCACAGGTTGTAGGCATGGTCCTCCACAAGACTCCTCTCACTTCAGACATAAGCTGAAAGCTGCAGGGTTCCCAGGCCACTGTACTTCTGAACAACTGGCTGCAAATTTGGAGGATCCTTCTACCCGCTCAGGTTTAATAATTTGCTAGAATGACTCACAGAACTCAAGAAAATGCTAGACTTACGATTAAAACTTTATTACAAAATATGTAAATCAGGATCAGCTGAAAGAAGAGAATCATCAGGCAATATCTGTGAGAGTCCCCAATATGAAGTTTCTGTGTTCTCAGGATGTGTCACTCTCCTGGCACATTGATGTGTATCACCAACCAGGGAAACTCACCTGAGTTTTGGGTGTCCAGAGTTTTTATTTGGGTTCATTACATATGCGTGATTGATAGTATTGGCTTTGCGATTAAACTCAATTTTCATTTGGCCTCTGCTCCCTGGAGAATGGGAGGCCAGGCTGGTATCACATGACTCTAAACCTCAGTGGTTGATCTTTCCAGCATGGCCAGCCTCCATCCTTAAACTCTCAAGAGGCCAACCAGGAGTCATTGGTTGGCGTAAATTCAGGTGTGGGCGGAGAGGCCCACCGTGAATCACAGAAACATACCTATCACTCAGGATATCCCAAGGGTTTTAGACGCTCCCCAAGAGACAAAGACCAGCCAGACTTTTTATTATACAGCAGAGTCCTTACAAAAGCAGTACAGCTGCCTAAGATACCTGGGGAGTGAACGTTTCTAATTTTAATTTGTATTTCCTGGGAGAAATATTCAACTGACTTAGTGGGAAGAGCCTTGCTTCGCATTAGGGAGCCCTGTGCTTGGATCTTTCTTCTGCCATTTGTTTGCTGTGTAATCTTGGAGAAGAGATTGCTAAGCCTTGTTATTTCTTCTATAAAAGTGTTGAATTAGATGACTTTTTAAGAACCCTTGAACCTTTTTAAGACTCTTCGTGAATCCTTTGTGACTCAAGAATGTTTTTGATTACACATTCCAGTGTACCTGAAAGCTATACAGTAAGGCCGATTTCATAAAAATCCTCATCGCTTTTAAGTTAGAGCAATTAAAAATGAAACAAAAGGACTTGAGCTTTCAATAGGAATATGAGTACAAGCGAGTTTAGTTGAAATAAATACTAATTAAAAAATTAAAACAGTGCTGCTTAACGGATGGTAAGTTGCAGTTTGAATCATGATTACTCTTAGGTGGATTTATGATTAGTTAGCATGTTCCATGATTGATTTGTTTATATACTTCCTTAATTAGAAAAAAAAACCTTCTGTCTCTTTATATTTAGGGATTTTAGCCATTGGTTTAATTAATGAAGCCCTGGATGAAGGTGATGCCCAAAAGACTCTGCAGGCCCTACAGATTCCTGCAGCTAAACTTGAGGGAGTCCTTGCAGAAGTGGCCCAGCATTACCAAGACACGCTGATTAGAGCGAAGAGAGAGAAAGCCCAGGTGAGTGGCATCGGAATTGTTCTTTATGTTCAGAGCACCTCAGCCCTCCTAGAACAAAGATAGAGGTAGGAATATCTTCCTTGATTCATTCAGCGAATGCCTTCTGGGCACCCTTAGATTCAAAGCACTGGAGGGACACAAAAATGTGAGAGACATAGGCTCCACCTTCTAGGAGCTCATGCTGTTTTACACATTTGGGTTTTTGTTCTTTTGTTTGTTGTTGACAGTCTTTTGTGTCTTTCAGTAAATTCTTTACTGAAATATAAGATCCAGGGCTGGGCGCGGTGGCTCACGCCTTGTAATCCCACAGCACTTTGAGAGGCCAAGGCAGGCAGATCACTTGAGGCCAGGAGTTCAAGACCAGCCTGGCCAACATGGTGAAACCTCATCTCTACTAAAAAAAAAAAAAAAAAATACAAAAATTAGCTGGGCGTGGTGGTGCATTCCTGTAATCCCAGCTACTTGATAGGCTGAGGCACAGGAATTACTTGAGCCTGAGAGGTGGAGGTTGCAGTGAGCCGAGATTGCGCCACTGCACTCCAGTCTGGGGGACAGAGTGAGACTCCGTCTCAAAAAAAAAAACATATATATATATATGTGTGTGTGTGTATATATATATATACGTATATGTGTGTGTGTGTGTATATATATACGTATATATATGTGTGTGTATATATATGTGTATATATATATACGTATATATACATATATATGATCCAGAAAAAAATATATATATATATGATCCAGAAAAATGAACAAGGTAGATGGGTATGCAATTGCATAAATTTTCAAAAGGAGGCACACCTGTGTATTTGGCAGTGAGATTGTAGAACCCATTACCAGCACCACAGAGACCTTCCTCGTATCCCCTTCCACCCTTAGCCACCCTCCATTTGGTGGTAAGGACTATTCTGATTTCTATTAATAACACCACAGTTCATTTCCGTCCACTTTTGAGCTATATTTAAGTGGGATCATACCTTATGTGCTCTTTTGTATCTGGCTTCTGTTCCCCTAAATAATGTTAATGATATGCATCCATGTGGTTGCATGGAGCCATCCTTTGCTCATTCTCGTTGTGTAGTATTTCATTGTGTGGTTATGTATTATTGGTGAAGTTTTTTGTTGTTTTGTTTGTTTTTTCAGACTGTTGTAAATAGGGCTTCTTTGTTTTTTTTTTGAGACGGAGTCTTGCTCTGTCACCCAGGCTAGAGTGCAATGACACAATCTCAGCTCACTGCAACTTCTGCCTCCCAGGTTCAAGCAATTCTCCTGCCTCTGCCTCCCCAGTACCTAGGATTACAGGCGAGAGCCACCATGCCCGGCTAAAATTTTTTTTTTTTTTTTGTATTTTTTGTAGAGATGGGGTTTCACAATGTTGGCCAGTTTGGTCTTGAACTCCTGACCTCAAGTGATCTGCCTGCCTCAGTCTCCCCAAGTGTTGGGAATTACAGGCATGAGCCACCGCCCATGGCCTGTAAATAGTGCTTCTATGAATTTTTAATTTTGGTTAAAAACATATATGTGCATTTCTGTTAGGTATACATTTTGGAGAGGAGTTATGGCCATAGGGAACACATATATGAAGCTTTAATAGATAATGTCATGAAGGTTTTTTGTGACAACTTAATTGAAACGTAATTCACGTATCATATAATTCAGCGTCAGTGGACTTTAGTACGTTGATAGAATTGTGCAGTCATCACCACAGTCAATTTTTGAACATTTCATCACCCCAAGAGAAACTCAGTACCCATTAGTAGTCACTCATTTTCCCTTAATCTCCCCCAGCCCTGGGCAACCATTAGACTGCTGGTTTGTCTATGGGTTTGTCTATTCTGAACATTTCATATAAATGGAGTTATGCAATGTATGGTCGTTTGTGACTGGCTTCTTTTAGCTTAGTTTATCCAAGCTGTAGCAGCAGCACTTCATTTCTTTTTGTTGCTGAATAATATTCCATTGTATGACTGTACCACATTTTATTTATTTATTTATGAGTTGATGACACATGGATTATTTCCACTTTACCACATTTTATTTATCCATTCATGAGTTGATGACATATGAATTATTTGCACTTTATTCGTGATTTGATAGACACTTAGCATGAGTGACAGCTATATAAGTTGTATCTTCAATCTACTTCCCTTTTTAGATATGGAAGCCGACCTAGCTTATTCTCCGAAAACCCACTCCTCTGACAGTCAGATATAAGGCTCCCTTTGGACTTTCTTAGCAGCAAAAACAAACATTACTACCGCTAGCATACATAGAATCATTGCAGCCTGACACATTAGAGATTCTGAATCAGTAGAATTAGACTTTAAGCTTAGGAATCTGTATTTTAAAAATGACTTTTTCATTGTTCTGATGACCAGCCAAGTTTGGGAAACACTAATCCAATAAAATGAATCAAAGACAGAGACTTCCATTTCTAGCTTCCCTAGAGCCAACTGCTTCTTATCCGAGTAAGTAAAATCAGTTGATCTCAATTTCCTGGCTATGAAATAGCAGTTGTGATTCAACCCTCTCCACAGCATCAAGTGACATTCTGCATAATTATGTCTCTTAAATGAAACCTGGTAGTATCTATCAGATACTACATTTACATGATTAGGACATGGTAATGTCAACTACTGCCATGGCAATGTAATCAAAGGAGATCAGTCAACATCATATTACCAACGTATAAAATTACCCACTCCTCTACCCTTCACCAAAACTTACAGAGCCCACACGAGTGTCAGTGTGCAAAAAGCTCCAATACACTAAAGCCTTGGTCTGTTTTTATACGTCTGGCTACTCAGAATTAAAAATTTCTTTTAGCCCTTCCGCTTGCTGCCTCACTTCAAGAGTCTTCTGAAGGCTATGGTTCTATCCAGTTGTTGTTACTTAGTAAGCACTGAAAAGGAGATCAATCACAATTAGAAAACAGATGTTATTAATTATGCTTTAATCAACAATTATTTGAAGGCCTACTACATACAAGGCAACTTCCTAGACAGCAACAGCATAAAAAGAGGCATAAACCTTGTCAATTTCCTCAGCAAACTAGGTAGCAGGTAAGACAAACATTTTAAAAGATGAGTTTATGTTACAATTACTTTAACAACTTTATCTTCATAGTAGCATTATTCCTGATAGCCACAGTGGAAAAAAAACAGTATGTCTATCAAGTCAGGAATAGATAAAGTGTAAATAATTCAAAAGGCTGTGTGTGCGTTTTGTTTGGGTCATCGGAGTTAAACTTTTTGAGGATATGACTATAGATTTGAAGCATTTCCTTTGCTGTGGAATAACTTTTCAGACTTCATCAAAGGCGGAGGAAGTCGGGGGAGTTAAAGGAAAAATTGCTTAACATTGCCAGGCCCAGCTGGGTGAACTACACATTGGGTGGAATTGTTTTTTGTTTGTTTTTGGTTTGAGTTTTTTTGTTTTGTTTTGTTTTGTTTTTTGTTTTTGGCATCACCTGAGCATCTAAGTCTCCATCAGCCATTTGGGAGTGTTTTTAAAAATATTTATCACTGAGTTACAAATTTAGCGAGCAAAAGATCTTAATTTAAATTTGGTCTGTAGTTTTATTTTCTTCTGATATCTTTGTGTTTGGTTTTGGTATCACAGTAATACTGGCCTCATGACTTGAAGTGTTCCTTTTATATTTTCAAAGAGTTTGTAAAGGATTAGCTAGTTCTTTAAACATTTGGTACAAGTCACCAGTGAGGCCACATGGTCCGGAGTTTTTTGTGTGGGGGATATTTTTTGTTTTGTTTTGTTTTGAGCTGCAGTACTGTGTAGGAAAGGGGTCCCGGACGATCCAGACCCCAAGAGATGGTTCTTGGATCTCACACAAGAAAGAATTCAGGGAGAGTCCGTAGAGTGAAGTGGAAGCAAGTTTATTAAGAAAGTAAAGGAATAAAAGAATGGCTTCTCCATAGACAGAGCAGCCCTGAGGGCCGCTGGTTGCCCATTTTATATTTCTTGACGATATGCTAAACAAGAGCTTTATCAGATCTTTTCTGAGCATGTGCACAGCCCACACATGCACTGTGGCCTCCTAGATCCCATCCAGGAATATGTCAGGTTGTCAGAGCTCTCCATGAACATCTCATTCTCCAGCTCTTCCTTATAAGGTTTTTAGTTAGTCTCTTGTTTGCCTAAACTGTTATCCTTAATGTTTTTGACAATTGCTTTTGGAGAAAAGGCTGTTTGCACTGGATGAGCTTTTGGTCAGGTCAAATAAAGACAGCCTTGCAAGTGTGACCTCTGAACAGGTCAGCTAATGACAGTTCTTTGGGAATGGGGCTTTGAAGGGATGGTAGGAGGGGCAGATTGGAATAGGGGAGTTTAAAGCACCACAGAACTCACTGTTCTTACTGAGTTTCAGCTGTTTTTCTTGAATGCGCTCTCCAATTTCTGCAAGCCTTTGGTTAATTTCTACCGTATTGAAAAAACTGGCCGGGTGCAGTGGCTCATGCTTGTAATCCCCGCACGTTGGGATGCCGAGGCGGGTGGATAGTTTGAGCCCAGGAATTTGAGACCAGGCTGGGCAAGATGGTAAAACCCCGTCTTTACAAAAAATAAATATATTAGCTGGACATGATGGTGTGTACCTGTGGTCCCAGGCACTTGGGATGTTGAGATGGAAGGATCACTTGGGCCTAGAGGGCTGAGGTTGCGGTGAGCCAAGATTGCACCACTGCACTCCAGCCTGAGTGACAAAGCAAGACCCTGTCTTTTAAAAAAAAAAAAAAGGGCTGGGCGCAGTGCCTCATTCCTGTAATCCCAGCACTTTGGAAGTCCCAGGTGGGCAGATCACCTGTGGTCAGGAGTTCGAGACCAGCCTGGCCAACATGGTAAAACCCCATCTCTACTAAAAATACAAAAAATTAGCCAGGCGTGGTGGCAGGCATCTGTAATCGCAGCTACCCGGGAGGCTGAGGCAGGAGAATCACTTGAACCCAGGAGGTGGAGGTTGCAATGAGCGCCACTGCATTCCAGCTTGGGTGACAAGAGTGAAACTCCGTCTCAAAAAAAGAAAAGCTGATGCTGGTGATTGTTTGCCAGTGTACCAATGTTTTTTGTTTGTTTGTTTTTCATGGTGGAGAGGATTTTCAGAGGTCTTTACCATTTTCACTAATGTCACGTCTCTCTTCATTAAATTTAGTGTTTGTGGGACTCTTGATAAAAGTGGATTACTAGTCATAAGTAGTACAGTCTGAATGCAAGGCATGGATATCAGGGCTCCTTAGGAACTCATTTTATAATTAAGAATATGAACGACTTAGGCCGTATGTGGTGGCTTATGCCTATAATCCCGGCACTTTGGGAGGTCAAGGCAGGCGGATCACTTGAGGTCAGGAGTTTGAGACCAGCCTGGCTGACATGGCGAAACTCCATCTCTACTAAAAATACAGGTGTGGTGTACACCCCTGTAGTCCCAGCTACTCAGGAGGCTGAGGCAGGAGGATTGCTTGAACCCGGGAGTAGGAGGTTGCAGTAAGCTGAGATCATACCACTGCACTCCAGCCTGGGTGACAGCGAGGCTGCATCTCAAAAAGGAAGAAAGAATAAGAATGACTTAAATCGGCTGGGTGCGGTGGCTTACACCTGTAATCTTTGTACTTTGGGAGGCCGAGGCAGGTGGATCACGAGGTCAGGAGATCAAGACCATCTTGGCTAACACAGTGAAACCCCATCTCTACTAAAAATACAAAAAAAAAAAAAAAAAAAAGAAAAAAAAATTAGCCCTGCATGGTGGTAGGCGCCTGCGCCTTTAGTCCCAGCTACTCGGGAGGCTGAGGCAGGAGAATGGCATGAACCCAGGAGGTGGAGCTTGCAGTGAGCCAAGATCGGGCCACTGCACTCCAGCCTGGGTGACAGAGCGAGACTCTGTCTCAAAAAAAAAAGAATGACTTAAATCTCTCTCTGACCTCCATGTGTGTATATGCACTTATGCACACATGCTTATATACATGTAGCTAGTAATCAGCTGGTTCACACCAGCACAGCTGTACCAGTTGTTAGGACATTGAAATTCTTTTATTTTGTTTGGTACCTTGTTACTGTCCCAACCCTCCCATATCTGTGCCATCACTCCCCAACTCTAATTGAAATCCCACTATATGGCAACTAAACCAGCAGTGACCATAAGGACTCTGCTCCATCCTGATTGATCAGTGCTTATGTTGTGTAGTTGATAAACGTGTTGTACAGATTTGTGTATGTGTGTTTATGTGTGTATGTGGTATATATGTGGTTATATATTTATATATGTAATATTGGGTCTATCATCACACATGCAAACCAAGCCACATAGTAAGTAAAGTCTTTTTAAAAAGTTTTGAGTGATGAGAAGTGCCCTTTAGAGGGGTGTGTGAGTGTGTGCTTTCCATATATACATGTACATAACATAGTCATTCCTTTACCTCTTCCCCCTTTTCCTGTGTTTGTGGCTTCTTCACCTCTTCTACCTCCAATCATTGCCCACTCTTTTTTTAAATTCTGACTTCTGGTCCCTATCTCTTTACCTCTTCTGAAATGCAATCAGTGTGTTTCTAAGTGTCAGAGTTGTTAGGGAGCTGTACTTGAATATATCTTAGATAGCATTTTTACAGCAAATCTATTTCTCTCCATAATATCTAGCCTGGGTCTTAACACTCTGCTCAGTGATTTGAGTTAATCTTAGGTGATCTCTTTAAAACAAATTTTACCAGAAGGATTTGGGTTTTGTCATTTTATTCAGTCTAATTGGAGCAGAAAGAACCTGTTCTTTCTTCTTACACTGGGATGAGGTAGTGTATGCTGTCTCTCTTTCCTTCTTCATTCTGGTGAGGGGCTTTTCTGTATTAATGTTTCCCTGAAACACCTGAGACACCCATCCATTCACTTTTTCTTGCCTTTCATACTATTGATCTATTGCTTATTTCTTAAGGAGTATGTATGAAAGGTTTTACTTTAATCTGCTTGGGGCAGGGAAGAAAGAATTCTGAATGCTTAGAAAGGTTCTGCCTTTCTCAGTGCAAGGGAGGTTGTGCTAAGTCTCACATCTTTGCTTACAGCAGATTCTGCTCAGATATCTGTTGTATGATTATCCCAGAAGTGAACCAAAAATGGCTTGATTCTGTGGAAATGCTTCTGTTTTTATGATAAAAGGATTTTTATGCTGCTTCTCTTGGAGACTAGACCATCAGCCCTCTCGCTTATGACTTCACAATTTAAGTTGTCACAAGCCTGCAGCTGACTCATTGTATTGTCTCACATTGGAACTATTGTCTAGTATTTCCAGTAGTTATTCTTAGGACTCTAGGGGATTGTGTGTGGTCATTTTCTATTTTCAGTAATAGAAAGCGACTAGTGGTAGGAAGGTACTAGGTTCTGCAGCTTTTAAGTAATTTATTTGTTCTTGCATTCTATTTATCTGTTTATTCTTTCCCTTTCCCAAGACTGTGAGCTTCTTAAAATTGGGACAGTGCCTCTTAGAATTGTAAGGCCAGCACCTACCATAATTAGGTTAAATTATCTTTCTAAAAGACTGCATTTAAGAGAAATCACTGCTTTCAATTTCAGATGCTTTCCTTTGGCCTTATCCTGTCACCTGCACTCTTTATAAATTGCAGGGATTGTGGCTGCTTCACTATATGGAGTGAAATGTTGTGTCTTTCTCTAATAAAACAGGAGGAAAGCCAAGCCTTCCCTAAGGTTTTGTGACTTCAACTGTTGGGCAGTGAAACGTTTCACTTTGCCTCAAAGCTCAGACCCTGCCTCATTTGGGCACATAGTTATGGTGATTTACTAAGTTCTTTATTCTGCCTCATTCATGCCTTGGCAAATTATATTCACATCAAGCAATCTAAATGAATTTTTGAGCTGCTATTTATACCAACTGCTGTTAGCTCAAGCCTCAGGAGTATGTTAATTTTGTTGGGTCTGCCTAGATCACCACAAACATGACTCTCACAACCTGGCCACTTTAAAACCTGAAGTGCCTTGTCTTTTCTAGAGAAGAGTGCCCCAGTAATCTGCTGAATTGATGCTTTCTGTAAAGACCTTACAGGCATCTTAACAAAGAACCCCCACTCTTTTGAGATCATTGAAACCTACAAAACCTCAGTATGACCATGGAAATCTAACGGGGTATCAGCAGTGGTTTCTGATTCTGACTCTCACACTGAGAGTAGGTAGAAGTAGAATCCTATTGTGCTAACTCTCAGTAACAGTAGTGACTACCTGGGGCTAATCCATAAGCTACTTCCCCAAATTGGAATATGGCAGCCACATTCTTGAAAATTGGAAGATACGGCCAGGCGCAGTGGCTCACGCCTGTAATCCCAGCACTATGGGAGGCCGAGACGTGCAGATCACAAGGTCAGGAGATTGAGAACATCTTGGCTAACATGGTGAAACCCCGTCTCTACTAAAAAAATACAAAAAATTAGCTGGGCGTGGTGGCGGGTGCACGTAGTCCCAGCTACTCGGGAGGCCGAGGCAGGAGAATGGCGTGAACCTGGAAGGCAGAGCTTGCAGTGAGCCGAGGTCACACCACTGCACTCCAGTCTGAGTGACAGAGCGAGACTCTGTCTCAAAAAAAAAAAAAAAAAATTGGAAGATACTAGAGGAAGGTATTTCTACTAATCTAATTCTGTTTAAAATGCCGTTCAGAGCAAATGGTCACCAACAAGCGCCTTTAAAAAAGAAACTTGTCTTAACGAATTTAGGAAGAGGAAAGTAAGTCACCTCCACTACATCATACATCATCTCTATCTACAATAGTCAACTCAGACTATGCTGTGAGGCTTTTGTTAGCTGTACTAAGGAAAGTAATCACAACATTCATTATATTTCTGTGTGAAAATTTGCTTTTAAGTTCCCAGCAACTGATTTAACATTCAAGTTTTAGGATATCAGCTGGTGAGAAATGTAGATTGCCTGTAGTGACTTCTGGCTTTAAATGTGATAAGTCAAGTCAAAGATTCTGGTTAAAGTAAGACTTGACAGTCTTAAAAACATTAGTAGTCATAGAGAACGTTAACTTCCTCTGAACATTGTTGGCAAAGGAGGCTTTCAAATAAGTACTGCATATTCATATATATACCCTGGCCCTTGTCACCCTGTTAAAGTCTCTGGACCCCTTCCCAGTCTGTCTGGGCCTCTTGCCCCTTCTAGCTGTTCACAACTTCCTGAACCACTTAAATTCATCTTTATATAATCTTCACCTACATGTGAGCCATTTCCTTTATCTTATGACCTTTACCAGTTTGTTTGTTTTTGGAGACCGGTCTATACTCCTGGCTGGAGTGCAGTGGTAAGAACACGGCTCACTGCAGCCTAACCTCCTGGGCTCAAGCAATCCTGCCTCAGCCTCCCTAGTAGCTGGGACTATAGGCGTGCACCACCATGCCTGGCCAAGTTATTTTTGTTTGTTTGTTTGTTTTTAGAGAGACGGGGTCTCACTATGTTGCCCAGGCTGGTCTCGAGCTCCTGGGCTCAAGCATTCCTTCTGCCTCAGCCCCCCCAAAGTGTTGGATTACAGGTGTGAGTCACTGCACCCAACTTTTTACCAGTTTTTTGATGCCTACTTCTTCCATTTGACTAACCCACGTGTCTCATATTTTTTAAGCCTGTTCTTCCATATTTAATTGAGTCTAGGAAGCCCCCTTCTTCACATGTATGTTACATGTACCCCGATTTCATGACTTTAATATTTTGCTTTTAATGATATGTAGGAAATCCAGGATGAGTCAGCTGTGTTATGGTTGGATGAAATTCAAGGTGGAATCTGGCAGTCCAACAAAGACACCCAAGAAGCACAGAAGTGTATGTATCACCTGTTTTATTTCTGTTTTGGTGGAGGCTGGGGATGACAAGGTGCTCCATACAGCTTGACCAAGATAGGTATGGGGGAACAATTTGCCAGTAGATATAGTTAGGTGAAGCAGTATGTGAATTTAGACACTCTCTAAACTATTCTGGTAACAATTCTTTCCCGAAATAGTTGCCTTAGGAATCTTTGCCATTAATGAGGCAGTAGAAAGTGGTGATGTTGGCAAAACACTGAGTGCCCTTCGTTCCCCTGATGTTGGCTTATATGGAGTCATCCCTGAATGTGGTGAAACTTACCAGAGTGACCTTGCTGAAGCCAAGAAGAAAAAACTGGCAGTAGGTGAGTTCTGGGATAATACATATGTGCCCTGAAGCTAACCCTTGAGTATATGAGGGGACAGATGTAGAGGAAAGGGATAAGCTATAGGGAAAGACCTTTTGGCATAGATGTACAGTACTTAGGCTCATTTTAAAGGAGATAAAATCCCTATTTTTGAAAATATCCATCCCCCCCCCCCCCCTTTGTGGACAGCTGTGTTAATAAGGCCAATTTTCTGAGAATGTGGGAAAGATTAAAATATTTAACTGTTTATCTTTCACAGAGTAGCAGTAGCTCTTATTAAGCCTATAGGCAATTAAAAGTAGTTTGTCTGTAAAAAGAGGGAAAGAAATAAGATTTCTTACCCCATTTTATGGACTTTTAAAAATTAAAAAACTGGGCCGGGTGCGGTGGCGCACGCCTGTAATCACAGCACTTTGGGAGGCTGAGGCAGGCAGATCGCCTGAGGTCAGGAGTTCAAGACTAGCCTGGCCAACATGGTAAAACCCTGTCTCTACTAAAAATACAAAAATTAGCTGAGCGTGGTGGCGTGTGCCTGTAGTCCCAGCTACCCGGGAGGCTGAGGCCGGAGAATCGCCTGAACCCGGGAGGCAGAGGCTGCCGTGAGCCAAGATCATGCCACTGCACTCCAGCCTGGGCAACAGAGCAAGACTCTGTCTGAAAATAATAATAATAATAATAAATTGAAAAACTGGAGAGGCTGAATGGTTGCACATTTTTTAAGACAGGCCTTAAACTTTGGCTTTGGAGTGAACAAAGTTAATCATGGTTAATTCCATAATTGGACTTCATAGGTATTTTCTTCTTATAGACATAAATGAGCTAAATTAGTCATTACAAAGTCATAATTTAATGGGAGCTTAGCATGCCCCTTTACTCTCACAGATCCAAGGAGCAGCTTTTGGAGTGGTCTTCATTTAGACTGTGAGACTAACTGTAATAATCCTGCAGTTCTGGATGTACAGCTGGGGAGTGTGGCTCTGGATGTCTTCTATCTTTCCTTTATTTTCTGCCAGGAGATAATAACAGCAAGTGGGTGAAGCACTGGGTAAAAGGTGGATATTATTATTACCACAATCTGGAGACCCAGGAAGGAGGATGGGATGAACCCCCAAATTTTGTGCAAAATTCTATGCAGCTTTCTCGGGAGGAGATCCAGGTAGGTCACCTTTCTTCACATAAGAAGAAGCTGAGAGAAAGTGTTTTCAAGCTATAATATTAATTAAGAGGAACAAGGCATGTGGTCAGAAGCCCTAGACTAAAATTGAGGTTATGTAATGAGCTGTTTTGCGGTAATTTTTTTGTAGTAGTTGGGGGAGTGACTGAGGCCTGAATTTGTAAAACATCTGAATTATAGAATTAAGTGATATAAACCATATGCTAAGAAAAGTTAGATGATCTATAAAAGAAAAATGAAAAGTTGCTGACTCCATTAAATGCAACTATTTTAATCTCTCCCAGTTTATATTTTCAGTCTCTCTTCTAACTGTTCCACAAATTATATTAGCTACAACCTGCACTTTCAAATAAAGTTAGCATTTTCGTAGAGCTTTTAAAGTACTTTTTCATCTTCTGTGTCTTTATGTCTTTGCTTATGCTGTTCCATTCAACAGTTTTTGTTTGTTTGTTTTTTGTTTTTTTTTGAAACAGAGTCTCACTGTGTCACCTAGGCTGGAGTACAGTGGTGCAGTCTCGGCTCACTGCAACCTCCACCTCCCTGGGTTCAAGCGATTCTTCTGCCTCAGTCTCCCGAATACCTGGGATTACAGGCATGCACCACACCTGGCTAATTTTGTAATTTTAGTAGAGACGAGGTTTTGCCCTGTTGGCCAGGCTGGTCTTGAACTCCTGGCCTCAAGTGGTCCACCCGCCTCAGCCTCCCAAAGTACTGGGATTACAGGCGTGAGCCAGCACACCGAGCCCATTCAACAGTTATTTGTTGAATACCTCAAATGTAGCAGGTACTCTTCTAAGGAATGGGGATATAGTCATGAACCAAACAAAGTCTCTGCTGTCATGAGATGTCTCTCCCCTGTCGTCTATATCTGTCAAAATTCTATCCTTCCCTTTGTACTGATTGTTGGTATCATAAAAGAAAAAAATTCAGGCTGGGCATGGTGGCTTACACCTGTAATCCCAGCACTTTGAGAGGCCAAGGCAAAAAGACTGCTTGAGCCCAGGAGTTCAAGACAAGCCTGGGCAACATGGTGAAACCTCATCTCTGCAAAAAATACAAAAATTAGCTGGGCATAGCAGTGTGTGTCTGTGATTCCAGCTACTTGGGAGGATGAGGCGAAAGGATCACTTGAGCCCGGGAGGTCAAGGCTGTAACGAGCCATGATCACAGCAGTGCACTCCAGCCTGGGCAACAGAGCAAGACCCTGTCTCAAAAAAAGGAATATTTAATTTAAAAATTCAGTCCTCCAAGCACACCCATCTCAAGTCACCTCCTCTATGAATCTTTTTAAAATTTCCTTTCCTTACCCCCTTCATCTTCCTTTGAAGCTCCCAAAGAACTTGGTATTCATTCAGAATTTAATGTACTTGGATTCGAATTTTAGTGACATTTGTGCTTGTCTATGCCCCCTAGTAGTTTTTAAGGTGAGCTGCTAAGTTTGCAGTAATTTCTCGAAGGGGAAGTTACATTGTCATTGATGGACTATTGAGGACTTTTAAGTTTTAACTTGGTGCTGCACTCATGTTACTTAAACCAGAGTTGTTTAATGAATGTTAAAGGGGAGGAATATATGCTCAGTAAGCTCCTGTAGGTCATTAGACATATTACTAATAGACATTCAGGATTCCTAGAGAAAAACGACAGTAGAAGATTTTCAAAAGGTCATTTACTTCCCTTTGGCAATATTTCCCAAATCCTGTGTGGAACAAGTCAAAAATATACCTGTGGAAAAAGTGAAATAGTCCCTTTATTTAGGAGTTAACATCAGATGGGTGATTTCTACCTTGTGGTTAAAGTTCTCTTTATATGGGGGGTTACAGTCTCTTACCCTTCCAGTGTTTCATCTTCGTTGCTAATGATTTCACAGGTGATGAAATTTAAATTCATTGAACTCTGTTCTGGGCATTGAGAAGATAGAAATATGTATCAGAGAGTCTCTACCTTCCATTGTTTCACAGTGTTGTGAAAACAGCAGACACAAAACTGAGTACTGTAATGTAAGGCAGAGAGAAGTGGTGCTCTAATCACAGCACAATAAGGGAAGTCTTAAGGGAATTTTTCATTTTGTCGTGGAGTAACATAGCATAGATAATATTTTAGCAGCCGAGGAAAAAAAGAAAAGGCTGTTCTAGACAGAAAGGGAAAGTTAAGGATGAGCTTGCTGAAATTATAAAAAGGAAGTAGGAGAGAAAATAGAAAAGGAAAAAGCACAGAGTACTGAAAGGACATGGACCACTGAAGGAGAGACGAATGGTGTATTACCTGGCACGTGGTAGGAGTGGCAGGACAAAAGGCCCAGGTTGAAGCTTGAGGGCCTAATGTGCTGTGCTAAGGAATTCAGGGTACAACTTCTAGCAGAGTGATTTTTAGCTCTTGTTAGTTCAGGGACACCTTTGAGAATCTTATTAACCTCCACAGAAACACTCATGTTTGAATAGTGTTTTGCATATATGGACCTAAGAATTTAAACAGGGAAGGGATGCTACCTCATTTTCAGCATGTGACCTGACCTCTTACCTCCCCTGCCAACAATAGTGGCGATCACATATAGATCCTCCCACTCTACTCACCGCTCTGTACTTTGAACTTACTTGGATTTTCACTGATTCCTTCTTCATTTTCTCTCTGGAGGAAACAGCTATCCTTTCCAAAGCTCATTATTGATCTTACTGCTTGATTTCATCCTCTCCCAGTTCCTTGCAGACCTTGTACTTTTTGTGCTTTTCCTCCAGTGCTTGTCAGGATTTAATGTCTGTCTGAATCACCTGGGATCTTGTTAAAATGAAGGCTCTGATTCTAGTGCGAGGTCTGAGAAAAATCTACGTTTCTGACAAGCTTTCAGGTGATGTTGATGCTGCTGGCCCAAGGACTGTATTTTAAGTAGCAGCCTACATACTTAAGCATCTTTATTTCCCACATCTTTGAAAAAATAATAATACAAAATTTTTTTAAAGCCCATGGAATTTCCCTGATCTGGCCTCACCTACATTCATACTCTTGCTAAGGGCCTTGTAAGTTAGTCTACTCGTCACTAATTCACTCTCTGTTACCATCCACTTCTTGGCTCACAGCAGTGTGGTTTCCTGTCCAGCTTTTAATTAGTAAAATTCTTATCTTAGAATTCATCAATAACCTTTTAATTGCCAAATTCAATTCTGAGCACTCATCATATCTGACTTGTCAAAAGTCTCTTCCTCAAACCCTCAATTCCTTTGGCTTCTCACATACAACTCTCTTCTAATTTTCCTACTTGTGAATGTTCCTTCTTAATCTCTCTTGCTACCTTCCTTTCTCGACCTCTGCTTGAATTATACGAAGAGTCCATTGGCCGCCTTCTCCTACACATTCTTCCTGAGTGATCTCTTTCAAGCCTGTGGCTCCAGCCCTTACCCTTGTGCTTGTGACTCCTAAATCTGTACCTCCAGGCGTTAGCCCTTTTCCCCACCAGCAGGTTTTTGCCCTTCCTTTTGCAGTCCAGAAGTCCAGCAGACACCTCAAACACAGTTTAACAGGAAAAAACCAGAGGCTGCAATAGCATATAAGGTTGTATTTTTATCTCACATGAAATGATTCTGCAGTTCAGCAGTCCAGGGAAAATGTGGCTTCATGGTATCATCTGTCCCAGGATCCTTCATCTTTGTGCTCTGTCATTCTTAGCATGTGGCTTCCATTCTCAAGGTCACCTTGTCACCTATAATGACAGTTTGGAGCTTTGACCATCAAGTTAGCAGTCCAAGCAGGAAGTAGGAAGAAGGGGAAGGAGAGCACAAAAGGTGTACTGTCAGCTGTCTGTTTCTCTCAAGGAGCTTTCTCAAAGGTCTTGCCATACTACTACTGCTCACAGTGCATGACCTCGCTCTACCTCACGAAGTCTTTTTTTTTTTTTTTGAGGCGGAGTTTTGCTCTTGTTGCCCAGGCTGGAATGCAAATGCGCGATCTTGGCTCACCACAACTTCCGCCTCCCAGGTTCAAGCGATTCTCCTGCCTCAGCCTCCCCAGTAGCTGGGATTACAGGCATGTGCCACCACGCCTGGCTAATTTTTGTATTTTTAGTAGAGATGGGGTTTCTCCATGTTGGTCAGGCTGGTCTCGAACTCCTGACCTCAGGTGATCCACCCACCTCAGCCTCCCAAAGTGCTGGGATTACAGGCGTGAGCCACCACGCCTGGCCACTCGTGGAGTCTTTTAAGTGCATATAGTGTTGCCCAGAAAAAAAAAAAAAAAATTGAGGCTCTGGTACCAAGGAGAAAGGAGAAGGTAGATGTTGGATAAGTAACTAGATGTTCCTAACCATTCTTACTGCTGCTGCCCTTGTTCAAGCCCAGGCCATCTGTCACTTGGATCACAATAGCAGCATTGTAATTCACCCACTTGGTTGAAGTCTCTTCTCACTCTAATCTGTCAGCTGCTTTCCTAACAGTATTGTTTTTCTAAAAATAATCTCCACCCTGGGCAATATAATGAGGACTCATCTCTACAAAAAATATTTTTTAAAAAATTAAAATTAGCCAGGTGTGGTGGTACACTTGTAGCCCCAGCTACTCAGGAGGTGAGGTGGGAGGATTGCTTGAGCCCAGGAGTTTGAGGCTGCAGCGAGCTGAGATTGTACCACTGCACTCCAGCCTGGATGACAGAACGAAACCTTGTCTCTAAAATAAATAATAAACATCTGATTGTTTTATTCCTTTGCTTGACAAAGTTTCCTGGCTCTCCAGTATCTTTAGTAACAGTCCAAACCCTCTAGGCTACTTTTCAAGACCATTTGCAATCTGCCTGGAGAAGCAATTTTCAGTCCTCACCTCTGGTCTCTCCCCCCTGAGATGTCCTGCATTGTAACATTCTAGGTGTCCCTCGGTACGTGGCACACAGCCCTGTTGGGTACCTGTCACTCTGTTCTTGTCTGCAGTGACCCCAGATCAGCCAGCACAGTGCCCAGCCTAGTCAGTGTTGGATAGGTAGATAAGTGAGATGGCATATGAAGTAAAAGAAGATCAAGTTTTTGTTTATGAAATGTTTTCTAGGTGGGAGGACGTGTGTGAGAACAACCTAGTCCTAAAAAACAGACCTGAGGGCTTTATTCCTGTTGTGTAGCTAATGATCTAGTATAGACTTAGGAAGCAGGAGGTGTTAGCTTGTGTGCTGTGGATGATACTTCGTGAAAACCTGCATCTGTTCTTGCCTGTGAATGTCTTTGAATGTGACCACTGCTTTTTCAGAGTTCTATCTCTGGGGTGACTGCTGCATATAACCGAGAACAGCTGTGGCTGGCCAATGAAGGCCTGATCACCAGGCTGCAGGCTCGCTGCCGTGGATACTTAGTTCGACAGGAATTCCGATCCAGGATGAATTTCCTGAAGAAACAAATCCCTGCCATCACCTGCATTCAGGTATTTCAGAACCTATCACACAGACAGCAAGCGGGCATCTAGAGCAGGGGTAATAAACGGTCAGCTGTCACCATTGACTGTCTGAGTGTGTTTTTTGAGTGCTGGACTCTTAGTCTTCTCTTTCCTTTGACAGGTACCTCCTCTTTACTACCATATAACTAGTGTGCCTACAGGTGTTTAATGCTGGCACAGTGGCAGTTCTTGGGTACCTCTTCCTCTCTTCTTCTAAGACTGTACCTTTCTGTAAGATTTGAACCTTGAGGGAAACAACTGTGGTTTGGCTTCAATGATAAGGTAGCACAATGTCCTGGAAAGAATTCTGAGTTAGGAATGATGGCTGCACTGCTGCCAGACAGTGGTGAATCTCCAAGTCTGTGTCCCCATCTGTAAAAGGGGAATGCCCCATTGTATCTTATCTTCCTCACCTGATTTGTTGTAAGAAGCCAGTAAATGAATCTGTATGGCTGCACTGTAAAAGGTGTGCAGGGCTGTGCTGACGTTGGGGAAGTAGAATGTAGCCATCGTGTTCTTCCAGTGGAGGGATGGCCCGTGCCCTTGTTCCCCTGTCACTGCTGGAAGTGGTCCTTCCTAAAACTTCATCATGAAATTGCACTTGGATCATGTATCAAGATGAAAGTTTTTTTTTAACTTCCATTGATGCTTGGGAAGTAATATGTCTTCTGTAACATTTGATTGTTTCAGTCGCAGTGGAGAGGATACAAGCAGAAGAAGGCATATCAAGATCGGTTAGCTTACCTGCGCTCCCACAAAGATGAAGTTGTAAAGGTATGGTAGCCTGAGCAGGGTTTCTCCATGAGGGGCACAGGTATAACAAGTGTTGAGATGAAGGACTCTTCTAATTTCCAGGATCCCTTTTCCACAGATTCAGTCCCTGGCAAGGATGCACCAAGCTCGAAAGCGCTATCGAGATCG
Source organism: Gorilla gorilla gorilla (assembly GCF_029281585.2). Classification (NCBI taxonomy): domain Eukaryota; kingdom Metazoa; phylum Chordata; class Mammalia; order Primates; family Hominidae; genus Gorilla; species Gorilla gorilla. The sequence continues at coordinate 91,685,774 of NC_073240.2, forward strand.
CCTGCAGTACTTCCGGGACCATGTAAGCACCCTTGGATCATACAGGCCATTAGGAGCAATTTTGCCATATTTTTGGTAGACAGATGAACAGAGAAATTTCTTCTTCTTTTTTGTTCGTTAGATAAATGACATTATCAAAATCCAGGCTTTTATTCGGGCAAACAAAGCTCGGGATGACTACAAGACTCTCAGTGAGTAACTGGCTCCGCGTGAAGAGTTGAGGCAGTGGCTGGGAGCCACCAAGTTCAGGGTGTTCTCCACAGACCTCTTTTGTTATCCTGAAGGCAAGGCTTGGGGGAGAGGGTGTGACCTGTGACATAAGCCCCTTTGCTAACATGTGGCTAGGTGTCTTGTTGGCTTGTTGCATTAACCTTTATCATAACATAGCAATAGCCTGACACAGAAGACTGCACCTGATAGTTGTCTTAGCACATCTCAAAATTAAATGTGTATGAATAGACTAGTTTTTCAAGATAATGCTATTTCCTGAGACGTAGTACTTTTTCTGCTAACTCCATTCTTTGATGCGTACTTTCTGTCAGTCAATGCTGAGGATCCTCCTATGGTTGTGGTCCGAAAATTTGTCCACCTGCTGGACCAAAGTGACCAGGATTTTCAGGAGGAGCTTGACCTTATGAAGATGCGGGAAGAGGTTATCACCCTCATTCGTTCTAACCAGCAGCTGGAGAATGACCTCAATCTCATGGATATCAAAATTGGACTGCTAGTGAAAAATAAGATTACGTTGCAGGTATGGCCCAGTGCCAGCGGGGGCCTTGGAACGGTTCGTCCTGCTTTGTAACCCCGGCATTCCCCTTTCTGACTGGTGGGGAGGGTGGAGGCTGACTTTCTTCTCAGCTACTGCCATAAGAGCTTTTTTTTTTTCTTTTGACTGAGTCTCACTCTGTTGCCCAGGTTGTAGTGCGATGTGATCTCAGCTCACTGCAACCTCTGCCTCCCAGGTTCAAGCAATTCTCCCTCAGCCTCCTAAGTATCTGGGATTACAGGCACGTGACACTATACCTGGCTAATGTTTTTTGGTTTTTGGCTTTTTTTTTTTTTTTTTTTTTTTTTGCTGACGGAGTTTCCGTCTTGTTGCTCAGGCTGGAGTGCAGTGGCGTGATCTCGGCTCACTGCAACCTCTGCCTCGCAGGTTCAGCGATTCTCCTGCCTCAGCCTCCCAAGTAGCTGGGATTACAGGCGCATGCCACTACACCCTGGTAATTTTTGTATTTTTACTGGAGATGGCATTTCGCCATGTTGGCCAGGCTGGTCTTGAAGTCCTGACCTCGGGTGATCCACCCACCTCAGCCTCCCAAAGTGCTGGGATTACAGGCGTGAGCCACGACACCCGGCTTTTTTGCATTTTTAGTAGAGATGGGGGTTTCACCATGTTGGCCAGGCTGGTCTGGAACTCCTGGCCTCAAGTGATTGATCCACTCACCTTGGCTTCCCAAAGTGCTGGGATTACAAACATGAGCCGCTGTGCCCGGCCATCATAAGCTTTTAAAAAAGTTATGTAAGACAGGTCAGGCATGATGGCTCACACCTATAATCCCAGCACTTTGGGAGGCCGAGAAGGGTGGATCACTTGAAGCCAGGAGTTTGAGACCAGCCAGGCCAACATGGTGAAACCCTGTCTCTACTAAAAATTAAAAAAAAATAGCTGGACACGGTAGTACATGCCTGTAATTTCAGCTACTCAGGAGGCTGAGGTGGAAGAATCGCTTGAACCTGGGAGGCAGAGGTTGCAGTGAGCCAAGATTGCACGACTGCACTCCGGACTGGGTGACAGAGTGAATGAAACTCTACCTCCAAAAAAAAAAAAAAAAAAAATTATTTAAGACATAAAACAACTTAATTGACAAAATTTTGATAGAGAAAAGAAGATAAATGTCTTCCCCTAATTTCACCTACCCCAGTCATTTTGTATCTTACATTCTTACTTCATATTAAAGGATAAGACTCTTTCCCTATGATAAGTAGTCATAATTTTTTTTATTTTATTTTTTGAAACAGAGTTTCCCTCTGTACCCCAGGCTGGAGTGCAGTGGCATGATCACGACTCACTGCAACCTCGACCTCCTAGGCTCAAGTGATTCTCCCACTTCAGCCTCTCAAGTAGCTAGGACAACAGGTGCATGCCACCACGTCTGGCAAATTATATTTTTATAAGAGATAGGGTATCTTTGTATTGCCCAGGCTGGTCTCAAACTCCTGGGCTCAGGTGATCCTCCTGCCTCAGCCTCCCAAAGTGCTGGGATTACAGGTGTGAGCCACTGCACCCAGCCATAAATATTATTTTTAACAGTAGCATAATAGATTTTTAGAAGATATACTATGATTTACCTCTTTTTCCCCTAGTATTTGACATTTAGGTTGTTTTCCAAGCGTTTATTATAAATAATATTGCAATTAATGTTTCAATATATATGTAGCTTTTATTGTATTTAAGACTTATTTTTATAATAGACTGCTAGAAGTTGGTTTCCCAATTCAGTGGACATTCTTATGGCTCAGATTCTTTGTTGGAACATAGGAATGGATTTGACTGGTGTACTGAAAACAGGATAAAGTGTAGTGGTTTTTAAATATTCAGTGGGAATCTGCCAGTGCAGTAGACCTTCATGTGAGTTTGCACGTGCTACAAAACCTTTCCTCAATGCCCAGAGGTTCATCTTTGAAAGCTTTCTGATCTATTGGTTTTTGTTTATAGGATGTGGTTTCCCACAGTAAAAAACTTACCAAAAAAAATAAGGAACAGTTGTCTGATATGATGATGATAAATAAACAGAAGGGAGGTCTCAAGGCTTTGAGCAAGGAGAAGAGAGAGAAGTTGGAAGCTTACCAGCACCTGTTTTATTTATTGCAAGTAAGTGGCTCCTGGAATCAGTGTTATAAAAATTTAGTGAATTTATTTTTCCACAAGAAAGCCTTACCATCGATCTCTCTGGAAGTATTTTTGACTTCCACTGAGGGGTGAGTGACGGGCACTGTAACATGTTAATTTATTAATCTTTTTTCTCATATGTATTGTAGTCCTTCAATTTTAAATAATTGAATATATCTTGCCAGCCTTTATATTACCTACAAATGACTTATCCCTTGGTTTTATTTCAGACCAATCCCACCTATCTGGCCAAGCTAATTTTTCAGATGCCCCAGAACAAGTCCACCAAGTTCATGGACTCTGTAATCTTCACACTCTACAACTACGCGTCCAACCAGCGAGAGGAGTACCTGCTCCTGCGGCTCTTTAAGACAGCACTCCAAGAGGAAATCAAGTATGAACAGATTTCCTCAGGGCACAGGCCCCTTCCCACTATCAGAGGGGCTCCCAGTTTGAGATTCATGACTTCCTGATCTTTTCTTGATCTCAATTAATTTATGAAAAATACTTACTCTAAAGAAGCATCTAATTTTTAAATAACTGATCTAAAATCTTGCTGCTTCTAGGGAAGGGATAAATTAACTTTAGGAACGTTCTGTATTAAGGTATAATTTCAAAAAGTAATCTGAACAGAAAGATTTCACATTTTTATCTAGTAGCGGACCCAATCATGACCACGATTGAGCGTGCAGCTGCAGGAACGTTCTGTGAGTGCCGGGGAATGTTTCGAGAGAAACTGTTTCAGGGAGATAGGATCTTCAAGCAGGAAGGGTTTTCAGTTGATGGGTTTTGTGACAAGTTTAAATTTTTATCTGATGTTTTATAGGTCGAAGGTAGATCAGATTCAAGAGATTGTGACAGGAAATCCTACGGTTATTAAAATGGTTGTAAGTTTCAACCGTGGTGCCCGTGGCCAGAATGCCCTGAGACAGATCTTGGCCCCAGTCGTGAAGGAAATTATGGATGACAAATCTCTCAACATCAAAACTGACCCTGTGGATATTTACAAATCTTGGGTTAATCAGATGGAGTCTCAGACAGGAGAGGCAAGGTATGTTAACCATAATAACACTTTTCTTTCATGTTGTTATAGTCTTTCCCTCTTTTTTCCCCTCTCTTTATTTATAAACTAATATTAGTTCAAATAGTTTTTCTTTTCTTTTCTTTTCTTTTCTTTTTTTTTTAGACAGAATTTCACTCTTGTCGTCCAGGCTGGAGTACAGTGGCGTAATCTCAGCTCACTGCAGCCTCCACCTCCCAGGTCTAAGCGATTCTCATGCCCCAGCCTCCCGAGTAGCTGGGATTACAGTTGCACGCTACCACACCTGTCTGATTTTTGTATTTTTAGTAAGACAGGGTTTCACCACGTTGGCCAGACTGGTCTCGAACTCCTGACCTCAGGCAATCCATCTGCCTCGGCCTCCCAAAGTGCTGTGATTACAGCTGTGAGCCACCACACCCAGCCTCAAATAGTTTTTCTTTAGAAAACTGTGCTTTCTAAGTTGTTGACCTAGTAATAAATTCACTTATTTAGCAAATATTTATTGAGTATTAACTATGTGTCAGGCATTGTGTTAGAGATGTGTACAGTAATGCAATAATGAGTGAAACAGACATGCTTCCTGCTCTCTCTTCATAGTTCATTGGGTGGAAGAGACACCAACCAGGTACATAAAAATAAAAGCATAATTAAACATTGAAGAAAGTTTTATGAAGTTTTATGTACGGTTCTTTAATGGAGACTTTATAAGAGGGAGCTAACATAAGGTGGTTAGGGAAAGCCTATCCCGGAAGATAAAATTTCGTTTAGCTGAGGCCCTAAAGCTGAGATGAACCCAGCCTTACTAAGAGCTAGGTGCAGAGTGTTTATGTCTGAACACTCTAAGCTGGAGGGTGTAGGCCTTAAATGGACCCTGGCATAACTAGGGATACAGTTGAATGAGAAGGTTCATATAGATTGGGTGAGATCACTGTGTTTCATTAAAGGAAAAAGAAAATGGTGTGGAGTGAGCTTCCCTGAAATATCGTGAGTTGGGCTAATTAAATTAACATATTACAGGAGATAGCTGAGCCAGGGCCATAGCGTAACCACCAACATTCATTTATCTAAAGCAAAAGTGTGCCAATCAAATATTGGTAATGCTGGGAAAAGGGAGTTCAGAATGCCAAAACGTTTCTGGTTTTATTTGTCTTGGGTGAGGACCCAGAGGGGTGGGAGATGGAGGTGTGAGCAGCATGGTCTGTTGTGGTTTTTTCTTGTTGTGGAGTAGAGTTAGATCATGCATGAAGCTCTCTGGGCATAGGTGGAGTAGCAGCTCTCCACACCATTGCTATTCAAAGTGTGGTTTGCACACCAGTAATGGAAAATCATCTGTGCACACTGTTATAGTTCAACTGATACTTTTTTTTCATGGCAAGATTTTCTTAATGAAGGAAGCAATGTATTGATTTACATTCTGACTCATTGTCTTTATCTTGTCTTTGATCAGTTTGTAGACTGGCACTGGTCCACACTTCTTCATCATTCTACTTTCCATGTACCCGGATGCCAGGCAAACAGGGAGTTTTATGCTGGGTGGAGAACAGAACATTCTGCTGACTCCTTGAAAGGGCTTATCTCACCAGGCATGGTAGCTCATGCCTGTAATCCCAGCTCTTTGGGAGGCTGAGGTGGGAGGATTGCTTGAGCTCAGGAGTTTGAGACCAGCCTGGGCAACATAGGGATACCTTGTCCCTACTTAAAAAAAAAAAAAAAAAAAATTAGCTGGGTGTGGTTGTGCGCACCTGTAGTTCCAGCTATTCCAGAGGCTGAGGCAGGAGGATCGGTTGAACATGGGAGGTTGAGGCTGCATTGTGCCTTGATGGCGCCACTGCACTCCATCCTGGTTGACAAAAAAAGAAAGAAAGGGCGTTTCCTTATTAGGAATCATTTGGCATCTGATTGGTTCTCAGTACCATGTAGGTCTGTTATCAGGACTCAGATCATTGCAAAAGTCTTTTTTAGTTTTTTTGCCTGCATACCTGAGGCCCACATCCAGGAATGTGGTCAGCCAAGCGCAATACTTGTCTGGGAAGTTTTGCCTGCAACCCAGGGCATTCCTTGCCGATAGCCCCATGTATACTGGCTCCGGGCTTCTCAGTTATTTCCTCTGATGGTCCATGAGTCAGTCGTTTTTAGATCCAAAGCCCGCTGGACATTTCAGGATTGGTTTTCTTGTGGGTACCTATAAGAAACTGGTGTCTTATTTTGCCTTTCATAAAATGGAAATTGAGCCAGGCATGGTGGCATGCACCAGTAGTCCCAGTTGCTCAGGAGGCCAAGACAGGAAGATTGCTTGAGCCCAGGAGTTTGAGCACTGCCTGAGCAACGTAGATCCCATATCTTAAAAAAAAAAAAAAAAGGAAATTGATTTGAACTCTTTTTAAGTTACCAGTGACTGTGAGGTATGATGGTGTGGTGGGGATCTGTCCTGCAGGTAAGCATCACAGGTCCCTTAGCTTTCTTCTTTTACTTCAGCCACCATACACGTAGCAAACTGGAATCTTGTCACCTCTTGGGAATGTTCTTTCCTAAAATCTCAAAGTTAATGTTCTGTTCTATTACCAATGTTTTTTAGCATATTGATTCCCTTGCTGGTTACTACTTTTAAAACTCATATAAATAATAAAACATAGAATATTCTTTATTGTTAAGTTCCATGTATTTATTTATTTCTCATAGAAAGTTTCTGTTGATTTTTGCAGAATTTTTGTGTTCATAGTCTACCAGTTTTAATTTAGCCATGCTATGACAAATGAAGAGGGGTATCCCTATCTACTTGTATTTTTCTTTTTGTTGTTGTGGTTGAGACAGAGTCTCGTTCTGTTGCTCAGGCTGGAGTGCAATGGTGTAATCTCAGCTCACTGCAACCTCTGCCTCCCTGGTTCAAGTGATTCTGCTGCCTCAGCCTCCCGAATAGCTGGGATTACAGGCATGCGCCACAACGCCTGGCTAATTTTTATATTTATAGTAAAGATGGGGTTTCTCCGTGTTGGCCAGGCTGGTCTCAAACTCCTGACCTCAGGTGATCCACCCGCCTTGGCCTCCCAAAGTGCTAGGATGACAGGCGTGAGCCACCACACCCGGCCTCTACTTGTATTTTCTAAGGCTGCCATAACAAATCACCTCAAATCGGGTGGCTTAAAACAACCGAAAGTCATTGTCTCACAATTGTGGAGGCCAGAAATTTGAAACCATTATCATGAAGTCGAGGTGCTGGAAGAGCCACGCTCCCTGCAGAGGCTCTAGTGGAAACTCTGTTTCTTGATTCTTAGAGCTTGTGGTGACTGTTGACATCCCTCAGCTTGTGGCTGTGTGGTTCCAGCCTCTGCCTTTGTGGTCACATTGCCTTCTCTTCCCCTTCTGTGTGTACCAAAGCTCTCTCTGCCTCTTTTTTTTTTTTTTTTTTTTTTTTTTTTAAGACAAGGTCTTGCTCAAGCAGTCCTCCCACCTCAGCCTTCCTAGTAGCTGGGAATGCTAGCATGTGCTGCTGTGCCTGGCATAGCACTCCTATCTTTGAAGACCTCCTTCTGGTTTCTAACAAAGTCCAGATTTGTCAGTATCATATACGGGGTCTGTCATGGCCTGCTCCCTGTCTGCTTTTCCACTGTCATTTCTGCTGTCTCCCCTTCCTTCCTAGAAGACTCTTCCTCTCCTGTTTTCCTGAGTTCAAGCATCTCTTCCTTTTGGAAGCTTTCCTTGCTTTTTCCATTCTGAGTTGAAGCCCTTTCCCTATGGTCCTGTAGCACTTTTGGTGAACCGATTTACAGCACAATAGGTTTATACTCATCCGTTTGTGTGTCGCTCCCACCAGACTGTAAAAGACTGAAGAGAAGGTGTCATGTCTTGTATAACTTTTATTCCCAAGTGCCTGTTATTGTGCCTGGCACACAATTCAGGCACCTGATTCACAGTTAAAAACCTGAGTTCAGATTCTAGACTTATCACTTACCAGCCCTGTGAGGATGAGCTTAAGCTATCTAATATTTCTGGGTCTTATAGTTTATGAAAGATAAGACACTTGCTTCAGGCTGTTCCTGGCTGTTAGTCTAACATAGTTGGGTATAATTTGTCTTCCCAGCAAACTGCCCTATGATGTGACCCCTGAGCAGGCGCTAGCTCATGAAGAAGTGAAGACACGGCTAGACAGCTCCATCAGGAACATGCGGGCTGTGACAGACAAGTTTCTCTCAGCCATTGTCAGCTCTGTGGACAAAATCCCGTGAGTGCCATCAGTTGTCATGACCCCCAGTAGAACCCAGCACTAAGTGCCTTTCTGCTCCTTGGCCCTTCTCACTAAGTTTTGTCCATCCTGCAGTTATGGGATGCGCTTCATTGCCAAAGTGCTGAAGGACTCGTTGCATGAGAAGTTCCCTGATGCTGGTGAGGATGAGCTGCTGAAGGTAAGAATCTCATAGCTGGCAGACTCCTGCCCTTTGAGGACAAAGCAATAAAACCAGGGCTGACCATAGATCATTACTAACTGCCTAAGTGTAGGTTCTGGCAGTAGCTTACCATTGATTGTGAGCTTTTGAAAGCAATTGTAATTGGTAAATGGTACCTGTCTTAGGATGAAACACTTCCTATAGTTTGGCACACAAACATCAAACAAGTAGAAAGATGGATTTTTCCTGTTTTCAGATGAGTTTCTTTGAGTCCTATCTTTTCGCTGTAGTATTGTTCCCTCTGCTGGTGACCTGGCGAATAGTAGCAGGCACAATTGTTTCTGCTAAGGCTGTTGCTGATAACTCTTTCTTACTCAGCTGTGCTCTTCTCTTTCCTTTTTTTTTTTAATCTGAATGCTTTTTTCTTCTCTCTCCTAGTTCTGTGCTTTCCTACAGTGAGGCCTCGATTCTAGACTTTCTGTTCAGGTGAATTAATTTTATTTCTTCTGAATGAAACTCTAGGGGAAATGCTGTGACTGTCCCTGAATTCTTCTGTGGAAGAGATGTGTGTTAAGTGAATTTAATTTCAGAGGCATGAACTTGGCCTTTGAAGTCTGCAGCATGAGAATGTTGGGAGGTGGGGTTACTCTATGCTGATTGGGTCATGTTAAGGAATTTAGCTGTGTTTGTTAGCTTTTTATAAGGAAAGCCCATCTACATGGAAGTACAAAGTGCATGTGGGTGACAGCAGCCTTATTTGCTACCATGATATGTGAACAAAAGATGCCCTGAAATACTTAATAACAGACTTTAAGTGTGTCATTTTTATCTTCTGAATCTGCTCTTTCATTAACTACTGGCAGTAGTTTTCAGTTCTGTTCTCATTGTTTTCCTGTATTGAACAAAGGGATATTTCATTTAGTTCCAGGCCATGAGAGAGAGTGTGTATATGTGCATGCATGCATGTGTATATGTATTTTTTATTTATTTTTTCCTCATAGGACTGCATTTTCTGCTTTTCTTTGCTAGCAAAGTCATTTATGGCTTGCTTGGTGGTATGTCTTTTAATACCCATCTTTCTGTTTCGTCTGTTCCAGATTATTGGTAACTTGCTTTATTATCGATACATGAATCCAGCCATTGTTGCTCCTGATGCCTTTGACATCATTGATCTGTCAGCAGGAGGCCAGCTTACCACAGACCAACGCCGAAATCTAGGCTCCATTGCAAAAATGCTTCAGCATGCTGCTTCCAATAAGATGTTTCTGGGAGATAATGCCCACTTAAGCATCATTAATGAATATCTTTCCCAGTCCTACCAGAAATTCAGGTAAGGGGAAAGGCACAAGTGCTTAAGAGAGTCTGTGGATGTATTTTTATTGTTGAGGGGAAAAATAAGATTAAAAACCACCTCTCACTTTCCCCGGACTGCCATATTGTAGAAGACATGTTCGATGTTCCCGGGACTCAGAAGATGATCCATTTACTTTGAAGAGAATTTTCATATGAAAAAATAGATAGTAGTTAACACTTATGAAATAGATAGTAGTTAACATAAAAATAATGATGATTATGCATTTAGTACATGTCACCTTGTAATCAGAGAAGAATTGGAGAATGCTTTTAATTTTTGTAAATTAACATCTAGTTTTGAATTCAGTGCTTCAGAGCACTGTCTTAGAGATAGAATTGGTTCTCCTAATGGTGTCTGGAAACTTTTAAATCATGGTGCAATGGTTCTTATGGGTAAAACTAAAACTACAAACTAGGTGGAGAAAGAAGTTATTTGAACCACTATCCCAAGGTTGTCAAGCACAGCAAACACACAACACTTTCTCTTGAAGTAATTGTTGACTGGCTTCTGTTCGCACTCATTGTGTGAGAGGTTTGTGAAATGTCCTCTTGCCAACTTCATGTGTATGTCCCTTTTTGGGGGGCTGCCTCCTGTGCTTATTTCAGACGGTTTTTCCAAACTGCTTGTGATGTCCCAGAGCTTCAGGATAAATTTAATGTGGATGAGTACTCTGATTTAGTAACCCTCACCAAACCAGTAATCTACATTTCCATTGGTGAAATCATCAACACCCACACTGTAAGTATTTTTCTTTAATTACTTAATTTCATTGTCCTTAATTATTATCCCTGGCTGCTGCTTATCATCTCTGGTAGCCAGGTGTCTAACCTTCCTGTGATCTAACTGACAATGCATCTCCTTGATGTCTCTTTTTTTGCTTGTTACTCTTTTTTGTTTATTTATTTATTTTTTGAGACAGAGTCTCACTGTGTCGCCCAGGCTGGAGTGCAGTGGCGCGATCTCGGCTCACTGCAAGCTCCACCTCCTGGGTTCACACCAGTCTCCTGCCTCAGCCTCCCGAGTAGCTGGGACTACAGGCACCCGCCACCGTGCCTGGCTAAGTTTTCTGAATTTTTAGTAGAGACGGGGTTTCACTGTGTTAGCCAGGATGGTGTCGATATCCTGACCTCATGATCTGCCCACCTCGGCCCCCCAAAGTGCTGGGATTACAGGCGTGAGCCACCACGCCTGGCCTTTTGCTTGTTATTCTTAACAGTATCTACTGCTAAGTTTCTAAAAGGTCTTCCCAGGCCACCTGCATCAGAATCCTATGGGCTGATAGTTAAAAATGAAGTTTCCTGGACACCACCCCAGGCCTACTGAATCAAAATCCCACTAAATTTATCTATTGCCTTAATAAAATAGTGCTTTTACTCTTCTTTCTTTTTACCCTAGCCCTCTGCGTTATTTTTCTAACATGATCTAGAATACTAGCTTTCTCTGTGTAGCCTTGGAGTGGATTTTTCCCTTGGAAGCTGGAGCTCCATGTTTCTTCAGATTTTTCAAATCATTTTTTCCCCTCTGGGGACATGGACATGTAAAACAGGAACAAGGACATATGTAAAAATGTAAATGAAATTTCAGGTTACTGTCATTTCTGAGGGCATCACTGGGGATAATGGCACCTTGAAGACTTTGTTGAGTGCCCCTACAATAATTATAACATTGATTTGGTATACTTTTCTCTGAATTAAATCATGTCATACACTGGAAACATTAAGTAAAAGTCTGCACGTGACTTATTTGAACTGGCAGTAGGGTACATTGATGACTTTGGGTATTGAACTTTGAGTTTCGATGTTTTGTGGGTTTTTTGTGTTTGTTTGTTTTGTTTTATTTTTTTGAGATGGAGTCTTGCTCTGTCACTCAGGCTGGAGTGCAATGGCGCAATCTTGGCTCACTGCAACCTCCGCCTGCTGGGTTCAAGCAATTCTTCTGTATCAGCCTCCCTAGTAGCTGGGATTACAGGCACGCACCACCACGCCCAGCTAATTTTTGTATTTTTAGTAGAGACAGGGTTTCATCATGTTGTCCAGGCTGGTCTTGAACTCCTAACCTCAGGTGATCCACCCGCCTTGGCTTCCCAAAATGCTAGAATTACAGACGTGAGCCACTGCACCCAGCCAGTGTTCTTTCTCACACAGGGCACATTTGAATCCTTTATGGCCATGAGGTTAAGAGAATACCAGTATTTCCTCTTCTTATATCATAACATAAGTCATTCAGCAGAGCCTGGTGTGGTGCCTTATATATCATATTGTTTATTTGGGTTAGTTTGCTGAGGATTTGCTTGTTGTTTCTTTGAATATAGGAACTTTGTTGGAACCTCTTTGTGCAGATCATTGTTAGGCATTCTAGGGAGGGACGGGCTGAAGAGTTGAATGTATAAATGGAGTTGATCATTGGTGTTTGCAGCTCCTGTTGGATCACCAGGATGCCATTGCTCCGGAGCACAATGATCCAATCCATGAGCTGCTGGACGACCTCGGCGAGGTGCCCACCATCGAGTCCCTGATAGGTAGAGTTCTAACTTTTGCCTGGAAGATCAAAAGGGAATGTGACAGAAAAGTGTTGTAATTGTTACCTCCTCTGTTTTTTGCACTATACCAAACTCTGGATATACATTGAGAAATAAAATAGATGTGATCCTGATAGTTTCATAAGAGAGAAAACAACAACAACAACAACAACAACAAAAGCCCAGATGTGATCAATATCTATAAGGAACTGGAGTCAGAGGAAAAGATCATTTTAAACGCAGATACATACTGCCAGCTTGTATTTTTTTAAAAAAGTTGCAGGTACATAAATTAAAAGTCCTCTAAAGGAAAGAATTTTTTTGTTTGTTTGTTATGAGACAGGGTCTCCCTCTGTTGCCCAGGCTGAAGTACAGTGGTGCAGTCATAGCTCACTGCAGCCTCAAATTCCTAGGCTCAAGTGATCCTCCTGAGTTGTTTTTTTTTTTTTTAATAGAGATGGGGTCTCACTATGTTGCCCAGGCTGGTCTCGAACTCCTGGCCTCAAGCCATCCTCCTCCTTTAGCCTTCCAAAGTGCTGGGATTGCAGGCCTAAGCCACTGCACCCAGCCAGAAAGAATGTTTTCAGAGAGAATTGTGATATTGTAGTGTTGAAATGATTTCTCAAACATTTATGGAGTTATTATGGATCCCTTGCCTTTATCATTTGGCATAACATTTTATTTCTCAGTAAAAGTTGTTCTCGTCACACTGTATGTGTTAGGTGATTCAAGTATTATCTTAGACTTGCATCATCTTATATTTGTATTATTTCCCCCCAATATCTCCTCTCTTTATTATGCTGACTCTTTCCACCCTCCCAAAACTTCAGGGGAAAGCTCTGGCAATTTAAATGACCCAAATAAGGAGGCACTGGCTAAGACAGAAGTGTCTCTCACCCTGACCAACAAGTTCGACGTGCCTGGAGATGAGAATGCAGAAATGGATGCTCGAACCATCTTACTGAAGTGAGTATCAAAAGAAGGAGAATGAAATGAATGTAATCTAAAGGTTTCTTGGCCTTTGGAGAGGAACCTGCTGGGTCCTACCTGAAATGACCATGCTGACCTCTCATACTTGTCATAATCCCAGTCACCAATCACCTCGCATATTGTACTTGGTACAGGACTTATCTGCCTTATTTTGCTAATATGCTACAGTGAAATGTAAATCTTGGAAATCCTAACCCTCGTACCTACTTATGGAATGGCTGGGTAAATAAGCCTTGTGCCTTGAGTGCTGTGTACTGGCAGCTGCCGCTTGGGACTTCTGTGAGGTACTGTTTGTGCTGCTGCTGCTGCTGCTTCAGTCCACTTGAGAGGAACTAGAACACTGGTAATATTTAAATGCTTCCCCCATCTCGTTTCAGTACAAAACGTTTAATTGTGGATGTCATCCGGTTCCAGCCAGGAGAGACCTTGACTGAAATCCTAGAAACACCAGCCACCAGTGAACAGGTAAAATTTAGGGTCTAACATACTCCTTTGTTTGGTAGATAAGCTCTCCCGATAGGCACATGTCAGAGAAAGGAGGGGAGACACAAATAACAGTTGGTAACCTAGGGGTGAGCATGAATGTAACTGGGGGACAGTGGTAGTTATGGCTCATCTGAGAAAGTTTTTGCTTCCTGAGTCCAGGAGGTGATGTCCTTTGGACAGGAAGCTCACTGGCACTTGCATGCAGAATCAGTGTGTCCATCCCGTATATCCATCCCTTGGTATCCACAGGGGATTCTTTCCAGCACCCATTCTCCCCACCCCCAGCCAATACCAAAATCCATAGATGTTCAAGTCCCTTATATAAAATGGTGTAGTATTTGGCCGGGCATGGTGGCTCACGCCTGTAATCCCAGCACTTTGGGAGGCTGAGGCGGGTAGATCACGAGGTCAGGAGATCGAGACCATCCTGGCTAACACGTGAAACCCTGTCTCTACTAAAAATACAAAAAATTAGCCAGGCTAGGTGGTGGATGCCTGTAGTCCCAGCTACTCGGGAGGCTGAGGCAGGAGAATGGCATGTACCCGGGAGGCGGAGCTTGCAGTGAGCCAAGATCGCACCACTGCACTCCAGCCTGGGCGACAGAGCGAGACTCCATCTCAAAAAATAATAATAAATAAATAAATAAATAAAATGTTGTAGTATTTGCATATACTTACATTCTCCCATATACTTTAAATCATCTCTAGACTGCTTATAATACCTACTACAATATAAATGCTATGTAAATAGTTGTTACTGTATTTTTAAAATTTGTATTATTTTGTATTGTTGTATTTTTTTTTTTTCAAGTAGTTTCAGGGTTGGTTGAAACCATGAATGTGTAGGGTTCACTGCAATTTATTGAATATTATATATTTTGAATTCTGTTACATGCCTTGGTAGATAGAAGAAAAGTACAGAATGTGGCTCCTAAACTCAGTGAACTCATGGTCTTGTTGGGGAAATGTGACATATATACCTGAAACAGTGATGAACTGTTTCAAAATTAACTATGTTACTGACTGAAAAATAAGAGAAGTTTCAGGAAAGAGGCCAGTGAAGCAGTGCATTAGGAAGCTTCCTAAAAGAAGTGGAACCGGAGCCAGATGTATAAAGGTGGAAAGGATTTGGGTGTGCATGTAAGACAAGAGAGGGCAATCGAGGCAGGAGAGTGATGTGAACAAAGGTACAAAGGAGGGAAGAGCATGATGCGACTAGACTACATGTCTAGAATGGAGCTGTGGGTGGAGGTGAGTAGTGAGAAATAAAACATGAGACCAAATTATTTAGAACTCACAAACTAGATGGGAATTTGTCACTGCAGAGATAAGGAATAAAGAGCCTCTGTAAGGTTGAAGACCATTTAATAAAAGTTAATTAATTCAGCAGTGCTATTAGAGCAGATGTAGTTGAGTCATATAGGTGTGTGATAAGGTCCAGTGGGGTGGGCAGATGGTTGGGTCCTGGCATTTTGTAGGATTGGATGAGTCATGTCGTATCTAAGACCCTTGTTTCTTTCTTTTTTTTTTTTTTTTGTAATTTGAGACAGAGTCTCACTCTCACTCAGGCTGGACTGCAGTGGCGTGATCTTGGCTCACTGCAACCTCCGCCTCCTGGGTTCAAGCGATTCTCCTGCCTCAGCCTCCCGAGTAGCTGGACTACAGGTGTGAACCACCACACCTGGCTAATTTTTGTATTTTTAGTAGAGACAGGGTTTCACGATGTTGGCCAGGCTGGTCTCAAACTCTTGACCTCAAATGACCCACCCACTGTGGCCTCTCAAAGTGCTGGGATTGCAGTGAGCCACTGCGCCCGGCCATAGACCTCTGTTCTCATTTGTCAAGTAAGGAAAGTAGGTCAAGTCATTCATTTTCAAATTTTAAACATGGTAATCTGTTTCATTAAATGACAACTTAGCTAAAAGCCCAGTATATAGAGCAGGTACTCTGCTACTCTGGAGCTACTCTGATAGCCAGCAATAGGGCATCTGAAATCCAGCCCTATAGGACTCTGTGATGCCTCTGGCAAACTCTTGAGGCTGCACAGAGAACTATTTGGAAACCATTGTTTTCAATGAAGTCTCAGCTGTCAGTTGCTATGACTGATTACTGATTAGATATGTGTGAAAGGCAAGTAAGGACATGTAAACCAATACTTGAAACATGTTGAACCTAGAAAGAAATTTGAAATAAGGAAGGAGGAGCCAGTCTTTATTGAGAACCTAGTATGTGTTTGGTGCTCTCACCTCTGTTCTTCAATTTAATCCTTACAATATTCCCATGAGTCGAGTTTTTTCATCCTTATTTTGTAGATGAGGAAACCAAGACCCTTACAGGTTAACTGGCTAAGATCATCAGCTTGCAGTGACAGAACCGGAGGTGGATCCAGTTCTGTCTGCCTCCAAAGCTTATGCTGTTTACATTATGTGATGCAGAGTAGTCTTGACATTAGAAAAAAGGGGACTATTGGGAAAGGGAATTGCTCCAGTTAGGAGGAATTACAAGTTTGAACTATGAGCCATCCCGAATGTAAACATCCCAGTACAAACAGCTCAAATATGGCACCAGAGCCATGGTCACAAAGATTTAGGATCTGTCAACACAGAGGCAGTCAATGAAGTATTGAGAGTAAACAGAGAGAAATGGTCACAAATCACATGGAAGTACCAAACCATGCATAGAGCAAGAAGACAGTGCAGAGAAGATGAGCAAGGTGACAGAAAAGGCTTTGGATTTTGGACAGGGGAATGGTAATTGGTGATAAGAGCAGTAAAGAAGAAAGTGCTGAAAGAACGAAACAGTGAGTGTAGATCATATGTTGGACAGGGACAGACAATGGACGGTGACTATGAAGGATGGCAGTATCAAGGGAAGGTGTTTCCCTGTTAGATTGTGGTGTCTGCAGCATGTTTGAAAGCAGAGGCAAGGCTCGAGCATGATTCCACCTTGTGACAAAGTGACACAAAGAATTAGCAAGGATTTACTAAGCACTGGTCTTGTTGTATTAGTATAGTTACAACATTTATACAGCTATGTTTTTAATAAAATTAAATGGCTTCCATG
The DNA here is from genome assembly GCF_029281585.2 of Gorilla gorilla gorilla. Lineage (NCBI taxonomy): Eukaryota > Metazoa > Chordata > Mammalia > Primates > Hominidae > Gorilla > Gorilla gorilla. Next base: position 91,702,499 of record NC_073240.2, read on the forward strand.
TCTCAAAATGTGGTAGAGAAAAATGACTTTGTAGCCAGTAGAGTCCAGTCTTGGTGATTGTACCTGGAGTCCAGGAAAGAAGCCGTAAGCACCTAAGCAGTTGTGTGATTTGTTTGGTTGTTTGTTTTTTGTTTTTTTGAGACGGAGTCTCGCTCTGTCGCCCAGACTGGAGTGCAGTGGCGCGATCTTGGCTCACTGCAAGCTCCACCTCCTGGGTTCACGCCATTCTCCTGCCTCAGCCTCCTGAGTAGCTGGGACTACAGGCACTAGTCCCATGCTCGGCTAATTTTGTTTTTGTACTTTTAGTAGAGACGGTTTCACCGTGTTAGTCAGGATGGTCTTGAACTCCTGACCTCATGATCCGCCTACCTTGGTCTCCCAAAGTGCTGGGATTACAGGCATGAGCCACCGCGCCTAGCCCAGTTGTGTGATTTTGTAGATATCATCTCTTCTACGTGGAAAGAGATGTGCCTCTGCTTCATGCAATTTTTCATCTATCATTTGGCAGCGGGCAGAATTTGTTTCCTTCTGTTTCGAGGTTGGAGTTTAAGAACTGTATAAGTTCAGATGCAAATGTGCTATATAAATTCAAGTTTAGGATTAGTGTGGTAAACTTGCTAAGAACTTCTTTTTCCCATCTGTAGGAAGCAGAACATCAGAGAGCCATGCAGAGACGTGCTATCCGTGATGCCAAAACACCTGACAAGATGAAAAAGTCAAAATCTGTAAAGGAAGACAGCAACCTCACTCTTCAAGAGAAGAAAGAGAAGATCCAGACAGGTTTAAAGAAGCTAACAGAGCTTGGAACCGTGGACCCAAAGAACAAATACCAGGAACTGATCAACGACATTGCCAGGGTACTGCATTCGGGGGACAGAGGGGACCCGGCCTTGTTCAAAGCTGAGAGGCTCGAGAGACAGTAGCTGTTCACATAACAGCATAGCTTCAGTTCATGGGCAAATTAGTGCCCTCCTCTCTGAGAAACCATATCTGACTCTCCAGCATGAGGGCCTTGCCCGACCTGAGGCGGCTTATTCCATGGCCTAAATTACTAGGGAGATGACCTTAACTGGAGCCTCCTATGACCTTAAAGAATTTGTCTTCGGCCTTAAAGAATTCTTCCAGATCTTTTTCATGATTACTGTGAAATATAAATTCACATCAAGCTGATTAAATCGTTGATTTGTATGAATCATCTCAAGCGAGGGGCTTTGGTGAGGACTAAGAGTTTAGGTGTTCTGTGCTGTTGCACTAAGATAATATTATGCACACCTGAGAACTGGTAGTTGATGTATTATAGTTCTCTTTTTCTCCCTTTCCCAATAAAATATTTAAGAGGTCCAAACCAGCTTTGCAAGTAAATTCTAAAAATGTGTAAGTCTAAATGTAACACATTTCCCTGCTAGAAGATACAAATGGGGGAAGAAAATTTGAGATCTGAATTTCTCTGTTAATTTGTGAAAACAAATTACTGCCTGTTGAATGTATGGTTAGGTCAGGCACAGTGGCTCACATCTGGAATCTCAGCACTTTCTGAGACCAAGGCAGGAGGATCGCTTGAGACCCCATCTCTACAAAAAAAAGTTTTTTAATTAGCCAGATATCGTGGCATGTGCCTGTAAGTCCCGGCTACTCTGGAGGCTGAGGTGGGAGGATCATTTTAGCCTGGGAGGCTGAGGCTACAAGAAGCCGTCAACCACTGCACACTCCAGCCTGGGCAACAGAGTGTCTAAAAAAAAAAAAAAAGCAAAAAAAAAAAGGTAGGTAGTCATATTTAAGGCAGAGTTAAGCATTGCTGGGTTCTAGTGTGAAATGATAATGATACCTGTCGTTATTTTTCTAACTTTAATAATTATGTCTCAGGATATTCGGAATCAGCGGAGGTACCGACAGAGGAGAAAGGCCGAACTAGTGAAACTGCAACAGACATACGCTGCTCTGAACTCTAAGGCCACCTTTTATGGGGAACAGGTGGATTACTATAAAAGCTATATCAAAACCTGCTTGGATAACTTAGCCAGCAAGGGCAAGTGAGTATTTTTTCTTTTTAAAGAATCAATGTCAGAATTAGAGTGAGGAAAAAGCAGAGGCAACTGAAATGAGACTGGAAATTTTTACTTAAAATACACTGGATCTATTTATTGCATTAGTCTTTTATTTTACCTCTAATCATTTGTGTAATTGCCTAATTCCATTTGTAAGTGTATGATGTAAATAGTGGGTGGGGGATTTCATGGATGCTTATCGCTAAGTATTCCTTTTGCAAAATATCTTCGTGGGGCCTGTCAAGGTGGCTCACACCTATAATCCCAGCACTTTGGGAGGCCGAGGCGGGCATGTCACTTGAGGTCAGGAGTTCAAGACCAGCCTGGTCAACATGGTGATACCCCATCTCTACTAAAAATATACAAATTAGCTGGGCATGGTGGCACGCACCTATAGTCCCAGCTACTTGGGAGGCTGAGGCAGGAGAATTACCTGAACCTGGGAGATGGAGGTTGCAGTGAGCCACGATTGCATCACTACACTCCAGCCTGGGCGACAGAGCAAGACTCTGGGGAAAAAAAAAAAAAATCTTCTTGGCCTTAGAAATTAAAATCATGAAAGGAGATCATCTACTGGTCCCAGAATCACTTAAGGAATATTATGCAAATTTGGATCCCCTTGCTCCTCTCTATACTTCCTGGGGACAAGATCACAGACTCTGATTTTTTTTCCTGGGTGCTGAGGAAAGTCTGATCCAGCCTTCTTGGCACTGGCCACAAACTATCAGCATGCCCATGTTACAGGGAGGGAACTGAAAACCCAGAGAGGTGGGTGATAAGAGCAGGTTTTACTTGCAGGGTAATTTATTATTTATTCCTAACTTTTTATTTTAAGAGTTTTCAAATCTCAGATCGAATGAATAGAACAATAAGCACCCATGTGCCCTTCACCTAGATTCACCCATTTTTAATATTTTGCCATATCTGCTTCCCATTTCCCTGGCTCGTGCATGTCCTCTGTTTCTCTCTTTCCATGGAAGACTCTCTGGGGTCAGGCAGGGCTGATGGAAGGAATGAAAAACAGGCCCACCTAACCCTGCTTGCAGATCTGACTCCTGTGAGCTTTTGACGTGTTTTCATTGTTCTTTGTGCACTTCCTGACTTTCTGACACAAGATGTTTCATGTTCAACCTGTAGTTTCCCCTCCCCAGGGCCAGAACGAACTGTTTCTCCAAGCATCCCTGGTTTCTTTGAATGAAGAATGGTATTTAGAAACCAAGATCTAGAACTAGGTGTGTTCACTGCCAGATTTGTCATGGCCTCCAGGCCTTCTAAGCAGACAGACCTAGATTCTCTTTTTTTTTTTAATGCTGCATATTATTCCATTATACAGATAGATATAACAGTTGACTTCAGCAGTTCTCCATTGATGGACATTTAAGTTGTTTCCAGTTGTTTGTTATTATTTTTTAAATTCTGCAGCAAATAACCTCTTGTACACATGTCATTTTGCAAATGTGGGCATATTTCTGAAGTTAGCACTTCTTGCCTTGATTATCCTAATAGCCTCCTAACCTGTTTCTTTTTCCTTATTCTCATTCATCTGTAATTGCTGTGCTGGCTTAAACGCTTTTAAAAAGTATTTATTTGATGACATTTTTATTTTTTCCTTACACAGCTGAGGGGCGTAGAGTAACTCCTTCACTCCTGGGATTCAGGACCATTCCCTCAGGCTGGCATACGAAGCTCTCGTAGTTACTTGTTAGGTACTTAAGTTCCCAGAAGGACATGGGAGGATTAAGACACTGTTAAATTCATGGGAGTGTTCTCAAATATAATTTAAACTAAAAATGGAAGCAATTTAGTAATATTTCCCCTGTTTTGCAGAGATATTGCTTAGGCTAATTCTAACATTTGTTTGCCATTTTAGAGTTGGTATGTTACTTATGCTTATGTCTGGAAGTTTGGTTTCTGACATGTTTCCTTCAGTTACCAATGATGAAGATTCAGAGTAGATGGTTACTTATAGAAAGTGACATGATGTGATTTTTACAGAGTCTCCAAAAAGCCTAGGGAAATGAAAGGAAAGAAAAGCAAAAAGATTTCTCTGAAATATACAGCAGCAAGACTACATGAAAAAGGAGTTCTTCTGGAAATTGAGGACCTGCAAGTGAATCAGTGAGTCTTTGCTTTTTGTTTTATAAGTTGATTTTTATTTCTACATTTATCACATCTTTGCCTTTTTGTCTTCATTTCTCTTTTCTGGATGGTTACTTTTAGTATTTTTTGTGTATTTATATATTTTTATGTGTAGAATTAGGCCTCATACTCAGAGTTAATTTGTCATTAAAGAGTTTTTCTTTTCCTTGTTTGTAGAACATTTGTCTCAGGTCATGTTCACTTCTTTGGGTCTGATCTTAATTTTTCCTCATTAAAGCAGGAAGCCATTCCTTGGATTTCTTCTGTTTCTGAACCAAGAATAAATTAAGAGTAACAATAAGAGGAGTTTGCTTTATTCCACTTATAGCTAGGAACCAGGCACTTATCTTCATTTGCTTTTCTGGGAAGTATCAGCTTGCTTTGCACGTGGTTCATGGACCTGACACGTCATCCTCCCACAGGTCCTGGGCCCAGCGTCATTAGCAGGCATTTATTGAGCATCTGCTCAGTCAGCCCTGTGAGTTCAGGCTACTGATCTTTCTCTTCTTTTGTCTGTTTGGGGGGGAAAAAAAGACAACTTTTAAAAAAAGAACCTTTTACATTTTTCTAATTCTAAAATAATATGTATTCGTTATTAAACTTTGAAAATACAGCAAAGCATAAAAAAGAAAACACCTGTAATTCCACAAGCCAGAGATAACCACTGAAATCGTTTTAATGTATTTTTTTCTATTCACATAAAGATTATACACGACTCACCCACTTATGTATTTAACTACTTTATATATAAATAAATATATATATATATATTTTTCTTCTTCTTCTTTTTCTTCTTTTTTTTTTTTTTTTCACGGAGTCTCTCTGTCACCCAAGCTGGAGTACAGTGGCGCGATCTCAGCTCACTGCAGCCTTGGCCTCCCAGGTTCAAGCAGTTCTCCCACCTCAGCCTCCCGATTAGGTGGGACTACAGGCATGCACCACCACACCCAGCTAAGTTTTTGTATTTTTAGTAGAGATGGGGTTTCACCATGTTGGCCAGGCTAATCTCAAACTCCTGACCTTATGTGATTCACCCACCTCAGCCTCCTTTGGGATTACAGGCCTTTATTATTATTTTATTATTTTTTATTTCCACTACTGTTCAAGTGCCTACCTCTATTTGCCTTTCTGTCTTCTTTTTAATTTGCTCCTATGGGCTTAGAAACTAAATAGCCAACTAAATCTGGTAAAATTATTTATCACTTAAGATAAATATGTTGAAGGAATAACCCGTGAGGCGTTCCAGTTGAATAAGATGCACGTGTGTTTCAGTGCATGGGTTTTTGTGACTTCTTTAACTCTCAGTGACCTTTTTGCATCTTTCATGGTTCTCACCCCTGTTCGTAATAGGTAAGGCAGCTCCATAGTTGAGTTCTGGAAATCTGGGGTGCTATACTTTGATCATCCAGAGAATAGCATAATCCCCCCTTTTTTTTTTTTTTTTTTTTTGAGACGGAGTCTCACCCTGTCACCAGGCTGGACTGCAGTGGCACTATCTCAGCTCACTACAACCTCTGCCTCCCGGGTTCAATCAATTCTCCTGCCTCAGCCTGCCGAGTATCTGGGACTGCAGGTGCATGCCACTATGCCCAGCTAATGTTTGTATTTTTAGTAGAGATGGGGTTTCACCATGTTGGCCAGGATGGCCTTGATCTGACCTCGTGATCCGCCCGCCTCGGTCTCCCAAAGTGCTGGGATTACAGATGTGAGCCACTGTGCCCGGCTGCATAATACCTTTTCCTTTTGGCCCCCCAAAATTTCCTGGCACGTAACATGTTGTGAATGAGTGATAACTTAAATACATTTAATAATAACAATTTATCTTTGGTAATACTGAGTGTGCTTATATACACAGCACCTACTCTTTCTAGAAAACCTCCTCCCTTGGTGCTTTTTATACGGACCCCCTTTTGTTTATTTACTTCTCCCAGTCCTCAAACATGCATGTATTCAAACACGCACACCCTCTCCTTCCCCAGTTTCCTCCGTTTTCTCCTTTTATCATTAGGTTTCCTTTTTGGCCATGTGGAAGTGAAGAGAATTCTATGATGTCATCCCTTCACACGCCACTTGTGGCACTCCTCGGTGGTTCCTCTTTGATAGGATGCAAGTGCTGCAGGCAGAGAGAGGTTGCCATTCCTCTCTCCAAGTCCCAGAGCAGATGGTACTTGGGCGTGGCAATCTGTGCTGCTTCAGCTGCAGAAGTACTTTTGACCTGTATTTTCTGCAGCCCTTTTCACCCTTGAAGACTTGGTTCATCTCCTTTCCCCATTTCACAGAATATTTTTATATGAGAACATGAAAACCACACCCTTACGATGTTATCTTTCAACAGGTTTAAAAATGTTATCTTTGAAATCAGTCCAACAGAAGAAGTTGGAGACTTCGAAGTGAAAGCCAAATTCATGGGAGTTCAAATGGAGACTTTTATGTTACATTATCAGGTGGGTATGCACCAGCAGGAACCAAAAACTTTTTGGATGAGATTCTTGTCCAAGTAGGAGAAATAGATAAAGAGGAGACTCATTTGAGGAAAGCTGTCTACATTCAGCAGTGATCTAGGCTCCACTCTGGGGGGAAAGAAGCTGAGGGTTTCAGCATGTCTGGTTTGGTGTGTGCGCTTTGGAGAGCTTTTGCAGATGTCAATCTTCAGAAAACATTTAGCTGAAGCTTCCACTTAGTGCTGCCACTAAATCGAGCTGACACCTTGGACTTGAACAAAATGCAGAAGTACACATGCTGACACTGCCGAATTCTAAGCCCACTCAGTAGCTTGAAATCTTTTTTCTCATTTTGATTTGATATAGGTACTTAAAAGTTAGATGCACTCTGACAAGGTGTGTGTAAAGTTTATGTTTGTAAACTGAATTCTGTCTTAAATCCAAAAAGAACTCGGGAGTAATTCATTTTTGTAGCATAAAGATCCCTAAGTTTTATTTTGAAATATCTGATTTTTACACGTTAAAAAATAACAGGGCATCGAGAGGATTCCTAGGTGACATCCAGACTCCTTTAGCTTTGTGTGTGTGGCACCGGCTAGTCTGCTCCTCTTTCCTTTCTTGCACTGCTTCACACAGCCATGCCCTGCCAGCCCGGGCGGGTGCCTTCCTGTGAATGTACATTTGGGCTTCTGCTCATGCTGCCCTCCCTCCCATCCCCTGCCTCCCAACCCCGCCCCTTTTGTTCATCCATGGAGTACTTCCCTGGGTGTGCCTCCCCCAGCCAAGCCATAATAGGTGGTTTCCCCTTCGCTTCTGTAGCCCTTGCAGACATCCTCTGTTTACAGTAGGTGTTGACTTACTTCCCCTCTCCCCGCTAAAGCCATAAACTCCTTAAGGACAGGTAGCATTTCTTAGTCATCTTCGTTCCCTTCTCAATGACCAGTAGACCATTAAAACATGTTAGCTAAACAAATGTGAAATGATTTCGTGATGCACACAGCTAACTAAAGTACTTCCACCAAAAAAAAAGAAAAGGAACCTCTTATTCCCTCAGTTTCACCAAATTATTATTTTTTTAATTTAAAATTATTTTTTATTTACGTGGAGTTATCAGAACATATTTTTATTTTTAAATTTTTTAACTAAATCATGTTAGGCCAACCAGTCTGCCTGTGGTAATTTATTAATTTATGTACAAATTCATTAAATGTGGGGTGACTGCCAGGTGTGGGGTATTCTGTTAGGCACAGGTCCCAGCAGCCCTCATGGAGCTGCTAGGATTTTTCCAACAGATAATTGAACTTGTGGGGTCCTTTCTTTTTTTGGAGGGGGGGGCAGAGTCTCGCCCTGTCTCCCAGACTGGAGTGTAGTGGCGTGATCTCCACTCACTGCAGCCTCCACCTCGTGGGTTCAAGTGATTCTCCTGCCTCAGCCTCCTGAGTGGCTGGGATTACAGGCGCACACCATCACGCCCGGCTAATTTTTTTTTTTTTTTTTTTTTTTGAGACAGTTTCGCTCTTATTGCCCAAGCTGCAGTGCAATGGCACAATCTCGGCTCACTGCAACCTCCGCCTCCCGGGTTCAAGTGATTCTCCTGCCTCAGCCTCCTGAGTAGCTGAGAATATAGGCGTGCACCACCACACCCAACGCCCAGCTAATTTTTGTATTTTTAGTAGAAACAGGGTTTCACCATGTTGGCCAGGCTGGTCTCTAACTCCCGACTTCGTGATCCGCCTGCCTCGGCCTCCCAAAGTGCTGGGATGACAGGCGTGAGCCACCACACCCGGCCTTGTGGGGTCCTTTCAAGCCTTTTGACCCTTGCTTTCTCATCACCACTCTTCTAAAGTTCAGAAGTGAGACCACTCAGATTTCTTAAACTTGTTCAGGACAGTGGTGAAAGTAGCAGGAAAAGCAGGAGCATTGCAGTCAGATCTGGATTTACCGCCTCCATCTCTGTCCTGTTGTGCAAGTCATTTAACATCTCTGAGTCTCAGTAGCTCATCTTTAAAGTTAGAATAATCGCACCTCATAAAAATTTTTGTCAGGACTTTAAAAGATACTATGTAACGTGCTTACACAATGCCAAGCACATGGCAGACACCTAATAAAACATCAAGTTCTCTCTTTTCCCCTTGCCTTCGGGATAGAAAGTGTTCTCATGTGGAATAGAAATTAAGAATCTAGCAGATAGTATTGAGGTGACATTACTAGCCTTATCTCATTTCCCCGTGCTTAGTATATTTCATCATAGGTTTAAATGCTTCACCTTTTCCAGATTTATTAAAACTAGTGACCCATAACATGGATGAAATGGGAAAATGTCATTGTGACTTCTGAAATAAAAAGCTTAGATGTGTGTGGCAATTGAACATGTTTCTTTTTCTTTCCATGTATGATGAATTTTGATATGAACAACATGACTTCCTAACTCCAAATCAACCAGAAGCCTCCCTTGGCCAATGTGCCCTATTGCTCCAGCTCTCAGGCTGGTTGTGCAGTGGGTAGTTGCCTAGCGAGGAACTTTTCTTTCGCCCCGGTTCACACCTGGCACACAAGGCAGGCCTCAGTCCATCTGGATCCCTCCCTACATTGTGTCCTTTTTCCTTGTTCCACAGACTTGATTAACTGTCAAAATGTTTTGTTTTGTTTTGTTTTGTTAATAGGACCTGCTGCAGCTACAGTATGAAGGAGTTGCAGTCATGAAATTATTTGATAGAGCTAAAGTAAATGTCAACCTCCTGATCTTCCTTCTCAACAAAAAGTTCTACGGGAAGTAATTGATCGTTTGCTGCCAGCCCAGAAGGATGAAGGAAAGAAGCACCTCACAGCTCCTTTCTAGGTCCTTCTTTACTCATTGGAAGCAAAGACCTAGCCAACAACAGCGCCTCAATCTGATACACTCCCGATGCCACATTTTTAACTCCTCTCGCTCTGATGGGACATTTGTTACCCTTTTTTCATAGTGAAATTGTGTTTCAGGCTTAGTCTGACCTTTCTGGTTTCTTCATTTTCTTCCATTACTTAGGAAAGAGTGGAAATTCCACTAAAATTTCTCTGTGTTGTTACAGTCTTAGAGGTTGCATTACTATATTGTAAGCTTTGGTGTTTGTTTAATTAGCAATAGGGATGGTAGGATTCAAATGTGTGTCATTTAGAAGTGGAAGCTATTAGCACCAATGACATAAATACATACAAGACACACAACTAAAATGTCATATTATTAACAGTTATTAGGTTGTCATTTAAAAATAAAGTTCCTTTATATTTCTGTCCCATCAGGAAAACTGAAGGATATGGGGAATCATTGGTTATCTTCCATTGTGTTTTTCTTTATGGACAGGAGCTAATGGAAGTGACAGTCATGTTCAAAGGAAGCATTTCTAGAAAAAAGGAGATAATGTTTTTAAATTTCATTATCAAACTTGGGCAATTCTGTTTGTGTAACTTCCCGACTAGTGGATGGGAGAGTCCCATTGCTAAAATTCAGCTACTCAGATAAATTCAGAATGGGTCAAGACACCTGCCTGTTTGTGTTGGTGCACAGAGATTGACTTGATTCAGAGAGACAATTCACTCCATCCCTATGGCAGAGGAATGGGTTAGCCCTAATGTAGAATGTCATTGTTTTTAAAACTGTTTTATATCTTAAGAGTGCCTTATTAAAGTATAGATGTATGTCTTAAAATGTGGGTGATAGGAATTTTAAAGATTTATATAATGCATCAAAAGCCTTAGAATAAGAAAAGGTTTTTTTAAATTGGTTTATCTGTATATCTGAACTCTTGAAACTTATAGCTAAAACACTAGGATTTATCTGCAGTGTTGCAGGGAGATAATTCTGCCTTAAATTGTCTAAAACAAAAACAAAACCAGCCAACCTATGTTACACGTGAGATTAAAACCAATTTTTTTCCCATTTTTTCTCCTTTTTTCTCTTGCTGCCCACATTGTGCCTTTATTTTATGAGCCCCAGTTTTCTGGGCTTAGTTTAAAAAAAAAATCAAGTCTAAACATTGCATTTAAGAAGCTTTTGTTCTTGGATAAAAAGTCATACACTTTTTAAAAAAAAAAAAAAAAACTTTTTTCCAGGAAAATATATTGAAATCATGCTGCTGAGCCTCTATTTTCTTTCTTTGATGTTTTGATTCAGTATTCTTTTATCATAAATTTTTAGCATTTAAAAATTCACTGATGTACATTAAGCCAATAAACTGCTTTAATGAATAACAAACTATGTAGTGTGTCCCTATTATAAATGCATTGGAGAAGTATTTTTATGAGACTCTTTACTCAGGTGCATGGTTACAGCCCACAGGGAGGCATGGAGTGCCATGGAAGGATTCGCCACTACCCAGACCTTGTTTTTTGTTGTATTTTGGAAGACAGGTTTTTTAAATAAACATTTTCCTCAGATTAAAAGATGATGCTATTACAACTAGCATTGCCTCAAAAACTGGGACCAACCAAAGTGTGTCAACCCTGCTTCCTTAAAAGAGGCTATGAATCCCAAAGGCCACATCCAAGACAGGCAATAATGAGCAGAGTTTACAGCTCCTTTAATAAAATGTGTCAGTAATTTTAAGGTTTATAGTTCCCTCAACACAACTGCTAATGCAGAATAGTGTAAAATGCACTTCAAGAATGTTGATGATGATGATATAGAATTGTGGCTTTAGTAGCATAGAGGATGCCCCAACAAACTCATGGCGTTGAAACTACACAGTTCTCATTACTGTTATTTATTAGCTGTAGCATTCTCTGTCTCCTCTCTCTCCTCCTTTGACCTTCTCCTCGACCAGCCATCATGACATTTACCATGAATTTACTTCCTCCCAAGAGTTTGGACTGCCCATCAGATTGTTGCTGCACACAGTTGCCTTTGTATCTCTGTATGAAATAAAAGGTCATTTGTTCATGTTTGTGTTTTTCTCAGTTTCATTGTTAACAGTTCCTGCTAAACACCTTGACTAGAGTGAGATGTAACAGTTAAAATCACAACAGCAGACAACCCCTTCCTTTTAAAGGAGAAAACGTAAGTCCACCATCAGATCACTGAATGTCTCAAAGTGACTTTTAATGTGTGAATGTGTGACTTTAGCCTTTTTAATGAATATGCTTAAGTTATCTTCACCATAAAAAGAAGGGTGTTGCAGGAAGCAAACACTATATGTCACTTAATTCTGATTGACGAACGGTGGAAAGTTTAAAATTGCAACAGCATTTAACCTTTTTTGACCAGCACACTGTTGTTGAGCACATAGACTGTGCCCCTTAGGGGGTTCCTATGTTACATGCAAGTCACCAGAAAAGACTAGGGGATGTTGAGTGTGGAAAAAGTAAATCACAGCAGTAAAAAAAGAAGAAAAGGGGCCGGTGTAGTGGCTCACACCTGTAATCCCAACACTTTAGGAGGCCGAGGCGGGCTGGATCACCTGAGATCAGGAGTTTTAAGACCAGCCTGGCCAACATGACGAAACCCCTACTAAAAATACAAAAATTAGCTGGGTGTGGTGGCACACGCCTGTAATCCCAGCTACTCAGGAGGCTGAGGTAGGAGAATCACTTGAAGCTGGAGGCAGAGGTTGCAGTGAGCCAAGATCACACCACTGCAGTCCAGCCTGGGAGACAGAGCGAGACTCCACCTCAAAAAGAAAAGAAAAGGCTTCCTTGTCAGAGGGCAGCCTTACTTAAAAATACAAACATGTACATAAGCATCCTGTTGTGTTGGTAAACTGTGGCCAGACTATATTGGAAAATTAGTGACAGGTTGAAATAAGGGGGGAAACGGAATAATTCTAAAATAGGGAAAATGAAAAATTGGAGGTGATGGTTTGTGCGAGTGGTTGGAGATGACCGCATGCTCCTCTGAGGAAGAGTGAGGGGAAGAGCATGGCTCTCCTGGTGGGACTCTGGAAGGTACCCTTCTGAGCCCCAGGTTTCTCGTTCTGAAATGGAAAGGATGCTGTCTGGTAGCTTTGTTATTGAAACCTGAAATATTTTAATAATATGCTGTATATTGTCCTGCAAAGAAATCAAGGGAGTTAGAAAAGTGCTTATCAGGACTGGGTGCAGTGGCTCATGCCTGTAATCCCAGCACTTTGGGAGGCCAAGGCAGGTGGATCACAAGGTCTGGAGATCGAGACCATCCTGGCCAACATGGTAAAACCCTGTCTCTACTAAAAAATACAAAAAAAATTAGCAGGGAATGGTGGCGCATGCCTGTAGTCCCAGCTACTCAGGAGACTGAGGCAGGAGAATCGCTTGAACCTGGGAGACAGAGGCTGCAGTGAGCCGAGATCATGCCACTGCACTCCAGCCTGGGGGACAGAGCGAGACTCTGTCTCAAAAAAAAAAAAAAGAAAAGAAAAGTGCTTATCGGCCGGGCATGGTGGCTCACACCTGTAATCCCAGCACTTTGGGAGGCCTAGGCAGGCAGATCACGAGGTCAAGAGATCGAGACCATCCTGGGTAACACGGTGAAACCCCATCTCTACTAAAAATGCAAAAAATCAGCTGGGCTTGATAGTGGGTGCCTGTAGTTGCAGCTACTCAGGAGGCTGAGGCAGAAGAATGGCATGAACCCGGGAGGTGGAGCTTGCAGTGAGCTGAGATCGTGCCACTGCACTCCAACCTGGGCAACAGAGCGAGACACCATCTCAAAAAAAAAAAAAAAAAAAAAAAAAGCTTATCAAGGTATAGCAACATTAAATAAGAAAAATAAGAGGGAAAATCAGAGTAGGGGCTGGGCGTGGTGGCTCACACCTGTAATCCCAGCACTTTGGGAAGCCAAGGCAGGTGGATCGCTTGAGATCAGAAGTTGGAGACAAGCCTGGCCAACATGTTGAAACCCTGTTTCTACCAAAGATACAAAAATTAGCCCGCGTGGTGGTGCGCACCTGTAGTCCCAACTACTTAAGAGGCTGAGGCAGAAGGATTGCTTGAGCCTAGGAGGTTGAGGCTGTGGTAAGCCATGATTGCACCACTGCACTCCATCCTGAGTAACAGCAACACCTTGTCTCACAAAAAACAAAAAGAAAAAAAAGTAGGAAAGTAAGATGGAACCCAGAGAAATGTCAGAGTGAATGCCATGGAGTCCCAGCTGCTGCTGGTGGTGCCACTGCACCAATGGGGAGGGAGACGGGGTCGTCACAGCCCTGCTGCTCATTCTTTTGCCTGTGTATCCCTGAAAATAATTTGGGAAAACGTATACATCCCTTGACACATTTTAAGTTTGACAAATACATTTTTAATGTTTAAATCAAGAGTACCTGCTAGCATGTGAATTTTAATATAAAAATGACCTCATAAAAACATCGAATGGAACCCACCTTCATTCATTTTTAAAGGTACATGAACAAAGCTCTTAGTTGGAAATTTCTTTTTTATTTTATTTTATTTATTTTTTTTTTATGGTGAAAAGATATATATATATATATTCAGAATTAGGCAGCTGGACTCAGTTTAGATGATCCCAATTTTGTTGGCAACATCCAAAGCATCGTAATCAGGAGCCAGTCGAACATATGCCTTCTTCTCTCCATCAGGCCTAATGAGGGTGTTGACCTTGGCCACATCAATGTCATAGAGCTTCTTCACAGCCTGTTTAATCTGGTGCTTGTTGGCTTTAACATCCACAATGAACACAAGTGTGTTGTTGTCTTCTATCTTCTTCATGGCAGACTCAGTGGTCAGCGGAAACCTGATGATAGCGTAGTGGTCAAGCTTGTTTCTCCTGGGAGAGCTCTTCCGAGGATATTTGGGCTGTCTCCGGAGTCGCAGTGTCTTCGGCCGCCGGAAGGTGGGTGACGTGCGGATCTTCTTTTTGTGGCTGTGGACACCTTTCAACACTGCCTTCTTGGCCTTTAAAGCCTTCGCTTTGGCTTCAGATTTAGGAGGGGCAGGAGCTTCCTTCTTCGCTTATCGGCGCCATCTTCTGAAAAGCTATTTTATTTATTTTTGTTTGAGACAGAAGTCTTGCTCTGTCGCCCAGGCTGGAGTGCAGTGGCGTGATCTCGGCTCACTGCAGTGTCTGCCTCCCGGGTTCAAGCCATTCTCCTGCCTCAGCCTCCAGAGTTGCTGGGATTATAGACGCCTGCCACCATGCCCAGCTAATTTTTGTATTTTTAGTAGAGATGGTGTTTCACCATGTTGGCCAGGATGGTCTCTATCTCCTGACCTCGTGATCTGCCCGCCTCGGCCTCCCAAAGTGCTGGGATTACAGGCGTGAGCCACGGCGCCAGCCTATACTCATAACTCTTTAACTTAAAGATAGCTTATTTAATCCAATATGTTAATACGCTTGGGAAAACAAATATTTTAATACTCCTTTGGTACTATAATTTTTTAACTTTTATTGCAGGGAACTTTCAACATATAAACGGGGAATAATGTAATGAGCACCCATGTGTCCACCATGCAGCCCAGCAATTATCAACACACAGTTAATCTTATTTCACCTGTACCTCTGCCCAAACCCTCTTGGGTTATTTTGACAAAACCCAGGTATAGTATCATTTCAACCATAAATACTTCAGTACATGTCTCTAACACAGTTTTTTTTTTTTAATCACAGAAGATATTTGGCTGTTTGGAAATATTTTTAATTGGCCTGACGAAAGAGGTGCTACTGGCATCTAGTGGGTAGAGGTGAGGGATGCCACTTGACATCTTTCAGTGCAACAGGACAGCCCACTGCAACCAAGAATGATCCAGCCTCAAATATTAATAATGCCTGGGGTGAGACGCTGCTCTTACAGATAAGGACTTAAAAAAAATCCCCATCCCATCATCACACCTAACAAATTATTTTGAAATATCACACCGTTTAAATATCACCATTTACATTTTTAATTTAAATTTTTAAATTTTAAAATATCACCATTTAAATTTCCCCATTCATCTTATCATTGTTCAGTTTGTATTTTTGAATCAGGTGCCAGACAAGATCCACACATTACATTTAGTTGATAGGTCTCTTAAATATCTTTTCCTTTTCTCTTTTTTTTGAGACAGAATCTCACTCTGTTGCCCAGGCTGGAGGGCAGTGGCTTGATCTCAGCTCACTGCAACCTCAGCCTCCCAGGTTCAAGTGATTCTCCTGCCTTAGCCTCCCGAGTACCTGGGATTACAGGTGACTGCCACCACACCCGGCTAATTTTTTATTATTTTTAGTACAGACGGGGTTTTGCCATATTGGCCAAGCTGGTCTCAAATTCCTGACCTCAAATGATCCGCCTGCCTCAGCCTCCCAAAGTGCTGGGATTTTACAGGTGTGAGCCACCACGCCCGGCCATATATAATTTTTTGAATGCTCAAATTGTCCCCTCTTTGACCAATAAATTTCCTTCACGGTGACTGTTGAGTACTTTTGACGTGACCCTAGTAATCTTTGATAGTTTCCTTGATTTCTAGCATAAGACGTTCCAGGCTCATCTTATTGCATTTCTCAACCCCAGACCTGGAATCCACCATTTTTCTGTGGAGCCCTGGTTACTGTTAGCGGGTAATGGTATTTCAAGGATGCAGTCTGGGTGGGTGCTACGGGTGTTCCTCACCGTTAGATTGGTCATTGTGTCCTTTTTTTTTTTTTTTTTTTTTTCTTGAGACAGGGTATCATTCTGTCACCCAGGCTGGAGTTCAGTGGCGTGATCTTGGCTCACTGCTACTTCCACCTCCTGGGTTCAAGCAATTTTTCTGCCTCAGACTCCTCAGTAGCTGGGATACAGGCATGTGCCGCCATGTCCAGCTAATTTTTGTATTTTTTAGTAGAGATGGGGTTTCACTAAGTTGTCCAGGCTGATCTCAAACTTCTGACCTCAAGTGATCTCCCTGCCTCAGCCTCCCAAAGTGTTGGGATTATGGGAGTGAGCCACCGCACCCAGCCTTTTTTTTTTTTTTTCCGTGCAATGTATTTGATGCTAATCCTGTAGAATCACATTCTGGGTTTCTCATGTCATCCTGTGGATCAGACTCAGTTTCAATCTTGTGGCAAGAATACTTTGGTTTTCCTATTACATCATGTCAGGGCTTATGTTTTTATGATGTAAAGGCTGATCTTTGGATTCAGATGTTGCCAGCTTGACCCATTCATTATAATTTCCCATCGGCTTTCACCACATATCACATGGATTCAGCAGCCACTGGTAATGGCTGCCTACATTTATTTATTTATTTATTTTACTTTTTTTTTTTTTTTTTTTGAGACAAAGTCTTGCTCTGTTGCCAGGCTGGAGTGCAGTGGCATGAGCTCAGCTAAGAGGCAGGTTCAAGTGATCCTCCTCCCTCAGCCTCCTGAGTAGCTGGAACTACAGGCACGTGCCACCATGCCCAGCTAATTTTTTGTATTTTTATTAGAAACAGGGTTTCACCACATTGGCCAGGATGGTTTCAATCTCTTGACCTCGTGATCCACCCGACTTGGCCTCCCAAAGTGCTGGGATAACAGGCGTAAGCCACTGCACCTGGCCTATTTTTTTTACTATTTTTTCGCTTTTTTTAGAGATGAAGTCTCACCATGTTGCCCAGGCTAGTCTCAGACTCCTGTGCTCAAGTGGTCCTCCTGCCTTGGCCTCCCAAAGTCCTGGGATTACAGGCGTGAACCACCATGCCCAGCCTCTTATTTCATTGGGGGTTGCAAAATGGTGATATGCTATTAATATCATTCCTTCTTTATTTAACAGAATTCTCCTTAAAAAAAAAAAAAACTTCCTCTCTTCAACTATTTTGTTGCCTTGTAGAATATTCATTCAGGAACAGATGATGAGTGCTTGATTCTCTCCCTTTGTTTACTAGTTTTCAGAATGAGCTGCTTCCCTAGTGGGCTCTAAATGACCAGGGAGCCTTTGTTTTTCAAAAATCATAATGAACCCCTGGCTTTTTAATATATTCCATGTCTTTCAATCCACTGTATGTATATCGATATACATATTCATAAAAATTCTTTTTTTTCTTGAGATGGAGTCTCACTCTGTCTCCCAGGCTGGAGTGCAATGGCACGATCTCAGCTCACTGCAACCTCTGCCTCCCAAGTTCAGATGATTTCTCCTGCCTCAGCCACCCGAGTAACTGGGATACAGGCATGTGCCACCAAGCCCAGCTAATTTTGTATTTTTAGTAGAGATGGGGTTTCACCATGTTGGCCAGGCTGGTCTCAAACTCCTGACCTCAGATGATCTTGGGATTGCTGGGATTATAGCCGTGAGCCACTGCACCTGGCCTCTAGCTTTTTCTTTTTTAAAATTTTTATTTATTTATTTATTTATTTATTTATTTATTTATTTATTTATTTATTTTTGAGACAGAGTTTCACTCTTGTTGCCCACAGCTGGAGTGCAATGGCACGATCTCGACTCACAGCAACCTCCGCCTCCCGGGTTCAAGCAATTCTCCTGCCTCAGCCTCCCGAGTAGCTGGGATTACAAACATGTGCCATCACGCCCGGCTAATTTTTTTTTTTTTTTAGTAGAGATGGGGGTTTCTCCATGTTGGTCAGGCTGGTCTCGAACTCCCCACCTCAGGTGATCCGCCCGCCTCGGCCTCCTAAAGTGCTGGGATTACAGGCATGAGCCACCATGTCCAGCCTAAGCTTTTTCAATGGAAAATTTTTAAAAGAGAAAAACACTTCGTGAGTTTATGACAAAACAATTTTTAATATAAAATACTTTTACCTAATGTATGTGAGCTCAGTGAAAGGAAAAAGTGCCTTGAGTAGTAGCATTTGCCAATTCTGTGGTATAAATACTTCCCCAAAGCTGATTTCAAGCTACCAACTTGATGTTGTTGGTCACAGAAAGTAGAGCTGAGAAGAGACGCTTGCAATCAGCTCCTATGAGCTAGTATCAATTGTTTTTTTTTTTTTTTTTTTGAGATGGAGTTTTGCTGTTGTCACCCAGGCTGGAGTGCAGTGGCGCAATCTTGGCTCACTGCAACCTCCGCCTCCCAGGTTCAACAGATTCTCCTGCCTCAGCCTCCTGAGTAGCTGGAATTACAGGTGACTGCCACCACACCAAGCTAATTACTGTATTTCTAGTAGAGACTGGTTTTCACCATGTTGGCCAGGCTGGTCTCGAACTCCTGAACTCAGGTGATCCACCAGCCTTGGCCTCTCAAAGTGCTGAGATTACAGGCATGAGCCACCGCGCCTGGCCGAGTACCAAATTTTATTCCAAGGACGTGGGGCGGGGGGGCAATCGATGGATTTGAAGAAGAGCAAGAAGAGGTCAGAGATGTGCAGGATGGATGAGGGCGGGGAGGCTAGGTGCGAGGTTGTGCTGGATATCTCCTTTTTGTCCGTTGAGATCCATTCTCCACCCCTCAACCTCCCCTGTGCCCTGGGAAGCTGGCCACATGGACGGCATCACTGTCTCTCTCCAGCTTCTGCGTGGGTTTGGCCAACAGGAAGCACTACCAGGAGACCGGAGGTCTGGAAGAAAGCAGTTCTGCCAGGTCACTAGGAATCAGCTGCCTCTCTCTACCAAAGGCCAGAACTCCCGTCAGGCAGCTCCCTTCAAACAACCACCTCTCCCCACTGCAGTAAGCAATCCCCCACCCAACTCCCTTCAGGCCTAGAAAGCTAATGATTCCTGCTGTAACTAGCCTCAGGGGGTCCTGCCATATCGCTAAACCCCGCCCTGTCTCTTTATTAACTTCTCTTCAAATTACTCAATTGGATTATGCCACCTGTATTCTGCTGGGTCCCTGACTGATACACAAGAGAGAGAGGTGACAGCGTGCTGGCAGTCCTCACAGCCCTTGCTCGCTCTCGGCGCCTCCTCTGCCTGGGCTCCCACTTTGGCGGCACTTGAGGAGCCCTTCAGCCTGCCGCTGCACTGTGGGAGCCCCTTTCTGGGCTGGAGGGAGAGGCGCCAGCGGGAACCGGGGCTGCGCGTGGTGCTTGCGGGCCAGCGTGAGTTCTGGGTGGGCGTGGGCTCGGCGGACCCTGCGCTTGGAGCGGCGGGCTGGCCCCACCGCCCCGGGCAGTGAGGGGCTTAGAACCTGGGCCAGCAGCTTTGTGAATACACCAATCAACACTCTGTATCTAGCTACTCTGGTGGGGACTTGGAGAACTTTCGTGTAGACACGCTGTATCTAGCTAATCTAGTGGGGACATGGTGAACCTTTGTGTCTAGCTCAGAGATTGTAAACTCACCAATCAGTGCCCTGTCAAAACAGACCACTGGGCTCTACCAATCAACAGGATGTGGGTGGGGCCAGATAAGAGAATAAAAGCAGGCTGCCGGAGCCAGCAGTGGCAACCCGCTCCGGTCCCCTTCTGTACTGTGGAAGGTTTGTTCTTTTGCTCTTTGGGTCCACACTGCTTTTATGAGCTGTAACACTCACCGCGAAGGTCTGCAGCTTCACTCCTGAGCCAGTGAGACCACGAACCCACCAGAAGGAAGAAACTCCGAACACATCCGAACATCAGAAGGAACAAACTCCAGACGCGCCACTTTAAGAGCTGTAACGCTCACCGCGAGGGTCTGCGGCTTCATTCTTGAAGTCAGTGAGACCAAGAACCCACCAATTCCTCACACAAGAGGACCAATTAAGGCCTCAATTAGTGAGGGATTTGGTGGCCTGAATTAGACAGTGGTTGTCAGGATGGAAGAGGTGGTGGGAGAATTCTAGAGGTATTTAGGAAGTAGAATGGATTCACTGAACATTAGGGGAAGGAATAGTGGGGCATGGGGCCGGCAAGTACTCCTGAAGAAGTATTCTGTGATCAAGGAAGTTTGGGAAATGTTGTATTCTGTCATATTTGGAAGTCACAACACATAAGTAAAAGCCCTTAGGGCTGGGTATGGTGGCTCACGCCTGTAATTCCAACACTTTGGGAGGCTGAGGCAAGTGGATCACCTGAGGTCAAGAGTTTGAGAACACCTTGGCCAACATGGTGAGACCTTGGCTCTACTAAAAATACAAAAAATTAGCTGGGCATGGTAGCACGTGCCTGTAGTCTAAGCTACTCGGGAGGCTGAGGTAGGAGAATCTCTTGAACTCAGGAGGCAGATGTTGCAGTGAGCCAAGATCGTGCCATCGCACTCCAGCCTGGGCGACAGAGTGAGACTCTGTCCAAAAAAAAAAAAAAAAAGCTCTGAGAAGTTCTACAGTCAAGAAACTTGCTTAGCTTTGTGTAGCATAGCTTTCCCCAAATGTATCTGACCACACAATCCCCTCCCTCCTACCCTTTAGGAAGCTCCTATTAGCCATCAGTGAAACTCATGTTCCATGGAACACATTCTTCGAAATCCTGGAGAAAAGAGGAAGCTAGAACAGAACCCGACTTTAAGCTTTCAACAAATGGTAAATATTACCTAGGAAACAGAAAAGCAAAAATGTGCATTTGTATGCCACATTTGTCAAAGAATTTTGGACTCCATTCTACATTTCTATTTTGGTAAGTTTGTTTAAAACTTTTGTTCTTAAATTGCAGATACTTGTTCTGTGTAAATTTTGTCCCCACTTGTCTAGAAAATAATTTTGATGTGATGTATAAGAATGTGCACTTGATAAACTTATGATAGTTGCTCATAGCCACTGGCCTTTGTTTCTGGAGAAAAATATTCCCAATGCCTATGGGGACGGAGGTACAGAGACCTTTATGGTGGGAGCTGAAAAGGCACATGACAGAAAAAATGATGTGATGAGAATTAAAGTCAAACTCCTCCTGTTTAATGCTAACTCAGAGGCCGGGCACAGTGGCTCACACCTGTAATCCCAGCACTTTGGGACGTCAAGGCAGGTGGATCACCTGAGGTCAGGGGTTTGAGACCAGCCTGGCCAACATAATGAAACCCTGTCTGTACTAAAAATACAAAAACTTAGCTGGGTGTGGCAGTGCATGCCTGTAGTTCTAGCTACTCCGTAGGCTGAGGCAGGAGAATCACTTGAACCTGGGAAGGAGAGGTTGCAGTGAGCCAAGACCAAGCCACTGCACTCCAGCCTGGGTGACAGTGAGACTCTGCCTCAGAAAAAAAAAAGCAAAGCAAAAAAAAAAAAAGCTAACTCAGAACTAGCTCCCAGAAAAAAGGAGAACCAGTGCCCAAACACCCTTCTCCACTAAAAGGAACCAGGGCTCCATGGAGAAATGGCTGATTCTGGGGCCAAGCAGACAAAGTACAACATGAGCCTAAAATATTGGGTGCCTAGACAGGAAGAAATACTAAAAAAAATGGAAACATGGTAAAAGGATGCAGACAGTAAATCTGGGATAATTTTAAGTACTAAAATAATAACAGTAATTGCAGGGGTCTGTCCCGCAGACCCAACAACAGATGAATAAAGTACACTGACACAGATATTCTGCTTTGCCAGTCCAGCTGAGCATCTGGGCCACTTACAGACTCCAAGAAGAGTGCTATAAAGAGTAGCAGCCGTGGCCTCCACCATCCAGGAAGACTTGCATTTGTTCCGTAAAGATTAATTGACAAAGGCTTGAGTCAACACAGCTAGAGGGTAATTGACATTGCCAACCTCCTGAGTAGAAAGCAATTAAGCACTCACAGTAGATCAAAGGTTAGTCTTAGGACCACATGAGTAAGCAAGCTAGTTAGATAAACTCCCCCACATTTCTTTGTATCTACTTTAATCTATTTAAAGGTAAAGGGACTAGGCTGCCTTCAGCCAGATCTATTACCACAATTATGCAAACTCTCAGGCCTTCCAAGAGGGTTTGTGGCTATTATAACTAAAATTTTTCCCACCAGCCTGACTGAACCCCAACCAGTAATGAATTATAACCCATTAAAATTAGAATTCATGAGTCCATTCTGATATAAACAAATAAATGGGAAAGGGGCAATAATTATCAATGGATACTAAAAGTAGTGGGTACAAGCTTGTGGAATAACAGGATTTTTAAATTTTATTTATTTATTTATTTATTTTTGAGACAGGATCTAGCTCCGTCACCCAGGCTGGAGTGCAGTGGTGTGGTCTCACCTCACTATAACCTCCACCTCCCAGGCTCAAGCAATCCTCCCACCTCAGCCTCTTGAGTAGCTGGGACCACAGGCACACGCCACCGTGCCTGGCTAATTTTTGTATTTTTTGTAGAGATGGGGTTTTGCCATCTTGCCCAGCCTGGTCTTGAACTGATGAGCTCAAACAATCCTCCTGCCTCAGCCCGAATAACAGGATGTTTATATCATCTCAGATTATCCCCCTTCGAGATACTTACTGATTACAAAAAGAAATAATAGAAATTTTATAGTGGGCCGGGCGTGGGGGCTCACACCTCTAATCCTAGCACTTTGAGAGGCCGAGGTAGGTGGATCACGAGGTCAGGAGTTCAAGACCAGCCTGGCCAAGATGGTGAAACCCTGTCTCTACTAAAAATACAAAAAAATTGGCCAGGCGTGATGGCACGCACCTATATTCCCAGCTACTCAAGAGGCTGAGGCAGGAGAATTGCTTGAACCCGGAAGGTGGAGGTTGCAGTGAGCCAAGATCATGCCACTGTGCTCCAGCCTGGGCAATAGACAGACCAAGACTCTGTCTCAAAAAAAAAAAAAAAAAAAGAAAGAAATTCTATATTGGAGAAACCTGGCAGACATCACCTTAACCAAATGATCCAAGTTTAATATCAGTAATGGGACACCTTGACATCGTGTCCCTCCTGATATGGCTAAAGTGAGAACACAGCGTTGCTCCTGTGTGATTCTTGCCAAAAGTGCATAATCTGAAAAGAATCATGAACAAACATAAGACAAACGCTAATTAAGGAATATTCTACAAAATAACTGACCTGTCACTTCAGAAATTTTTGGTCATAAAAGACAAATAGACTGAACAACTGTTCCAGATTAAAGTGTCCTAAAGAGACATGATACCTGAATATAATGAGTTGTCCTAGAGTGTCGTTTGCCATAAAGAATATTATTGGGGTGGGGCACAATGGCTCACGCCTGTAATCCCAGCACTTTCGGAGGCTGAGGCTGGCAGATCACTTGAGGTTAGGAGTTTGAAACCAGCCTGGTCAACATGGTGAAACCCCGTCTCTACTAAAAATACAAAAATCAGTTGGGCATGGTGGCAGTCACCTGTAATCCCAGCTACTCGGGAGGCTGAGGCAGGAGAATTGTTTGAATCCAGGAGGCAAAGGTTGCAGTGAGCTGAGATTGTGCCACTGCACTCCAGCCTGGGTGACGGAGACTCTGTCTCAAGACAAAAAAAAAAAAAAAAAAAGAATATTATTGGGAATTGAGACACTGAGCCAAAATTTTAATAATATCTATAAATTAGATAATAGTATTATACAATGTTAATAATTTCCTGACTTTGATAATTATGCTGTGATTATGTAAGAGAATATTCTTGTTTTTATGAAATATTTAGGAGTAAAGGAGCATCGTATCAACTTACTCTTAAATGGTTTAGAAAAAAATGAACATATAGAGAGAGAAATGATAAAACTAGTACAGTAAAATCTTAACATTTGGAGGACCTGGGTAAAGAGTATATAGGAATTCTTTGTGTTATTGCAACTTTTCTTTAAGTCTGAAATTACATAAAAATAAAAAGTTTTGTTTTTGATTTTGTTTTTGTTTTGAGACGGAGTCTCGCTCTGTCATCCAGGCTGGAGTGCAGTGGCATAATCTCGGCTCCCTGCAACCTCTGCCTGCTGGGTTCAAGTGATTCTCCTGCCTCAGCCTCCCGAGTAGCTGGAATTACAGGCACTTGCGACCAAGCCCGGCTTATTTTTGTATTTTTAGTAGAGACAGAGTTTCATCATGTTGGCCAGTCTGGTGTCGAACTCCTGACCTCAAGTGATCTGCCGGCTTCAGCCTCCCAAAGAGCTGGGATTACAAGCATGAACCACTGCGCCCAGCCAAATAAAAAGTTTTTAAAAAGAAATGAGGATCTTTACCTAACCATATCAGGAATAGTTTTGGCTACAAGAAATGCAAAAACCAGTGGGGCGTGGTCATGCACACCAGCTACTTGGGAGGCTGAGGCAGAACAATTGCTTGAGCCCAGGAGTTCAAGGCTGTGGTGCACTATGATCGTGCCTGTGAATAGCTACTGCTCTCCAGCCTGGGCTACGTAGTAAGATCTATCAGAAAGAAAGAAAAAGGAAGGAAGAAAGGAAGGAGGAAGGAGAGAAAGGGAGGGGGGTGGGAGAGAGAGAGAGAAAGCGAAGGAAGGAAGGAAAGAAGAAAAGGAAAACTCAGCAGTTTAAACAAACAGGGTTATCTTTATTTTACATAATAAGTTTACAAGAAAACAGTTACAAGTTGATTTAGCTACTTAAAATGTGAACACTGATCGAGCTTGTTTTCTATCATTCTGAATATTGAATGTTTTTATGCTCTCTCTTTTCATGGTTGCAAGGTGGCTCCATTGCTCCAGGCATCATATTTGCATTCAAGATAGAAAGCAGAAAGGGGCTGGTTGCAGCTGGATATGTTCTTTTGTTTTTGTTTTTGTTTTTTTTTTTTGAGATGGAGCCTCGTTTTGTCACCCAGGCTGGAGTGCAGTGGCGCGATCTCAGCTCACTGTAAGCTCCGCCTTCCGGGTTCATGCCATTCTCCTGCCTCAGCCTCCCGAATAGCTGGGACTACAGGCACCCGCCACCACGTCCGGCTAATTTTTTGTATTTTTTAGTAGAGACTGGGTTTCACCATGTTAGCCAGAATGGTCTTGATCTCCTGACCTTGTGATCCGCCTGCCTCAGCCTCCCAAAGTGCTGGGATTACAGGCGTGAGCCACCACGCCCGGCCGGATATGCTCCTTTTATCTGAAAACCAAAAGTTTCCTAGAAGCTTTCCAATGGGCTTTCCCCTAAGTCTCAATAACTATGCTGGTCACACCACCTACTCTGTGAGGTGAGGCTGAGAAGTGGTGTCTGCCTTTGTGGTGGCTGCAACAGATTACAGGGAGTATTTGCATATCAAGAAGCTGATTATTTTCAATTTCAAAAGTACAGGCCATATTAGTTATCTAACCCAGTCTGTGATTCCATTCTTTTTTCTTTTTTCTTTTTTTTTTTTTTTTTGAGACAGAGTATCACTCTGTTGCCCAGGCTGGAGTGCAGTGGTGTGATCTCCGCTCACTACAACTTCTGCCTCCAGGGTTCAAACAATTCTCGTGCCTCAGCCTCCCAAGTAGCTCGGATTACAGGCACCCACCACCTCGCCTGGCTAATTTTGGTATTTTTAGTAGAGATGGGGTTTCACCATGTTGGCCAGGCTGGTCTCAAACTCCTGACCTCAGTTGATCCACCCCTCTCAGCTTGGATTACAGGTGTGAGCCACTGCACCCATCCTCTATGATTCCCTTTTTTTTTTTTTTTTTTTTGAGACGGAGTCTCGCTCTTGTTGCCCAGGTTGGAATGCAATGGCACAATCTGGGCTCACCACAACCTCTGCCTCCCAGGTTCAAGCGATTCTCCTGCCTCAGCCTCTGGAGTAGCTAGGATTACAGGCATGCACCACGACGGCTGGCTAATTTGTTTTATTTATTTTTAGTAGAGACGGAGTTTCTCCGTGTTGGTCAGGCTGGTCTCAAACTCCCGACCTCAGTTGATCCACCCACCTTGGCCTCCCAAAGTGTTGAGATTATAGGTGTGGGCCATCACGCCCGACTGATTCCATTCTTAACAGCAGTATTTCCTAATGTTTGACCCATAGACCACCTATATCAGAATCATTTGTTATAAAGGCACAATCCTGTGCCTTAGATCAGTAAATCACGGTCTTTGGGTTTGGGAACTAGGAATACAAAATTTAAACAAACACCTGTATTCCAACAAGGTCATAGACCAAGGTAAAAGGAAACACCTAGAAACGCGGATCCAACATAATGCTGGTTCTAACACAATAAAAATGCACAGTTGAGGCTGGGCGTGGTGGCTCACGCCTGTAATCCCAGCACTTTGGGAGGCTGAGGCAGGTGGATCACCTGAGGTCAGGAGTTTGAGACCAACCTGGCCAACATGGTGAAACCCTGTATCTACTAAAAAGCAAAACCTAGCTGGGCATGGCGGTGGGTGCCTGTAATCCCCGCTACTTGGGAGGCTGAGGCAGGAGAATCACTTGAACTTGGGAGGCGGAGGTTGCATTGAGCTGAGATCACGCCACTGCACTCTAGCCTGGGTGACAAAAGTGAAACTCTGTCTCAAAAGGAAAAAAAAAACTGCATAGTTGAGTTCACAAGGAAACCCTCAAATGACTGAAAATCAAATGGTAAATATATGGTTATCTATCCAACAACCCGGGAACTTTAGGTTTTTGCTTGTTTGCTTGTTTTAAATGGACTAAAATCCATATGTTGTCCAGATTTCCCTAGTTTTTACCTTTTTCTCTTCTAGGATCCCACTCAGGATACATTACATTTAGTCATCATGTCATCTTAGGCCCTTCTTTGCTGTGACAGTTGGAGTTCAGTTTTTGACACCCACTTGGTAAAAGGAGATGATGGACTTGCATGAGTCAGGGAGTTAGACCTGGAACCCAAGCCAGGACCCTCAAAAGGTTATACTCAAGGAAAATGTGTGTTTGGGGAGGCAATCCTCTATGGCCTTGAGAATTCCTGGGCATTCTTGCTAGTTATCCACAAATGCAAAGCTCTGATCACGCTTCACTGGGCCATTTATCAGAGTTGTGTTTGCAGTGAGCAACTTTGGGTAATGAGGTAATGTCTTCTTCTGGGACAAAAAGTAGGTTATTCCTCTCCCATAACAGAACAGAACCCATTGTATGTGTAGGCATCCATCTGTATCATTTCTGTGGGACTTGGTGGGCAAGAGGAATTGACACAGAAATGATCCTCATGCTACTTTGTAGTGAGTGATAAAGTCTTTGTCTCCGACCCAGGAATATCATGCCTCCTGTAATCATCCATGAAAATAGGAACAGGTGTAGGCTAAGTGCTGTGGCTCACACCTATAATCCCAGCACTTTGGGAGGCTGAGAGGGGGCTGATTGCTTGAGCCCAGGAGTTCAAGACCAGCCTGGGTGACATGTGAAACCCCATCTCTACAAAAAGCTACAAAAATTAGCCAGGCATGGTGGTGTGCGCCTCTAGTCCCAGCTACTTGGGGGGCTGAGGTGGGAGGATCAGTTGTGCCTGGGAGGTTGAGGCTGCAATGAGCCATCATTGCGCCACTGCACTTCAGCCTGGGTGATACAGCAAGAGACATAGCTATCTAAAAAAAAAAAAAAAAAAGTAACAGGTAATGTATTAGTTTGTAAGTAGAGTAAAATTCCAGATCCGAAAAGGTAAAATCTATCCACTGGTAAAGTTAACATGGGAGCTTGACTGTCTCTGGCTGGGCTGTGGGAGGGAAAAAAATAAAAAGCCCCTTGAGAAACCAAAAATCTGCTGTGTATGGTGGCTCACACCTGTAATCTCAACATTTTGGGAAGCTGAGGTGGGAGGACTGCTTGAGCCCAGGAGTTCAAGACCAGCCTGGGCAGCATGGCACGATCCTGTCTCTACAGAAAATAAAAATAAATGAATTGGGAGTGGTGGTACATGTCTGTGCCCCCAGCTACTTGGGAGGCTGAGGTGGGAGGATTGCTTGATCCCAGAAGGTTGAGGCTGCAGTGAGCCATGTTCACACCACTGCATTCCAGCCTGGGTGACAGACAGACTCCACCTTTTAAAAAAATGGGTTTTTAGGTATGAATTTATAGGATCCATGTAATAAAATTCCTTTGTCTAGTAACTGATATCCTGTGACTCACGAAACAGAAACAAAACTATACTTGAGTCATATTCCTACTACCCAGGATTCTCACAAGAAAAAAAATTTAAGCCCCCTTAAAGATAGAAGCATAGTTAAAAACATTAGAAAACAATCCACCAGAAGCAACAGCCAGCAGATACAACAAATAGGTTTAGAGCTCCCAAATCCTGAGATAATAGAACTAGATGCTGAGAGAAAATTATAAAAATTAGTATAACTAAAAGCATAAAAGAATTAAAAAATAAGAACAGAGAAGCATTCTAAATAAAAAGGAGGCGGATTTGAAAAGGAATTAAATAGAATTTTCAGATGGGAAAACAGTCTGTGAAGAAGAAAAAATGGTTAAATGTGAACCTGAACATGGTTGACTGCAACCTTGAACTCCTGGGCTCAATAATCCTCCATCCTCAGCCTCCGAGTAGCTGGCACTATAGACATGCACCACCACACTCAGCTAATTATTTTTATTTTTTATTTTGTAGAAATGGGGTCTTGCTAGGTCCAGGCTGGTTTCAAACTCCTGGTCTCAAGTGATCCTCCTGCCTCAGCGTCCCAGAGTGCTGAGATTATAGGCTTGAGCCACTGTGCCCGGCCTGCCTTGACTTTTAACTTCTGTCCAGGTAGGGGCTTTGCAGGGGCAGGCCTAGCCATGGCCCGCCACACAAGGATCAATGGTAATCAACAAAGCAGGACATAGCAAGCTGACACCAAAGTGCCTGAGAACCAAAGTGAAGGGGAAAAGCTAATAAGAAGCAAGCTGATTTCCACTCGAGAACTTCAGAAGGACCAGAGGCACCAAAAGAGGGGAGCGACAGGGCTGAAAGCACAAAGATTGATGGAAACTGTGCAAGGAACAGTTAGATGCCCAGATCCACTCCCCAACTGCTCAAAGCTAGGTGACTACTTCTCCTCTCCCTAACTGTACACAAGATGTGAACTCTGGGGCAATTGAGCCAGAAAGATTCTGCACTTAGGGTGAGACAGGGCAAAAGCTGGGATGGAGGTACCATCTGAAAACAGAGGGATTAAGAGAAAGTCTACACATCAAACACTGAGACCTGCAGCTTCTCTTTTCTCTCTTCCCATTTAGCTCCCAGAACACTAGCAGCCAGGCTTACATACCTGGACAGAAGAATGGACGATTCTTCAGGCAGAAGAAAATTGACCTGTCTGAGAGAAAAATAAACAGAAAAACCCACATATAAACAAAAGAAAACGCAGACCAAACCCTAGAGATACCAATATTTGGGGGACATACGGTGCAAATAGGGCTGGGCGCAGTGGCTCATGCCTGTAATCCCAGCACTTTGTGAGGCCAAAGCAGGCAGATCATGAGGTCAGGAGTTCAAGACCAGCCTGGCCAACATGGTGGAAACCCGTCTCTACTAAAAATACAAAAATTAGCCGGGCATGGTGGCACGCGCCGGTGGTCCCAGCTGCTCGAGAGGCTGAGGCAGGAGAATCGCTTGAACCTGGGAGGTGGAGGTTGTGATAAGTTGAGATCACGCCACTGCACTCCATCCTGGGTAACAGAGCGAGACTTCACCTCAAAAAAAAAAAAAAAAAAACAAATAATTTAGAAATGTATAAAATAGAAGATAAAAGTTGCCCAGGAGTCCCTACATTCCCAAAGGCAACTATTGTGAGCCACATCTTGATATGTTTATAACAATTTTTCTATGTAAGTATAATGTGTCGGAGTTAAGTTCCTGTAACAAAGGCTAAAATAACAGGGATTTAAACAAAATTGATGTTTATCTCTCAGTCACGTAACAGTCCAGAGGCAGCCCAGAGCTAATATTGTGGTTCCCCAGTGCTGGGGACCCAGGCTACTTTGCTACCATTGTGCTGGCATTCTCAACACATAGTTTTCATCTCATGGTCTAAGATGGCTGCTCTGTCTGTCAGTCTTTAGAGATGGGGTCTTGCTCTGTCACCCAGGCTAGAATACAGTGGCACAGTCATAACTCACTGCAGCCTCAAACTCCTAGGCTCAAACCATCATCATTGCACAAACAGCAGAGCAATGCATTCAAAGATCTAAATGGAAAGCATTTCCAGGGAGGCTCTCTTCTTAGCCAAACTAACAATCAAATAGGAGGGTAAAATAAAACCGTCTTCACCAAAACCAGCCTCCTGGGTAGCTGGGACTACAGGTATGTGCCACCACCCCTGGCTAATTTTTATTTTGTAGAGATGGGGTCTCTCTTTGTTGCCCAGGATGGTCCCGAACTCCTGGGCTCAAGTGATCCTCCTGCCTCAGTCTCCCAAAGTGCTGGGATTACAGGCGTGAGCCACTGTGCCCAGCTGCTGCTCCCAGTCCTGTCACAATATCCACATGGCAGTCAGTGAGAAGACAGAAGAGAAAAAAGGTGGCCATTTTTTCTTTCATATAAGGACAGAATCCCAGAGTTGTCCATATTACTTCTGCTCACACCCCATTGGGCAGAACATAGTCGCATGACCATAGCTATTTGCAAGGGAGGATGGGAAATGTAGTCTTCAGCTGGCTTTAGTTGGGCCTAGATGTGCTCAGCTAAAGCTCAGGATTTCTTTTAAAAAAGGAAGAAGGGGCCGGGTGCAGTGGCTCACACCTGTAATCCCAGCACTTTGGGAGGCCGAAGCTGGTGGATCACCTGAGGTCAGAAGTTCGAGACCAGCCTGGCCAACATGGTGAAACCCCGTCTCTACTAAAAATACAAAAAATTGGCTGGGGGTGGTGGTGCACACCTGTAATCCCAGCTACTAGGGAGGCTGAGGAAGAAGAATCGCTTGAACTGAGGAGGCAGAGGTTGCAGTGAGCCAAGATCGTGCCACTGCACTCCAGCCTGGGTGACAGAGCAAGAATCCGTCTCAAAAAAAAAAAAAAAAAAAAAAAAAGAAGAAGGGGAGAATGAATATTGGGAGACAATCAGTGATCTTTGCTACAAAACAGACACACACACACACACACACACATATATTTGAGATGGAGTCCTGCTCTGTCACCTAGGTTGGAGTGCAGTGGCACAACCACGACTCACTGCAACCTCCTCCTCCAGGATTCAAGCGATTCTCCTGCCTCAGCTTCCCGAGTAGCTGGGACTACAGCCGCGCGCCACCAGGCCCGGCTAATTTTTGTATTTTTAATAGAGAGAGGGTTTTGTCACGTCGGCCAGGCTGGTCTTGAACTCCTGACCTCAAGTGATCCACCCACCTCGGCCTCCCAAAGTGCTGGGATTACAGGCATGAGCCACTGCACCT
Organism: Gorilla gorilla gorilla; assembly: GCF_029281585.2. NCBI lineage: Eukaryota > Metazoa > Chordata > Mammalia > Primates > Hominidae > Gorilla > Gorilla gorilla. Next base: position 91,734,055 of record NC_073240.2, read on the forward strand.
GGCCAGATACACATATATATTTTAAAATCTTTTATTTCCAGAAACAATCTATACATATTTAGTGTCTCTGACTAATGGAGAGTCAAAGATCACCAGAGGTTTGAGGAAAGCCTGCAGAGCAAGATCAAAATGAACAAACAAATAGAAATGAATTCAGACAAAACAAAAGCTGACAATGTAAAAAGTAGAAAAAACGTAAAAACAGAAGTAACCTAAAATTAATATCACATCCATGAAATGAGTACAGAATGCTATTCAAAAAAGAAATTTTAGGGAAACACAGAGAGTTCTTATCAATCCTTTTTTTTTTTTTTTTGAGACAGGGTCTTGCTCTGTCACCCAGGCTGGAGTGCAGTGACAGAATTACAGCTCACTGCAACCTCAACCTCCCAGACTCAAGGGATCCTCCCACCTCAGACTCCTGAGTCGCTGTGACTACAGTCACATACCATCATGGCAGACTAACTTTTTTTTTTTTCCATAGAGACGAAGTCTCACTATGTTGCTCAGCCTTAATCTTTTCAATTGAAAGATAATGGTAGAGGCTGGGCACGGTGGCTTGCTCCTGTAATCCCAGCACTTCGGGAGGCCGAGGTGGAGGATCACTTGAGGTCAGGAGTTCGAGATCAGCCTGGCCAGCATGGTGAAACCCTGTCTCTACTAAAAATACAAAAAAATTAGCTGGGCGTGGTAGCAGGCACCTGTAATCCCAGCTACTATGGAGGCTGAGGCAGGAGAATTGCTTGAACTCGGGAGGCAGAGGTTGCAGTGAGCTGAGATGGCACCATTGCACTACAGCCTGGGCGACAAGAGTGAAACTCCATCTCAAAAAAAAAAAAAAGATAATGGTAGAAATAAAAGTTTAACAGAAGGATTGGGAAATGAAGCTGAGAAAATATATCAGGAAATAGGAAAATAACAAAAGACAAGTAAATAGAAAATAGGAGACAAAAGATAAGAAAATTAGAAGAGCAATCTAGGAGGCCCATTAACTAACAAAAGTTCCAGAAAGATGCCAGGTGCTGTGACTCATGCCTGTAATCCCAGCACTTTCAGAGGCTGAGGAGGGTGAATCGCATGAGCCCAGGAGTTTGAGACCAGCCTGGGCAACATGGTGAAACCCTGTCTCCACTAAAAATACAAAAAAGTTAGCCAGGCATGGTGGTGCGTGCCTGTAATCCCAGGTACTCAGGAGGCTGAGGCAGGAGAACCGCTTGAACCCAAGAGGCAGAGGTTGCAGTGAGCTGAGATTGCGCCACTGCACTCCAGCCTAGGTGACAGAGCAAGACTCCATCTCAAAAACAAAAAACAATAAACAACCAAAAAAAAAAAAAACAAAAACAAAAAAACAGGTCACCTACAAAGGAAAAGGAAACCGAATGTGAGTGGCCTTCTCAGTAGCAACACTGAAAGTGAGAAAACAGTGACCCAATGCAGTCAAAGATCTAAGTGAAAAGCATTTCCAGAGAAGCCCTACTCTTAGCCAAGCTAATAATCAAACAGGAGGGTAAAATAAAACTATCTTCACACACAGTCTCGGAGATTTTATCTTTCACGTACCCTTTTTCTCTCCAGGAAACTATTGGAGAATGTACTCCACCAAAATGAAGGTGTACACATGGCAAGACGACAACCTGGGATCCGGGAAGCGGAGGTGAGAACACAGGAGGCGGAGGGAAGCTTGGGGTGATGGTGAGGGGGACTGCACCACAGCGGTGCTGCAGGCTGGGGAACAGCCCAGGATGCAGCCAGAGGGCACAGCGCTCCAGAAAAGAAGCTTCCCCCGAAACCAGTCATTCATAGATTCAGTCATATGTTTCATAGCTCTGTCGGAGTTTGGGAAAGGATGTATAATGGCTTGAGAGAAATCTAAGCAAATCAACAACAGAGGCAATTTTTAACTCCAAAAAGAAATTTGTACCAAAATAGAACTATGCTACACTATGTGAACGCTTAATATTGCCAAGCACAGTGGCTCATACCTCTAATCCCAGCACTTTGGGAGGCCGAGGCGGGAGGATCCCTTGAGCCCAGGGGTTCGAGACCAGCCTGGGCAACATGGTAAGACTTCATCACTACAAAAATTGAACAAACTTAGCCAGGTGTGGTGGTGCGTGCCTGTAGTCCCAGCTACTTAGGAGGCTGAGGTGGGAGGATTGCTTGAGCCCAGAAGGTCGGAGCTGCAGTGAGCCAAGATCATGCCACTGTACTACAGCCTGGGTGACAGAGTGAGACCCTGTTTCAAAATAATAACAATAATAATTTAAAAACCACTTAATATTGATTTACCAAGAATGATCACATAACTACATTGAAAGAATGAGGTCAGGGAAAATTATATTTTTGTTGGGGCATAAAATGGCCAAATCATCATTTTCTGTGGTAGAAAATGAACAGTTAACTATCTAAAATTTTAAAATATCATAAAACAGCAGGATTAACTTCATTTAAAGTAGGACTTGGGGGCCACATATGGTGGCTCATCCCTGTAATCCCAGCACTTTGGGAGGCTGAGGTTGGGGGATCACTTGAGCCCAGGAATTCAAGACTAGCCTGAGCAACATAGGAAGACCTTGTCTCTACTAAAATTAAAAAAAAAAACAAGCCAGGGATGGTGCCACGCACCTGTAGTCCCAGCTACTGAGGAGGCGCTGAGGTGAGAGTGTCTGAGACTGCAGTGAGCCCTGATCTTTCCACTCACTGCACTCCAGCCTGGGTAACAGAGCAAGAGACCCTGTCTCAAAAAAAAAAAAAAAAAAAAAAAAAGGACTTGAGAAATCTTTTTACGATTGTAAGCCTATAAATTTCACTTCTTAAATAATTCACGTTTTGATTAGAAAATTATCCCAGCTTCTCAGGAAACTGAGGCAGGAGGATGGCTTGAGCCCACGAGTTCAGGTCCAGCCTGGGCAACACAGTGAGACCCTGTCTCTAAAAAAAAAAAAAAAATGTAATATGATTAAGTTAATCAAATAAGAACAGAAGTAGAATGAATATACTCCAAATCAGATTCCAGAAACATGGAACCAGAGTGCAGCTATGACAGGTGCCTATGCTGGTGAATTGGTGGACAGATAATGGTAGATTTAGCTTAATACTCATCTCATCTCAATATATTTCTTTTTTTTTTTTTTTTTGTGAGACGGAGTCTCCCTCTGTCACCCAGGCTGGAATGCAGTGGCGCGATCTCGGCTCACTGCAAGCTCCGCCTCTCGGGTTCACGCCATTCTCCTGCCTCAGCCTCCCGAGTAGCTGGGACTACAGGTGCCCGCCACCACCACGCCCGGCTAATTTTTTTTTGTATTTTTAGTAGAGACGGGGTTTCACCATGTTAGCCAGGATGGTCTCGATCTCCTGACCTCATGATCTGCCCGCCTTGGCCTCCCAAAGTGCTGGGATTACAGGCGCAATCACCGCGCCCAGCCTTTCATCTCAATGTCTTTCTACAGTCCTCCCTACATTGCACAAGCTGAAAGGTCGAACCTACATTTCCTAGATGACCTTGTGGCAGGGATTTTGGACACAATTTTGGTTTTTCCAATCATTTCCTCTCATGAGATGTATAAGGTGGAGGTGAAGTGAAGTCTGTGTGTGCTATTTATGCTGGGGAGTGCTGTGGTGGAGGTGTTTGATCTTTTTTTTTTTTTTTTTGAGACGGAGTCTCGCTTCGTCGCCCAGGCTGGAGTGCAGTGGGGTGATCTTGGCTCACAGCAACCTCTGCTCCCGGGTTCAAGCAATTCTCCTGTCTCAGCCTCCTGAGTAGCTGGGACTATAGGCGCCTGCCACCACGCCCTGCTAATTTTTATATTTTTAGTAGAGACCGGGTTTCACCTTGTTGGTCAGACTGGTCTCAAACTCCTGACCTCAGGCGATCTGCCCGCCTTGGCCTCCCAAAATGCTGGGATTACAGGCGTGAGCCACTGCACCTGGCTGATGCTTGATATTTCTGCAGTGGCTTCTCATCATGATGATACCTGTATGGTTCAAGAGCTGGTAAGTGTAGAGACAGCTTTCCAATTTAGTAGATGGCTTCCTGATTTCAAAAGAGGCAGTGTCTCCTTTGGTGGCTCAGTATTGCAGCATAGCTCTCAAAGTCATTCCTCAAAGTTCAACCTGGAGTCGGTTGCTTCAGCCCTCCAAACAAGTCTGGAAGTCATTTTATACCCTGTAATATATTCTTTTGTACTTAAACCATCTAGAATGGTTCTGTTCTCTGAAACTTGACCCAAACAATGTAACAGAAAAGCAGAAATAAAATGTAAAGAAAAAAGCTAGGCGCGGTGGCTCACGCCTGTAATCCCAGCATTTTGGGAGGCCGAGACAGGTGGATCATGTGTGATCAGCAGTTTGAGACCAGCCTGATCAACATGGTGAAACCTCGTCTCTACAAAAAATACAAAAAATTAGCCTGCGTGGTGGCGTGTGCCTGTAATCCCAGCTACTCAGGAGGCTGAGGCAGGAGAATAGCTTGAACCCAGGAGGCAGAGATTGCAGTGAGCCGAGATTGCACCACTGCACTCCAACCTGGGTGACAGAGCGCGACTCTGTCTTTAAAAAAAAAAAAAAAAAAAAAAAACTAGCCGGGCATGGTGGCGCAAGCCTGTAATCCCAGTTACTCGGGAGGCTGAGGCACAAGAATCACTTGAACCCAAGAGGTAGAGTTTGCAGTGAGCTGAGATCAGGCCACTGCACTCCAGCCTGGGTAACAGAGTAAGACTCCGTCTCAAAAACAAACCAAGAAAAAAAAAGCATGGTAAATAACACAAAATACAACAGAAAAAAAAATCCAATTATAATTAATAAAAATAGCTAAATTCTAGCTAACAGAGATATATTTTCAGAATACATTTTCTAAAAAGTCCAGTTATATGCTATGTCTGAGAGACAGGTGAAAAACATAATGGAATATTATCATATAAATGAATTGACACAAATATATCTCGAAAACATAATGGTGAATGAAAAAAGATGCAAAATGATTATTCAGTATGGTGTCATTTTTGTAAAGTTCAAAAACAAAATTAGGTATTCCATATAGCATTGCTGGATCCCTACATCATATGTAATAAAAGTATAAAAACACAAACTGGAATGATATGTACCAACTTGAGCACGGTGACTATCTGTGGGGCGGAAGAAGAAATGAGCGTGGGGCCGTCGTTATGACTAATTTTGTATGTCTTTAATAAATCCCAAGTACATGCAGCAAAATGTATTGATGTCTGTTTAATCTTGATAGTGGGGGGCATGGGTAGTATTAATATTATTTTCCGTACTCTTCCGTAGGCCTCTAATATTTCCCACTTTACAGAACACTGACACACCCTCAGGGCTCCCCGGGACATCTTTGTGCACATCAACATTTATGCTGAGAGTAGCTTCTGGACTCCAAAGAGGAAACTCTCCGGGCACTGTGGCCCACGCCTGTTATCCCAGCACTTTGGGAGGCTGAGGTGGGCAGATCGCTTGAGCCCAGGCGTTCAAGACCAGCCTGGGCAAAATAGCGAGACCCCCCCCCCCCCCATTGCTACAAAAACATTTAAAAACTAGCCGGGCGTGGTGACCCCCGCCTGTGGTCCCAGCTGGTCGGGAGGCTGAGGTGGGAGGATCTTTTGAGCCCGGGACGTCAAGGCCACGGTGAGTCGAGATCGCGCCACTACACTCCAGACCGGGCGACAGAGAAAGACATCCATCCACTCCCCCAAAAGAAGGGGAAATTCGCTGAGGCTGAGCGCTGGTTTTCCAAGGTGGGACTGGCACCTGCTGAAGCTGCCACAGGAGTGGAGAGGCCGTAGAGAGACTTGGAAAGAACCTAGAAAGGGGGCCGGGGCTATGGAGCCAAGGCTGCAGCAGGGCTGGATGGTGTTTGTAGTTTGTGCAGAATAGGAGGCAGTTTTTAAAGCCAAGATACAGCTCTGGTTGACTGGAGCGGGGAGGGGTGGGTGTGAGAGGTCAGGAAACCAGCGGCTGGAGGCCGGGGGCCTGGAGCGGCAGGGCTGGCGGGCAGACGTTAGGCCCCAGGCAAAATGGGCGCACCCCCTGCGGGGGCCCGAGGTGACCTGCTCGAGGTCCGGTCGCCCAGGTTCCACCTGGAGAAGAAAATCTTCGTAATTTGGCTGGGGGAGGGGGGATGCGGGCACAGGCTGTGTTCTCCACGTCGCGTAGACGCAGAGGCCATCCCTGGGTCGGAGAGTCTCCGTGGCGTGGCACCCCAGCGTTCCCCGTACGCCGGGGCCGCTTTGTCGGGCTGACCGGGGTCCCTCCGGGTGGCCGCCGGCGGCGGGTCCCGAGCCAGGCCGGCAAGCGGGGAGCAGCCCTCAGCCCGCGAGCGCGGGGCCGGGGCAGACTGGAGGCCGGGCGGGCCCCGCCGAGGGCGGGGCGGGGCCGGGCGCACGGGGGCGGACCTCGGCGCGCTCCCGGCCGCTCGCTGGCTCCGGGGCCGCGGCGGCTCCTCTGCCGGGTCGCGCCGGACGACTGGCTTCGGGCGGCGGCCCCGGCGGCCTGTGGACGGACGGGTGGGCCGAGGTATAGGCCCCACGGCCGCCGTCTCCCGCTTCTGCCCGCGCAGGGTCCGCGCCATGGCCGCCTCGCCGGGCTCGGGCAGCGCCAACCCGCGGAAGTTCAGTGAGAAGATCGCGCTGCACACGCAGAGACAGGCCGAGGAGACGCGGGCCTTCGAGCAGCTCATGACCGACCTCACCCTGTCGCGGGTGAGGGCCCGGGCCGGCGCGGGCGGGGGCGGCCACGGCCGCGGGCGGGACCCGCGCGGCGGGTGAGAGGTTGCGGGGCCGAGGCGATGGCGGGGCCGGGCGGGGGCCGCGCCCGGGAACCGGCGGCTGGGAGGGGGACCGGAGCGGCCGCGGCCTCGGCGTTTCCCCGCCTGGCGACACCCGCTAGCCGTTCGCGATCCCGGGCTGAGGTGGGAGGGTCGCCCGGCCCGGTGTGCGGGAAGATGGGCAGGGGTGAAGCCCGTGGAGGCGGGCAGCCGTGCGAGGGCGGCCTGAGGGGGAGGAGGACGAGGAGCCCCGAGAGGAAATCGCAAACAGCTCGGAGGCCGGCCGGGTGGCGCGGCGCGGCTTCTGGTCGCTCCGAACATCCCCCACCATCGAGCCCTGCTGTTCTGCCGGCGTGGAAGGCCGCGGGCACCCCAGGGTCCCACGCGCTCGTGGGGGGAGCTCTGTGCACAAGTCCATCCAGGGCCCGGCCCTAGGGTGGCTCGGGTTGTTGGAACCACGACGGGATTCCGTGTCGAGTGTGAGGCTCTGCTCCTTTTACTCCTTGGAGGTGCTTTATCGGGTCCAGTTTACTTTGTTCGGCCCGGGATATTTAGTGAGAACTGACAAGCGTCGCTGGTGACTGGAGAGGGACCTGGAGGAATGAGTAAGGCGCGAGCCGGGACAAACACCTGGAGAGGTTAGGTAACCGCTGAGTGAGGCAGTGGAGGATGGAGAGCCAACCGGAGTGTCCGCGCAGGGTTGCAGAGAAGGGGGGTCAGCAGGAGTGGGGCTGGCCTTGAGGATCCTGAATGGTGACCTTGGAGGACCATCGGGAGGATGGGGGAGGATCTGCAGATTCTGGGGGACTGAGGCGGGGGAGACAGTTTGAAGGAGAGCTGAGAGCAGAGTTGCAAACCAGCTGAGTTGCAGACACATTATTTTTTGGCCAGCGCAGTGTTTGGGAAAAATTATTGAATCTGTTGCCAGAATTTTTAAATTGGAAGACTTCCACACAAAATCCAAATTTCCGTATTATTTATTTATTATTATTTATATATGTTAAAATTTGGGAGACCTGGTAACACTAATCCTGAATTCCTACATGACAGCTACCGACCTGCTGGAGCTGGGTGATGATGAAAGGGAGCTGAGCTGAGCTCCCTTTCAAATGGAGCGAGAACTCTAGTTTGCCGCCGTCCACTCTCTGTCACAGTCCCCCAAGGGGAGGTTAGGTGACAGTTGCCATTTATACTCATGATGGTGTTTTCTTTCGGTGAAGTTAAGGAAAAAGTGAAATATTTCCTGTACTTACATTTCTGTTCACATTGAGAAAAAATATATATATAGAGAGAAAGAAGCTGAAGATTTCAAGAAAATGTTTTCTTATACCCTATGAGCTTCATTCATTTTTTACCTGCCTGGCATCCACTGGCATTTACATCTGTGACCTTGGTTAGATTCAGAGATGAACTCGATAAGCTCAGAGCACATTGAAAAGAATGGGTGGGTGAAAGCTGAGGATTAGTGTTGGGGCCTGTGTTGTTATGTGTTTTTAAATACATACTGTACATTGTTTATGTACAAATACATGCACTGTATATGTCTGTATACCTATGGCGGATCCAATCTTTCACCCAATTCATGAATCTCCTTTAAAATATCCCTGACAGGTGAGGTCATGAGTAATGTACAGACTCTCTTTTAAAAGCAAAAATTTTTCACAGATCCTCACTGTTCACTTACTTTCAAATAAAAAAAAGTGTTTACTTACTTTAGAGACCCTGCTATAGCTCAGGGTCTCTTGAATTTAGCAAGCCTAATCAACTGTGGCCCATATGATAATTCAGTCACCACTTTATTCTAATTACTACAAAATTATGGTGTCATTTTGCCCTTCACCTGGTACAGGGAATCATTTACATATTAATTCTGCCCGTGTTTTCTTCTTGGCCAGTTACCAGTAAAGTAACACTGCTCGGCTCCACCGTGTTCATAAACACATCTGTAAATGATAACACTGAATTTGGCTACTAATGTTTGCTTATTTAAAAATCTTAAGGGTTATTTTCAAAAAGAAATCACAAAATTAGAACACTTCTCATAGAGAACTCTTAGATTCCCAGCATGTCTATGAAGAATGCGTCTCTAAGGATCCAAAGATCCCAGTTGGAGGAGTATCCGCCTAGTTCATAATTGGTAACTGGGTGGCAGATATACTGACTTTTCATTACTAGCCCATGACAGACATGCTAATCGATAGGGCAGACATTACTGATCTATCTAGATGCTCTTTCCCCTCTGAGCCTGTGTTGGGATTCAAGTTCTTCTCTACATAATCAAAGCAATCCTTCAGAGTTGGCGTTACTTACCTATTCACCTAGGCGTTACTTATCCTATTCACCTAGTGGGTAGGATAGACTAGACTGTAGAGGATTTTCTCTAGCTTTAGAAGTCCGGCATTATCAGGAAGCAGTGGGAAAATTTTGAGAAGGGAGTACTAGGAGGAGGAGTTGAGTGGTGGTACCTGGAATGGTAAAGAGAGGGAAGAAAGTGGGGTCGGGCGTGGTGGTTCACGCCTGTAATCCCAGCACTTTGGGAGGCTGAGGCGGGCAGATCACGAGGTCAAGAGATCGAGACCATCCTGGCCAACATGGCGAAACCCCGTTTCTACTAAAAGTACAAAAATTAGCCTGGCATGGTGGCGTGTGCCTGTAGTTCCAGCTACTCGGGAGGCTGAGGCAGGAGAATCGCTCGAACCCAGGAGGTGGAGGTTGCAGTGAGCCGGGATCGCACCGTTGCACTCCGGCCTGGGCGACAGAGCAAGACTTCATCTCAAAACAAAAAAAAAAAAGGCCGGGCGCGGTGGCTCACGCCTGTAATCCCAGCACTTTGGAAGGCCGAGGCGGGCAGATCACGAGGTCAGGAGATCGAGACCATCCTGGCTAACACAGTGCAACCCCGTCTCTACTAAAAATACAAAAAAATTAGCCAGGCATGGTGGCGGGCGCCTGTAGTCCCAGCTGCTCGGGAGGCTGCGGCAGGAGGGAGGCTGCGGCAGAAGAATGGCGTGAACCTGGAAGGCGGAGCTTGCAGTGAGCCGAGATGGCGCCATTGCACTCCAGCCTGGGCGACAGAGCGAGACTCCGCCTCAAAAAAAAAAAAAAAAAAAAAGGGAAGAAAGTGGTTGCAGGTATGCCTGGGAAGAGGCTGTTCTGTTGTTCATTTATTAATGTATTCATTTGTCAGTATTTGAGTGCCTACTTTGTTGTTAATGGGGTGTGTGTTTGTGAGGGAGAAGAGTGAAAACATGGGGCTATCCTTTAAAGATCTTACTAATTTGTTCCACAAATTTACTTACTGAGTGAGTCCTTAGTGTGTGCCAGGGGTTAGGATGGATACTGGGTATATAGTAATGAGCAAGCAAAACACAGTGTCCCAGTGGATTTTAGGATTTAATGAGGAAGACATTCATTTAATAAGTAAGGACACATTTTGGTGAATATCACCAAAACAGAAGTAGGTGGAGCTCTGGACCTGTATGGTAGGGAATTCTCACCTCTTCCAGTGGCCTAAAGGCTCAGGGGGAGTGGAGGAGGCATTCGAGGGTTTGTGTGTTGAGGGAGGGAATATGTTGCAGGTACAGAGAACAGAGATTCAGTAAAAGAGGATGAGGAGGGGATGTGAGATGAGGCTGGAGGCATTCATAGGGATCAGGTTGTAGAGACAGGATTTGGAACTTGATCTTAAGGACGATGGGAAGTCACTGAAGGGGTTGAACTATGTGAGATTTGCTTTTTTAAAAGATTCCTCTAGCTCCAGCGTGATGGGTAGAAGAGAGGAGGAGGAGGATTTTAGTAGGAGATGTGATAGTGGCATTTACTAAGATGGTGGCAGTCGGGAGGCAGAGCGGTGAGCAGATTGATACTTAGGAGGTGGAAAGGACCAGATTTTGTGAATGGGTGAGGAAGGTGAGAAAGAGGGAGGGCTGGAACCATTTCAGGGTGTTCTTCATTAAGTGGACACCGGCAGGAGCAGGTTTGTGCGGAAATGCTGAGTTTGAGGTGCCCGTGAGGCACATAGGTAGATATGGTCCAGCAGGCAGCTGTTTAGATGGTTTTGCGGCTCGAGAAGGAAGGCTGAGCTACTGAGAAAAATGGGGGAATTTTTGTTATGTAGCCACAGAAGTAGCTTTGGCTGCCTAGGAAGAACTGATGGAACAGATATTGTAAACTGGTGGCTTAAGTTCTGTATTTTACCCTCTAACATGTTTTTGGTTTTGGCCCAAAATGTGGTGAGTTGGTTGGTTGGTTTTAATTAGGGCTAACAATGAATATTGGGATTTTATAGTAAAATCTGGACTTTGGTTTCTTTTGAAAAATGAGATAATCCAACGACACTCACCCGACATTTCTGGATGGCACCAGTTGCCTGGAGCTGAAGGGTGGCTGCCCCATTAGAAAGGCCATGGATGTGGTCTTCAGTTTGCCACGGTCCCTACCACCCTCTAAGGTATTCTTTGCAGTGATCCCAGACTGCTTCACTTAGATTCCCTGCTTGGCAGCTGTAGGCATTTGAGTTTGTTACCCTTGTCAGAAGGGGAACTGTGAGGCCAGGCGCGGTGGCTCACGCCTGTAATCCCAGCACTTTGGGAGACCAAGGCGGGCGGATCACCTAAGGTCAGGAGTTTGAGACCAGCCTGACCAACATGGAGAAACCCCGTCTCTACTAAAAGTACAAAAAATTAGCCGGGCATGGTGGCGAGTGCCTGTAATCCCAGCTACTCAGGAGACTGAGACAAGAGAATCGCTTGAACCTGGGAGGCGGAGGTTGCACTGAGCCGAGATTGTGCCATTGCACTCCAACCTGGGCAACAAGAGCGAAACTCCGTCTCAAAAAAAAAAAAAAAAAAAAAGAAAGTGAACAATGAAGAGGGCCTAGGAGAAGCCCAAGGAAGTAAGGAACTACACCATTTGAAAGGGAGGTGGAGGAGCTGGCCAAGAAGGCTTGAAGAGCAACCAGAGGGGCAGGAGAAAGCCAGGAGTACTCTTGTGAAGAGGAGGGAATGCCGACCAGCTGAGCCTAGTGCTGCTGATTTGGTCTGACACAAAAGATGTGTCCTTTGGTCTAGTCATGTGGAGGTCATCGGAGGAGGTCATCAGTAACCTCGGTGAGAGATGCTGCATTCTCAGGGTGCTGGGTGAAAGGCTAATTGTGAGACGTTGAGGAGTGGATGGGGGTGGGGAATGGAGATAGGGTTGGAAACTTATTCCAGAAGTTTGGCTGTGAAGAGCAACTTGTGTGAGGAACCACAGGACTAACTCAGCATATCACCCTGGAGTGTTGATTGGACTTGAATATTTGTGCAGACTCATTATTTTCATGTGAAAATAAACCAATGATAAGACAATAGATATGTCATAGATTAGCGAGGTCTCAGGATGGAGGAGAGAGAGAAGATGGAAATATTAGGTTTGGGCTAAATATTGAGGACTTTCCTTTTGCGAGGCACTGTAATCCCTTTCACCTGTTGTTATCTCACATAGTCCTCAAAATGAGCCTATGGTGTGTATATCTGGAATTTTCCTCATTTTTGTGGATGAGTAAACTGAGGCTTAGAGAGGCATGGTTGCAGAGCTGGTAAGTGGTAGAGCCAGGGTTTGAATCTAGCTATCACAGTGAATGTCTGTATACTTAGCTACTTTAATTTCCCTCATAAGGATCTTCAGCTGCTTTTACTCCCTGCTGTAAGGTATCAGTATCATTTGTTGAAAAGACTTTTCTTTGCCCATTGAATTGCTGTGGCAATTTTGTTGCAATCAGTTGGCCATATAAGTGTTGGTTTATTTTTAGACTCTCTTTTCTGTTCCAGTGATTTGTATATCTGTCTTTTTGACAATAGCACACTGTCTGTATGTTATAGCTTTATAATAAGGCTTAAAACCTGGTAATTTAAGTCCTCTAACTTACCTCTTTTGGAAAATTGCTCTGGCCAGGTGCCGTGGGTTATGCCTGTAATCCCAGCACTTTGGGAGGCTGAGGCGGGTAGATCGCTTGAGCCCAGGAATTCTAGACCAGCCTAGGTAACATGGTGAAATCCGTCTCTAAAAAAAAAAAAAAAAAAAAAAAAAAAAATGAAAATTAGCTGGGTGTGGTGGCGCGTGCCTGTATTTGGGAGGTGGAGGTTGCGGTGAGCTGTGATTATGACACTGCACTCCAGCCTGGGCAACAGAGACCCTGTCTCAAAAAAAAAAAAAAAAAAATTGGCCTGACTATTCTAGGTCATTTGCACATCCATAAATTTTAGAATTATCTTGTCAATGTCTCTGAAAGGACCCGCTGGGATTTTGGATTGTAATCGTGTTGGTTATTGTGAGACTTTTCTCAAAAAGGAATTAATGAGGCCTGGATCTCATTTCCTGTAGGCATTAAAGAAAATTCCACTAAGATGTGTGACTGTAGGCCAAAGGTCACTAACTCAGTAAGTGAGGCAGGTATGGAAAATGAATGGAGGGGCCAGGAATGAGATGATCATGGCAGCTGATCCTGGGCCATCGTGAAGGAATAATAGGGTACAGTGAGGACTTGGCAAACACGATCTAAGGGGGTGGCCTCTTCTCAGCTTCATCCAGCGATGCCATGCAAGAACATGGGTTCAGTGTTGTCTGACCTTTCAATCAGGAGAAGTTGGAAATCCATATTTTTATGCAGTGTCCTGATTTTTTCAATTGAAATTTAATACACTGAATGGGTCAACATCTGGTGGGTAAACAGAACACTCTCTAGGTGAAATGTGGCCTATGGGCTGCCAGTCTGTGACCTCGGCCTTAGGCTAATCATTCTTTGGTTCACATGTTCATCATCTGTAAACATGAAGGTGTTGAAGACAGTCTCAAAGTTCTTTTTCTAGCTCAATGAGTCTAAATTTCAAAAGAGGAAAATGTAAAAATAACTCAGAGTTTGAAGAGGTAGCTGAGATCAGCAATAATGATAATATCTTAAGAAGTTGTCCAGAGCTTTACATTTGACATACCACTCTTGTGTCTGTGTCACTTAATCCTCACTTCATCTTGTGCAGGAGGCATCAGAGTTGTTTGCCCAACCACACGGGAGTTGCAGGTTACAAAGTCACATCATCCGATTCCAGGTCCAGTGCTTTTTGTTTTTTTTACAGAGTCTCGCTCTGTCGCCCAGGCTGGAGTGCAATGGCGCCATCTCGGCTCACTGCAAGCTCCGCCTCCCGGGTTCATGCCATTCTCCTGCTTCAGCCTCCTGAGTAGTTGGGACTGCAGGCGCCCACCACCATGCCCGGCTAATTTTTTTGTACTTTTAGTAGAGATGGGGTTTCACCGTGTTAGCCAGGATAGTCTCGATCTCCTGACCTCGTGATCTGCCCGCCTCGGCCTCCCAAAGTTCTGGGATTTACAGGTATGAGCCACTGCTCCTGGCCTTTTTTTTGAGACAGAGTCTCACTGTGTCACCCAGGCTGTAGTACAGTGGCGTGATCTTGGCTCACTGCAACCTCTGCTTCCTGGGTTCAAGCAATTCTTCTGCCTCATCCTCCCAAGTAGCTAGGATTGCAGGCATGCACCACCACAGCTGGCTAATAGTTAGTAGAGACGGGGTTTCACCGTGTTGGCCAGGCTAGCCGTGTTCTTTTTTAACAGTCTTTGAAGGCTCCGGAAATAGGTGCTTTGGGAGGGAGAGCAGTTGTGGGGGATTGTGAGATGGCCTTCAGCTCAGTTGAGGGCAGGTCCCTATCTGGATTTATAACTTAGTTTGGTTGAAGTGTCAAGGCTTTTGGGTAAGAGTTGAAGCCTTTGTGAGAACTCTCTAAAGGCAGGAACTTTAGCATACATTCATCTTAGTAAGCCAGTGCCTGGCATACTACCTGACACACAGTTAAGTTTTTGTATCATTAAATCAATGGATAAATTGATCCTTCAAAAAAGAAATCAAAGGCTTTAAATCAAGGTGGCTGAGAATTTTGTCCAGAGAATTTCAAGAATAGTCAGATGCTTCTGGTAAGTACTTTTAGAATGTTAAGATTGAAAGCTGAGAGACTTTATTCCTATAACTCCACTCCTAGATGGAAAAAACTCACCATGTCGTCCTCCTCTTGTTTGACTCTGAGATTTGGGTTTTGATTAATAGGTTATAACTGTCTCCCTGTGCAGTACATTTAAGAAATCAAATACAGCAGGTATAAGGGAAGTTAAAGCCACTAAAGGATTTCGTATGCCTTTAAAATTTCCAAACAGGTATAAGTCTTTATCTTTTGAGAATACATATTGAAATATGGAGTGATACCATGTCTGAGATTTCTTTCAGTGAGGCACTGCGGGTAGTTGAGAGGGTAAAGATGAAAGATGATTGTATATAAGTTGGTAATTTTTAAGCTAGAAGATGGATAGATGGGGTTTCATTATACTTGTCTTTATTTCACATATACTATTAGAAATCTTTCATAATAAATGTAAAAAGGAAATTATCAGAGAGCTTCATAGGTTCAACAATGCTTTTGGTAAACCAGACTTCACCTTTTTTTTTTTTTTTGAGTTTGTAATTAGTATGATCATCGAGGGAAAGATGGGACAAAGGAAAAGAGCATGGCAGAAATGGGCATATGGGCTTTGAGGCTGACAGCCGTGGCTCAGCCTCCTGCTAGCCACGTGGCAAGTCACTGAACTTCCGAGTCTGGGTCTCCAGGTCTGTAACAGCAGGAGAGTACGGTCTCATTTGCATGGTTGTGGGGAGGATTAGGGATGAAGTGGGCCAAGTGTCCGAGAACAGCACCTGGCCCATCCTAGGGGCTTAGATCTGGTAGTGTTTTATTATTGTTAGAGACAGAGAGTGATGAAGGGTAAAAATCTGCCCCAGGGCTCTCGTCTATAACCCTTTCTTCTCTATATGAATTATAGTGCCAAGGGTTATGTAACCATGGAGCTAATTTATTATTTTAGAAACAGAACTCTTAAAGACCAGATCAGACCACTTTGAGATTTACAAGAACTGTAACCAGTTTATTGCTTTTTGAAAAATGAAGTAAGGAAGAACTTAAGAAAGGCATGTTAAAATGGTGGGATGCCATTTTATACCTACTGAATTGACCTCCTTCCTTACCCCAATTAATGATAATATCCAACATCAATGAGTTTTTTTGGTGAAACTTTTCTCATATGTATATTAGTAAACTCTTTGGGAAAGCATTTTGGCAGTATATGTTGAGAGCCACCAAAAGGCCCATATCCAGAGATTTAGTAATCACCCTTTGGAAGGTGTTCTAAGGAAATAATTCAGAAGAACTGTTATATACCCACTAAAAATTACTCTGTAATAGCATAGAAAAGGCTTATGATGAGCGTGCTAGGTTGTACCTATCTTATGATCACAGCTATGCAGTTCTTACCATAAATGTAAACGGAGGCTGGAAAAGAGCAGGAAGAAGGGAAAACAGCTAATGTGTTAGGGTTGTGGATAGTAGCTTAGTTTTTCTTTCAGAAATTCTTTTATTGTTGTTAAAGATTATGCCAGTGTATCCAAACATACACACTCAAAGACCTTGCAAGAGGACGTTACTATCATGGTATATGGGACATTTGGAACATGGGTAAGCTCTTTCCGAAAATAGAGTAATCAAAACCCAGAAAGCACCGGAAACCTTGAGGGTGTGATCACTTACGTAGAGAAGAAATTGAAACAAGACTTTCATTCTTGAACTTTTCCCCTACAAAATACTATACTTTGATGCTTCTTTAGATCTTTGCTGTTACCTCTCAACGTTCTTAAATCACTTTGTTTCCAGGTTCAATTTCAGAAGCTTCAGCAACTGCGCCTTACACAGTACCATGGAGGATCCTTACCAAATGTGAGCCAGCTGCGGAGCAGTGCGTCAGAGTTTCAGGTACCTCCAGATATGTACTTTCTTGAAGCTGAATGGAATGTAAAAAGTAGACAAAGATTATCACTAAAAAGATGAGATCTTGAAGGATAAGCTGGGCCTAGGTACAGTTCAGTCTTCTTTTGGAAAGTCCGTTAATATTCTCTCTCATAGTTTCTACAGCATACGATAGTGTTATTTCACAAATGGCTGAAGGCTGCACTGGCAAGTAGAATTATAACACAAGCATATATAATTTAAAATGTTCTAGTAGCTACGTTAAAGAAGAAGAAACGCGTGGGGTTAATTTTAATATCTATATTTTTCAAAATGCAGCTTTCTCATCTATAATTTTAATATTACTTAAATAAATGTTTGGGTGGGCATGGCGGCTCACACCTGTAATCCTAGCACTTTGGGAGGCCAAGGCCGGCGGATCACCAGAGGTCAGGAGTTCGAGACCAGCCCGGTCAACATGGCGAAACCCCATCTCTACTAAAAATACAAAAATTAGCTAGGTGTGGTGGCTCACAGCTGTAGTCCCAGCTACTTGGGAAGCTGAGGCATGAGAATCGCTTGAACCCAGGAGGCGGAGGGTGCAGTGAGCAGAGATCATACCACTGCACTCCAGCCTGGGCGACAGCGAGACTGTCTCAAAAAAAAAATAAAAATAAAAAAATAAATATTTAATCCAATATATCCAAAATATGATCATTTTAACATGCAGTCAGCATAAAAAAACTGAGAAATCTCACATACTTTTTTGTGTACTAAGTCTTTGAAATCTGTTGTGTATTTTATACTCAAAGCATACTTTAATTTGGACCAGCCGCATTTCACTAGTTTCATGTGGCTAGTGGCTACCACATGGGTCAGTGCAGGTGTAAGACACAGATAAGTAGTCTGTATTGCATTTAGATTACTGCAGTGTCCTAGGGTGCTTTCATCGTTCACATCAGTGGAAAGCTTTGTTCAAACCAATGTGGAATTGGTGTTTCAGACAATGGTATATGGCACTATTGTTAAGACCTGAATTAGACCTGCTTAGATATCCCAGTCTGTGAAACATTAGGAGCCTGTCATTCTAATTATGCAGTTTAAGATTCGGTGTTAAAGTTGAGATATAAACTTTAAGATGAAGCATTAATTGATTGTTTGGATGCCTGACCATTTTAAAAGCGCTGTCTTATTTCTTTGTGGTAGAAACTGGGTTCACTTTTTTGATGATGTCAAATAAAGCCAAATGTATTATTTAAGTTGGGGACTTCGATTTCAGAGTGGTGATAGGAACTCCAAATATAATGGTGATTAGAAAAAGTACAACATGAACATATTTGTACCCTATTGCACTGGAATCTTGTCTTCAATATAATGACAATGGACTCTTTACCATATTACTGCCTGTATTAGAGATCTACCTTCATATATCAAACTACCTTATATGTTAACCCACTGGGTTATTTAGTATCCGAATAGCATAGGTCTCTGCCTTATGCGGGATTTCATAACTTCAGGAAATACAGCATTGTGCAAGTTTGCTGTGTCTGAGATCCCAATTTTGTGCTACTTTATTGTCAACTTTAGAGGAATATAGAATTTACTATGATGTTCCCCTCCGGTTGCACTGGGGAATGGGATAAAATCATAATCCTTCGCCTTCCCAGGATTCTTTTTTTTTTTTTTTTTTTGAGATGGAGTCTTACTCTGTCGCCCAGGCAGGAGTGCAGTAGCGCAATCTCAGCTCACTGCAACCTCCATCACCTGGGTTCAAGCATTCTCCTGCTTCAGCCTCCTGAGTAGCTGGGATTACAGGCGTGCACTACCATGCCCAGCTAATTTTTATATTTTTAGTAGAGATGTGGTTTCACCATGTTGGTCAGTTGGTGTTGAACTCCTGACCTCAAGTAATCCACCCACCTTGGCCTCCCAAAGTGCTGGGATTACAGGCATGAGCCACCGTGCGTAGCCCCCAGGATTCTTTTCATACTGTTTTTGTTTTGTTTTGTTTTATTTTTCTTTGCAGCAGTCACAAACTTACAGAATACTTGGAAGTATAGTCCACTTAATTTTTTTTTTTTTGAGACCGAGTCTCATTCTGTTGCCTAGGCTGGAGTGCAATAGCGCGATCTCAGCTTACTGCAACTTCCAGCTCCTGAGTTTAAGAGATTCTTCTGCCTCAGCCTTCCAAGTAGCTGGGATCATAGGTGTGCGTCACCACGCCTGGCTAATTTTTGTATTTTTAGTAGAGACAGTGTCTCACCATGTTGGCCAGGCTGGTCTCGAACTCGTGACCTCAGGTGATCCGCCCATCTCATCCTCCCAAAGTGCTGGGATTACAGGCATGAACTACTGTGCCCTGCTGACATAACTTTTTTTTCACTTGGGAATAAGTTCCTGACCTGATGCCCCATCACCCCCTAATATTTCACTGTGTTTTTCCTACAAGCAAAGACGTTGTTCTATATAACCAAAATACAGCCATCAAGATAAGAAAATTAACAGTGATCCGTTATTACAATCTGATCTTCAGACCGCATTCACCAAATGTCCCCCTGCTGTCCTCTGTAGCAAAAGGATTCAGTTCAGAATCACATGCAGTTATTGTCTGCAGTCTCCTTCAGTCTGGAACAGCTTTTCAGCCTTTTATTTTTGACATTAATTCAAGTACTCTTAACTTTTGTGATCCTGTCACATTTGAAGATTATAGGCCAGTTTTTTTGTAGATATAGCACCTCAGTTGGGGTCTGCCTAATGTATCTTTGTAATTTGATTCAGACTATGCATCTTTGGCAGGAATAACGTAGAAGTGAGGCTGTTATGGTATCACATTAGGGACATGATTTTGATGTGTCCTGTTAATGATGATGTTCTCTTTTATCAATTAAGGTGGTGTCCACCAGGCATGGTGGCTCACGCCTGTAATCCCAGCATTTTGGGAGGCTGAGACAGGCAGATTGCTTGAGCTCAGGAGTTTGAGCCAGCCTGGGCAACATGGCGAGACCCTGTCTCTACTGAAAAAAAAAAAAAAAGGCCAGATGTGGTGGTGCACGCCTCTGGTCCCAGCTACTTGGGAAGCCGAAGTGGGAGGATTGACTGCTTGAGTCTGGAGAGCAGAGATTTCAGTGAGCTCAGATGGGGCCACAGTACTCCAGCTTGGGTGACAGAGCCAAACCCTGTCTCAAAAAAAAAAAAAAAAAGGTGGCCTGTCTGTCAGGCTTCCCCATTCTAAAGTTACTCTTTTCCCCTTTGTAATGAATAAATATTTTGCGAGGAGATACTTTATCCTGATCTTCGTTAAACTTTCAATCTATACATTCATTTTTTATCTCTCGGTATATGGTTTTATGATTTTCTATTTTATTCAATCTATTATAATCTATTATTTTATTTATTCATTTTTGAAGCAATGAAAGCACAGATTTATTGAAATAAAAGTATGCTCTACAGAGTAAGAATGGGCTTGAGCAAGCTAATCTATTATTTTTATTTTGATCTTCACATTCTCCCCAATTAGGCTGGTGGGAGCCCTCTTCCGAACTGAGAAAAATTCTTGAAAAACTGAGGAGAGTCCCAGAGCACAGATTTTTTTTAAGTAAATGTTTCTGAGGTATTATGTAAATACAATATAATTTATACCTTTTTTAGGTATACAGCTCTTTGCCGTATAATCACCACCACAGTGAAGATGTAGAATAGTTCCATTACCCCAAAAGGTTCCCTTGTGTCTGTTTGTAAGTATTCTCCATCCCCCACCTCCAGCCTCTGGAAACCACCATCTGTAGTTTTGACTCTTCCAGCGTCCTATTAGTGGAATCAAATGTCCATAGTCTTTTGAGTTTTTCTCTCACTTAGCATTTGAGATTCATCTGAGTTGTTGCGTGTATTAGTTTCCTAGGGCTGCTGTAACAAAGTACCACAAACTTAGTGCCTTAAAACAACAGAAATTTATTTTCTCATGTTCTCATGTTCTGAGTCCAGAAGTTGGAAATCAGCATGGTGTCAGCAGCACCATGAACGCTCTGGGGAAGAATCCCTCCTTGTCTCTTCCTAGCTTCCGTGGGCTGCGGCAGTCCTTAACTTGTAGCTGCATCACTTACTCTCTGCCTCTGTCATTACACGACTTTCTTCATTGTTTGTCTGTGTCTCTGTGTTTAAATCTTCCTCTCCTTTTTCTTATAAAGAACTAGTCATTGGATTTAGGGCCTACCCTAATTCAATATGATCTCACCTTTGCTTGATTACATCTACAAAGATTCTGTTTTCAAATAAAGTCATATTCACAGGTTCTGGGGGTTAGGACTTGAAGATATCTTTTTTGGTGGCCATAATTTAACCCACTACATTGCATTGATCAGTAGTTCATTTCTTTTTATTGCTGAGTAGAATTCCATTCTACGGATGTAGATAATTTATCCATTCATCAGTTAGTTGATGGGCATTTGGGTTGTTTCCACCTTTTGGCAATTATGAATAAATATTCTATAAACATTCACATACAGTTTTTATGTAAGTACCTAGTAGTGGAATTGCTAGACCATACAGTAAGTGTATATTAACTTTAGCTTTATAAGAAATCGCCAGGCTGTTCTCCAAAGTGGCTCTACTGTTTCACATTCTTACCAGCAGTGCGTGAGAGTTCCAGTGACCCTGTATCTGCTCTAGCACTTGATATTTCAGAGTTTCAAAAAAACGGTGGTTAAAAAACATAACATAAAATTTACCATCTTAACCATTTTTTGAAGTAGTTTATTGGTATCTTCTAAAACCATTTTTAAATGTATAGTTCAGTGGTATTACATACATTCATACTGTGCAACCAATCTCCAGAATTTTTTCATCTGACAAAACTGAAATTCTATGCCCATTCAATAAGAATTCTCCATGTTCCCTTCCCACCAGCCTCTGGCAACTACTGTTTTTTCTGTCTCTATGACTTTGACTATTCTGAGTGCCTCATATGAGGGAAATCATATACTATTTGTCTTTTTTGTGACTGGCTTGTGCTTAGTATAATATCTTCAGGGTTCACCCGTGTTATAGTCTGTGACATGATTTCCTTCCTTTTCAAGGCTGAGTAACATTTCATTGTATGTGGATGCCACATTTTGTTCCATTCATCCACTAATGGATGCTTGGGTTGCCGCCACCTCTTGGCTATTGTGAATAATGCTGCTATGAACATGGGTGTGCAAATATCTCTTCAAGGCTCTGCTTTCAATTCTTTTGGATACATACTCAGAAGTAGGATTGCTGGATCATATGACAATTCTGGTTTTAATTTTTTTTTTTTTTTTTTGAGACTGAATCTCGCCTTGTCGCCCAGGCTGGAGTGTAGTGGCGTGATCTCAGCTCACTGCAGCCTCCGCCTCTCAGGTTCAAGCAGTTCTACTGCCTGAGCCTCCTGAGTAGCTAGGATTACAGGCGTGCCCCACCACACCTGGCTAATTTTTGTTTGTTTTTTTTTCTTTTGAGATGGAGTCTTACTCTGTCGCCCAGGCTGGAGTGCAGTGGCATGATCTCAGCTCACTGCAACCTCCGCCTCCTGGGTTCAAGCAATTCTCCTGCCTCAGCCTCCCAAGTAGCTGGGACTACAGGTGCCTGCCACCACGCCCGGGTAATTTTTTTTGTATTTTTAGTAGAGACGGGGTTTCACTGTGTTAGCCAGGATGGTCTCGATCTCCTGACTTTGTGATCCGCCCGCCTTAGCCTCCCAAAGTGCTGGGATTACAGGCGTGAGCCACTGCGCCTGGCCTTGTCTAGTTTTTAAATTGAGTTGTTAATTTTCTTAATCAGTTGTGAGAGTTGTTTATATATTCTGGATACCAGTTCTTTATCAGATATGTATTTTGCAAATATTTTCTCCCAGTCTGTGGCTTGTTTTTTCATTTTCTCGAGTCTCGAAGAGTAGAAGTTTTAAGTTTTGAAGTCTAGTTTATCAATTGTGTTATTTTATGATCTGTGCTTTTGTCTTATCTATTAATAAGAGTTCTTCATCTAACTCAAGTTCCCAAAGGTTTTTTTCCTATGTGTTTCTCTATTAGTTTCATAGCTCTGTCTTTTACACTTAAGTAAATTATGAGTTAATTTTTTTGTGTGGTACAGGGTTTGGGATTGAGGCTCACTCATGTTGCATAGGGATGTTAAATTGTTCTAGAACCATTTGATGAAGACTTTCTTTTCCCTATTGAATGCCTTGGTACCTTTGTTGAAAATCAATTGACCATATACATGTGGGTCTATTTCCGGACTCTTATCTTCTGTGTCATTGGTTTCTTTGTCTATCATTTTGCTAATACCATCTTCTGTGTCATTGGTTTCTTTGTCTATCATTTTGCTAATACCACACTGTCTTGATTACTGTACCTTTATAGGAAGGCTTGGAATTAGGTAATGAGAGTCGTCTTTGTTCTTTTTTGAAGCTGTTTTGCTTATTTTCATTGCTTTGCTTTTCCATAACATTTTAGAATCAGCTTGTTAATGTCTACAAAAACACCTGCTAGGATTTTATTTTTATTTTTTTGAGACGGAGTCTCACTCTGTTGCCCAGGCTGGAGTGCAGTGGCACGATCTCCACTCACTACAAGCTCTGCCCCCTGGGTTCATGCCATTCTCCTGCCTCGGCTTCCTGAGTAGCTGGGACTACAGGTGCCCACCACCATGCCCGGCTAATTTTTCTGTATTTGTATTAGAGACGGGGTTTCACTGTGTTAGCCAGGATGGTCTCGGTCTCCTGACCTCGTGATCCACCTGCCTTGGCCTCCCAGAGTGCTGGGATTACAGGCGTGAGCCACAACACCTGGCCAACACCTGCTAGGATTTTAAACAGGATTGCATTGAATCTATAGATAGGTTGGGGATAATTGACGTCTTTATAATATGGAGTCTTCCACGAAGAAGACTTCCATGTACAGAAAAACAGATTTTTATTGAAGTTCAGTTGCTTATAATCATTTATATACAATTCTCCTTTTATTTTTATTATATTTATGTATTTTTGATTGACAAAATTGTATATATTTATGGTATACAATACGATATTTTGATAAATATATACCTTGTGGAATGGCTAAATCAGACAAACATATGCATCCTCTCACATCATTATCATTTCTTTTGTGGTGAGAATCTGCTCTCAGCAATTTGCAATATATGATACGTTGTTATTAACTTTAGCAATCATGATGTACTATAGATATCTTGAACTTGTTCTTCCTGTCTACTCCTTTTATGTTTGTAAATCACTTTGGAGTTTACAAAATGCTTTCATATCTGTTATTTTACTTCATCCTCTTACTACAACATTGGTTGGTAAGTGTAGTACTATTTTAATATACTAAAGACCAATTTTCTATCCTAATGGAGGATCTCAAAGTGCATTCTTTTTTTCTAATCCAATGAGCCCTTATGCAAAGAACATAGACTTATCAGATGAGTAAACAAAAGCCAACTTTTCAGGCTGCCTTCTGATAATCTTTAGCAAGGGGCAGACCATCAGTAAAGGGGTAGCTAGGGTTACAGCCCTCATGTCTCTAGGCAGGGCCTGGCACACATACACTGAGGGCAGAGAGGAGGAAGTGGGCATTATCTTCTTCTCTAAGAGCGAGGGCTAGGGCTGTCTCTTCTGCTTAGTGGAGGGATAGCATGTTCCAGCCTGTGTAACAGCTAGGGCACATGTTGACTGAATGGCTTGTCAGGCAGCTGTAGAGAGAGGGACAAAGGGCTTCTCTCTGTATAGGGCTTTGTAGGTATAGTTGTAGCTTTTCGTATCCTTTTTTTTTTTTTTTTTTGTGACAAGGTCTCAAGGTCACCAAGCTGGAGCGCAATGATGTGATCTTGGCTCACTGCAACCTCCACCTCCTGGGCTCAAGGGATCCTCCTGTCTCAGCCCCCCAGGGTAGCAGGGAGTACAGGCGTAAGCCACCACACCTGGCCAGTTTTTGTATTTTTGTAGAGATAGAGTTTCACTATGTTGCCCAGGCTGGTCTCGAACTCCTGAGCTCAAGCGATCCACCCGCCGTGGCCTCCCAAAGTGCTAGGATTACAGGTGTGAGCCACCACTCCCAGCCTCGTATTCTTTATATAACCTACCCTAGTCCTTTCAAATCATATCACTAAAAACTAATTGTACTTTTTACATCTCTGATTAACTACATTTTAACAAAATTGCATCATGTCATGTGTAACTGAGGGCTTTTAAGTTCTAATTTAGGGAACAATCTGATGGTCAAGGGAAGAAACCCTTATACCAAGGCAGTTTGCAAAGGCCTGGAGGGCCAGGTCCAGCAAGGTGGTTTTCCTGGGGCCCACTACCAATATGAGTAGTATAATGAGGCCGAGAGTTCACATAGCAAGTAAGTAAGAGAACCAGGACTTAAAAATCATGTCTTTTGACTTCCAGTTCCATTTCCATGGTTTTCCTTTACTGTGTTTCCTTTCAAGTTTTCATAAGGTTCTTTAAAGGAAAAAAAAAGATTGGCAAAAAGATACATCAGTTAAACAAAAGAAAACCTAAGTAGCAGTATTAATCTCAAAATACCACTACTAACCACAGCTGACATTTATTGAGTATGTGCTATGTGCCAGACACTGTGTTAAGATCTCTATGTAGATGGTAATTGTCATAGCATTATATGACTTTTATGTGATAAAACAACATAGCAACAAATTGCAAAAAGGAAAAACTCCAAGAAATGAGAATTCGACAGTAGCACAATTCTAGATTTTTAATTCACTACGACTGAGCCAATATTCAAAATAAAGACAATAAAGAGTTACACCATTAAAAAATCAGAATTACTGTATACCAAAATTTATTCCCTAGAGTTTATTCTCTAAAAAGGTAAGATACCTTTCTAGATATTTCTAGACTCATTTTAAAAGCAATACTTCTTTTTCTGATTATAAATGTAACACTTGCTTATTATAGAAAACTGGTTACATCTTTGTTCACCATTTGGCCTTTTCTTTCAGTAGTTTTGCAGTGACTTTAAATATTTTTTAACAAAATCAGCCTCATATGTATGTACAGTTTTGTATTTTCCTTCTTTCTGTTCATGAACATTTTCCTCTATGTGTTCAATGGTTTTCAGAAACAGTATTTCTAGTGACTACATGCTATTCTGTCACATGGATATGCCACAGTTTCACTGCTTACTTATTGTTTGGGTTGTTTTCACTCTTTGTTCATGGTGTGTGTGTGTGTGTAGTGTAAATTGATCACATACTGGGCCAAATAAATTCTCAGTAAATTAAAAAAGGAGAAATCGAATCTGAACATAATTAATAAAATTGCAATTAATAATTAAATTTAAATTTAAAAATCCAGCTATTTGAAAAATTTAAAGCCTTTTTAATAACTATTAGATATACTATCAGGCAGGCTGGGTACCATGGCTCACGCCTGTAATCCTAGCACTTTAGGAGGCCGAGGCAGGCAGATTGCTTGAGCCCAGGAGTTGGAGAAAGATAGTGAAGAGCTAGAAGAATGCCTTCACTTTGAAAATCTGAGGAATGCCTTGGATCCCTCCTGAGGAAAATATGTAAATATGTATACATGCTCTTATTCACTTATTTGATTTTATTCTTTTTCTTTTCTTTTTTTTTTTTGAGACAGGTCTTGCTCTGTCACCCAGGCTGGAGTGCAGAAGCGTGATCTCAGCTCACTGCAACTTCCGCCTCCCAGGTTCAAGAGATTCTGCTGCCTCAGCCTCCTGAGTAGCTGAGACTACAGGCGCCTGCCACCATGCCCGGCTCATTTTTTGTATTTTTAGTAGAGACAGGGTTTCACCATGTTGTCACGCCAGTCTTAAACTCCTGACCTCAGGTGATTTGCCCACCCTGGCCTCCCAAAGTGCTGGGATTACAGGCGTGAGCCACCACACCCAGCCCCATTCACTTCTTTTAAAAAAGTTTTATTAGTGAAAATTTCAAGCAGATTACACTCATTTTTGCTTAAATTTTGATCCTGTGTCAAGAACTCTTGGCCTAGGATGACTTACATTTGTAAGTTTGTATTAAATATTTAAAAATTGGCTGGGTGTGGTGGCTCACGCCTGTAATCCCAGCACTTTGGGAGGCGGAGGTGGGCAGATCACCTGAGGTCGGGAGTTCGAGACCAACCTGACCAACATGGAGAAACCCCGTCTCTACTAAAAATACAAAATTAGCCAGGCATGGTGGCGCATGCTGTAATCCCAGCTACTTGGGAGGCTTGAACCCGGGAGGTGGAAGTTGCGGTGTGCCGAGATCGCACCCTTGCACTCCAGCCTGGGCAACAAAAGTGAAACTCCGTCTCAAAAAAAAAAAAAAAAAAAAAAAAAAAATCATTTCCCTTATTTTCCTTTACCTGTTTTTTTTTTTTGAGTCTATAAAATGTATTTGATGGAAAATTGTGGAAAATGTTTTAGTAACTTAGTACAAGGTTAAACAAGCAGATGGCACTGTCATGGAGTTATTTGAAATATATTTGCTGTCGCTATTGTCCGCTTTAATCCTCAAGCAGCCTTTTAGCAGCCTTTGAAATCTCATTTGTCCTCATGCAGATAATCCAGTTCTGTGTGCATATTTGCATGTCAGATCTCGAAACCTGCTTTTTTTTTTGTTATTTCAAGGTAATATAAAGTAGCATATAGGTACCACCATGCATAATCCAGAACCCCTTTGCTTTCCATGGAAGCCAACCTCTCAGGGCTCCTGCTCCCTCACTTAGGATGCAGGCCTGGGAAAGGGGAGCAGAAACGGGTTTGTAGGGAAGGATGAGCTCTGCCTGTCCTGTTGCCCAGGGAGCACTCCTAATAATGCCAACGAGCTCAATTCCAAGCAGGTGAGAAGCTTACGGAATGAAACAAGAGAGGCTGATTCTCATTAAATATTTTCAGGTTGTGTAGGGCAGAACGATGAGATGAACAAAGCACCGATCTGTCCTCTACTTCCTTTTTCTGAAAGGAAGAGGTGAAGTTTCTTCATGCCATCTGGACAGTGTTGGGGTTACATAATTAGACTCCTCCCGACTGAGTCTCCTTAGGTAAATCACAGAATTCTCTGACTCCTCTAGAAGCGATGATAATGACGGTTACTTGATAGAGTTGTTCATAAGGATCTAATGAATGCAGAATAAATGCATATCTCTGGAAACTAAAGTACTAAGCAAAAGTCAGTAGTATAGTAATACAAATCGTGCTTAGGAACAATTGTGAAGTAGGAAGTTTGTCTTTATCACTTCCTGCCTCTTTTTTTCTGTGCTCTTCTTACTGTCTCCCCCTCACCGCTGCTGTCCAATATGTTAGTCACTAGTCATTTGCGGCTATTTCCATTAATTAAGATGAAATACAATTAAAAATTCAGTTCCTTGGTTGCATTAAGCCACATTTCAAGTGCTCAGGAGCCACATGGGGCTGGTGGCCACCGAACTGGACAGCACTGCCCCCTATTTTGAGAAGTGGGAGAGTTCTTGGAGGAGGTAGGCATTCTAATGCTGCGTTCTAGGTCCCAGTTTCAGCACCGGATTAAGTCCTCACCTTCCCTTAAGAGCCCAGGGCTTTAAGGTGATCTTCCCTTCCCTGCTCGTCTTTATCAGCCAATCAGATTTCTATGCCTTGGTTGAAGTGTTTCTTTTAGTAGTAAGCAAAGCACCCTGATTAAGTTCATATCAAAAACTTTGAACCTCCACTTAACTGCTCTGAGTACATGCATTTCAAAAAAGGATGCCCACAAAATCAGATCTCCGCTTGGTAGAATTTCTCACTGTAAAATGTGGCAGTTCCTCCAAAAGGCTGTGTGGTAGGCGCGCCCTTACCTTACACACACACACAGATTAGGTAGTCTTCTAAAGGAACAGACTGACCCTGCATTTCAAAAGATGATGCCCACAAAATCAGATCTCCGCTTGGTAGAATTTCTCACTGTAAAATGTGGCGGTTCCTCTGAAAGGGTGTGTGGTAAGGCGCGCCCTTACATTACATTACATTACACACACGCACACGCACACACACACACACACACACACACACAAATGTCTTCTAAAGGAACAGACTGACCCTGTGAAGGTGTTGGGTGTCGTGGTCTCCTGCTCCCTCCCTACTCCAAGAGTGGTGTTAACTACTTTTCTTTTTCACTCTTCATTAATTGATTAATAAATAATTGAATTGGCAAATGTTTCCCGAGCGCCTCCTGTGGCAGCAGGTCTGTATTAGGCACAGGACACATAGAAACGAAGAAATTGGCCCTTCCAGAGAAGTCAGCAGCCCAGTTAGTCCTCGTTTAACACCATCAACTCTGTGTCCAGTACTGTGGCCCGAGCAGCCGGCATCTGGCTACTGCCCCTCTGTGAAGAAGGCTGCTCTGCCTTAAGCCACAAATGACCTTGGAATCTCAGAGACTATTCCAAAATGGTTCTGTCTTGAGTCACAGATCAGAGAGTTTCCACAGAGATCTCAAAGTAGCTTCTTGTGTCATCTAATGGTCTTCAGAAATTCTGTCTCTGTTTCTGTGGTCAGCTTCCAGCTGCTCATTATTCCTGATCACCCCTCATCTAGTTCTTTTGTCTCCTGGAGTATGGGCAGTGACTTGTGGAAACTCTGCTTCCTTTCGTACTCCCTAGGATGAGCTGTGGTGTGATAAAGATGACTCGGGCAGCAGGCAAACCTGGTTTGAATCCTGGTTCTGCCACTCTTTTAATCTGTGATTTGGGCATTTCCTCAACTATCTCAGTCTGGTTTTTTGTATGTGAAGTGGGGATTATAATAGTAGTTATCCATAGGATAAACTGAGCTAAGGGGAGGCATGAGGCCTTGACCAAGGGGGTTTTGGAGCTGGATTGTGTTAAGGGAACTGGGGTGTAAAGAAAACTGATTCCTTCCCAAGCATCTAACTAAATTCTGATCATGTGTAGTCATTCTTCATAGTTTGTGGCATAGTTATTTGCTCAGAACTTAAAAGTGAGAGGGAATTTTGTTCCCAAGGTTATAATGTTATATTTTTTTCCCTTAGCCAGCCCTACTCTTGGTACAGCATGCTCTCTGCCAGCCCTGAGACATCTGCTTTTATCCAAATACTGCTAGATATAATGAGGCAGGGCAGTGACCTTGGGCTTCTGCATGAGATTTAGAAGACCGCATTTATAACTTATTTTAGCATGAATTATTTCCGGGAAAGATTTCCACTGATTACTAATATCATCTATTTTATGTTGTTTCTTATTTTCTTTTTCAGAGATTGACATTTTTCTGACCTTGTCTGAATTCTTTTTAAGAGTTCGTACCTCCTGAACTACATGCACTTTGCAACTCTGATTTTTGTACTGTGTCTGTGTGTGATGTGCTCACTGGTTTGCCTTTGATTTTGACTTCCAGCAGCAAGTCCTTCTATTCTGCCTAAGGAAATAGTGAGAAGCACAGAGAGTTAGGGGGTTACTTAATAGTTTTGGAATGTGCATCTGTCCCGAAATAGGAGCTGTGACCAAGAATATGGTTGTCGTATTTTTAATCCATATTTGAATCATTTTTCCGTTCCTTTTTATCTAGCCGTACATGTTGAATAGAAGACTTATAGAATGAGAGAGAAAAGTAGATAACTCATGAATCTCTAATCATCTGGGATAAAGCCTTTGTTTGAAATTATAGAAGGGGCGGGGAAACGTTGGTCCCACACACTGAATTAGGAACATCTGTACCCATGAGAACTTGAGCAAGAGAACTGGAATATTGCCATTTTCATTCTGCCTCCCACGTGCTCTCAATTGTTCATGCAGTGGAGGGGCAGCGATAGCATGGATACTTGAGATCTTTAAAATACCCCTCCAAGTAATGTTTTAAAAGACTGAATCGGATTCCATTAATCGAAAATTTTCATGCCAGTAAAGTTGGAAGAGATGGGAATGTTTCCTGAGAAGTCTATCCATGGGATAAAACCAATGATCTACTTGAAAAGAAATACCACAAGTACTAAAGTGACAACATATACTTTGCCTTAAAATATTATGGCAAAAGCTTTAGGGCAGTACAGAGGCTGCATAGTGTGATGGGCAAAAGGGTCATACTCTGAATCCAAATGTGGCCTCTGCCACTTTCTAGCTGTATGACCTTGGGCAAACCACTTAGCATCTCTTTGCCTCATTTTTCTCACCTGTAAAATGGGCATAGTTCTAATGCCAATATCAGAGTTTTGTGGAGAAGAATAAATGAGTTGTTATATATAACACCTTTAGAACAGCGGTTGGCACAAGGCAAGCACATTAGAGGTGTTTCCTCTTTTTTTTTTTTTTTGAGACAGTCTTGCTCTGTCACCCAGGCTGGAGTGCAGTGGCGCGATCTTGGCTCACTGCAACCTCCCTCTCCCGGGCTCAAGCAGTTCTCCGCCTCAGCCTTCCGAGCAGCTGGAATTAACAGGTGTGTGCCACCAAGCCCAGCTAATTTTTGTATTTTTAGTAGAGACGGGGTTTCACCATGTTGGCCAGGCTAGTCTCGATCTCCTGACCTCAGGTAATCCTCCCGCCTCGGCCTCCCAAAGTGCTGGGATTACAGGCATGAGCCACCATGACCAGCCAAGGTATTTCCTCTTAAAATTGTTCCTACTGCTCCTGCTTCCACTGCTGTAATTCCCTCTGCCATCGCTGACACCTCTACTGCCACAACTACAGCGTAGGCTTGGGCATCAGCCTGGGTTTGAGTTCTAGCAGTGCTGCTTACCTATTTAAGTCCAAGTCCCATTTCTATATTTGTAAAGTAGGAGTGTTACTAGTACCTACTTCACAGGACCTGGTGAGGATGAAATCGGATAATACGTGTGAAGCGCCTGGTGCAGTAAATGCTTATGGTTTTGTTGTTACTGCAGCGGCTCTCAACCAGGGATCCTCCCACACCAGAGTGTTGTACTCCACTGTGAGTTGGGTTACAAGTTATGTTTCTTACTAAAAGTACCAATGGTTGGGAATTATTTTTTAAAATAATTAGAGTTAAATCAAGGGTATCCCCACCCTGACAATATTGCTGTTCACTTCTCTTTTGAGAAGTGGGAGAGTGCCTGGAGGAGACAGCCCTGCCCTTCTAGGATTGGCCATACTCTGGCTATATCTACAGCTGTTGGGATATGCGGGTGGGGGATGCACATGTGAAAGGTGAGTGCTTTGTGTGGGGGCAGAAAACAAATTTGAGAGTTGCTGGCCTTAGGGTGCTGTCATTTCTGCTGCAGAAGGTACCACTCGTGCTCTTCCATGTGGCAGCCCCCCTTTTTAGTTGATTGCCCAGACCAAAGCATCATTATCCCCCAAAGCCCAACTGTTCTTATCTTGCCTAAACATATATAGATGCCAGGAAACATTTGTTCTGACTATTAAAATCACTTTTTATTATATTAAGCAGCTACTGTAACTTGCCCTGAATTTATTCATTAATAAATATTTATTGAGTGCCTTTATGAGTAAGGTATTATCGGGTTTATGAAGAAAATTCAGACACTATCAGTTTAAGAAGCTTATAATCAAGTATGATAGACTAGGAGGATATACAATAACTATAGCACAAAGATGTTAACTCTAGTGTTCTTTTTCTTTTTATTTTATTTTTTATTTTCGAGATGGAGTCTTGCTCCGTCACCCAGGCTGGAGTGCAGTGGCATGATCTTGGCTAACCGCAACCTCCACCTCCCAGGTTCAAGTGATTCTCCTGCTTCAGCATCCTGAGTAGCTGGGATTATAGGCATGCACCACCACGCCCAGTTAATTTTTGTGTTTTTAGTAGAGATGGGGTGTTACCATGTTGGCAGGCTGGTCCGAAACTCCTGACCTCAAGTGATCTGCCTGCCTCGGCCTCCCAAAGTGCTGGGATTTCAGGTGTGAGCCACCATGCCTGGCCTCTTTTTCTTTTTTAGCTTCCATTTTTAAACCTTTACATTCAGGAAAATACATTGCATTTGTTTATAGCTTGTTCCTTAATTCTTTGTTTTTCATTATAAAAGTAATATGTGCTCATTGTGTAAAATTTGGAAAATATGTAAACATTAAAAAGGAACAGAAAAAATGAGCCATGTTTCATCAACTAGAGATTACCATTTTAATGTTAAGTTTATTTTTCATGTATCTTTATACAGGTGATATCAGTCTTCATATTTATATTATTTTTTTCTTTTTCAACCATTATATAATAATTATTTCCCTATGTCATTAAAATACTTTATAAGTATAATTTTAATAGCTAAATAATATTTCATCATATATGACTTATAATTTACAAGCATTTCCCCAACGGACATTTTAGTTGATTCTGATTTTTTTTATGAATAATATGGTAATAAACACTTTTATGTATGAGTCATCCATATTTCTGATCATAGATTTCCACAAGTAGAATTCTGAAACCAAAGGGTAGAAATATCGCCACGGTTGTTAATAGATGTGGTTTCATTACTTTTTGGCAATGATATTTACCTTAGCAAAACTTCTGACACTGATGGATTTGGATATTTATTACCTTAAGGATAGGAGATCCTTAGCTTTTTCAGATCTGACGTTCCAAGTGTGTGTTGACTATTCAAGAATGACTCCAAAGTTCATGACATAAAGTAGTTTGCATATTTACTGAAGCACAAAATTTAATCACACGGGCCTAGAGGCTGGTGAGTGACCAAGGCTGCCTAGCAGATGTTTCATTGGGGCTTCATGGATCTCTGTGTAATACCTCTTATATATTGACTTAAAAACTTAATTTGTTTGAAAATGGACAGCTTTTGTGAAAATCACAAGGGCCATTAATTTATGGTATACAATTATGCACAGAAAATCTACAGCCGTCAGAGAAATATGACTCAAGAAAATACTGAGAGTTGATATAGATACTTTCATATTAAAATAGAAGGTTTACAACGGTCTACTACTTTTCAATGACTACTTTCTAATTGCTTAATAGTATGTATTGACTTGTCATTTCTAGAAAATAAATCTAATTTCATTTTTAGTGCCAACCATTGGAATTATTCTCTTTATAATCACATGGCTATATATATATATATATATATATATATATCTTTATAATAAAATATGAAAAATAAATACATTAATCAAATTATCAGACCGAGCTTCTACAGATGTTTGCCCCTTACTTGCTTTAATTTTAAAAGTTCTCTTTGGCAGGAATGTCTTATACTCTAGCTAGGGAAGAAAATGTGTAGAAAACAATTTTAATCAGTGTCTGGGAGTCTGAGAACAAACTTAGCAAATTTAGCTTAGAACAATCACAAGTTTAGCTTAGCATCTTTCCTTAACCTTGTACTTCTAGGTAGGACCGCCTACCCTGCCAGCACCCCCTCACAGTGTAGGAGCAGCTTCTCTCTCCCCCACATTTTGAGCTGCTCCCCTTGAGGTTGCTTTCTCGCCCTTTGCTGACGGGGAGGTGGTGGTAGCTGCATTTGTCTCCCATCTGGTCCCCAGAACGTTTCTTGCTTTTGTTTTACAGTCTTGTGACAAACTAGCACGCCCCCTTCCTATCTGAGGGCCTGGCTTCCCCAGCCCCCACCCAAGGTCTCAGACACGTACAAATGGTGCCCCTCTTTGAGGGGCTCGTACATCTGCACATCTGGACCTTTCACATAGTGATCTGTTAAAGGCATAGAATCAGCCTGTAATATGCTGAGATCACTCTGGTAATATGGTGGAGTGCAGACAGAGCCGGGTCTGTCTGGTTTCTGGCTCTGTAGCCTTTTCCCCTGGGTCTCCTGGGGCCACTTGAACCTGACTAGCCAGCCTCTCACCCGTCTCTAGGACCCAGCTTGAACTGAGGCAGAGGGACTGAGGCTGCCTCACACTCTGTAATTTGGCCTCAAGTCACCATTGCTGGCCTTGTGCCTCAGCTCTGATAACTGGACTCTTGTCTGGCTCCTGCGTGCCAGAATCCCATGGTAACCTGCCTCGTTTCCCTGTGCCTTGTTTTTATCAGCCTGCCTCCCAGGGATTGAAAGCCTGCCCTGAAACACAGTGACCAATGCACTTTCCTGATGTCAACCACCCCACTTGCCTTTCTGATTGGATTCCAGAGTACCTTAAATTTCTCGTTGTTCTGCAGTGCCTGTAGTCAGGAAACCTCTGTTCTGGATGCTTTTCTCTGTAAATGGCAACTTAGTTCTTCCAGTTACTTGTGCCAAAACCTTGGAGTCACCCATAACTCCTTGCATTGTCTCACATCCCACAGCTAAGCCTTCAGCAAATTCTTGGTTCTGTTTTAAAAATATATCTAGAATCTGACTACCCTGGTCAGACCCGTTATCATTTTGTCCCTGGATTCTTGCAAGAGCCTCCTGACTGGGCTTCTGGCAGAGGAGTCCTGTCTTCTTTCAGTATATTCTCAACGCTGCCACCTGACTGATCCTTTTAAAATATGAGCCAGATTATCTCACTCCCCACAGTCCTCCAGCGGCTTCCCGTTTCTCTCAGGGTAAAGGCAAAGTGCAAAGTGCAGGCAGTCCCCGTAGGGCCCCCATCATCTCTGCTCTTAGCTGCTTACCACACATCTCTCCAACACCCTCCTCACTCACTCCATGCCAGCCACACTGGCCTTTTTCTCTGTTCCTTGAACCTTCCTTAGGATTTCTCTGCCAGGAATGCTTTTTTTCCAGATATGTGAATGGCTTACTTCCTCACTTCCCTCAGCTCCTCACTCAAATATCGCCTGTCAGGGAGGCCTTGCCTCTCTAAAATCTAAATTCCCTCCACTGTCTTTCCTGCTTGATTTTTCTCCTCAGCACTTATCACGATCCAGTATACTATGTATATATACATATACACATTTATTTTTTTTTGAGACTGAGTCTTGCTGTGTCGCCCAGGCTGGCGTGCAGTGGCGTGATCTCGGCTCACTGCAACCTCCACCTCCCGGGTTCAAGCCATTCTCCTGCCTCAGCCTCCTGAGTAGCTGGGACTACAGACGTGTGCTGCCACGCCCGGCTAATTTTTGTATTTTTAGTAGAGACAGGATTTCATCATGTTGGCCAGGATGGTCTCGAACTCCTGGCCTCAAGTGATCCGCCCGCCTTGGCCTCCCAAAGTGCTGAGATTGCAGGTGTGAGCCACCGCGCCTGTCCTACTATGTATTTTTATTTATTTATCTCTTTTATATTCTGTCTCCTCCAAGCCCCCTGAGGGCAAGGGTGCTTTGGTTCACTGCTGTATTTCCAAAGTCTAGAGCAGTACCTGGCCAGGGTATGAGTTCCATAAATATTTCTTGAATGAATGAATCAGATAGTTGAGTATTAGCACTATTCTGAGAATTTTGTATGTATTATCTCATTGAATTCTTACAGTAACCTTATGTGATGGTACTTTTATGACTCCCATTTTACAGATGAGAAAACTGAGTCTTAAGAGGTTAGGCGACTTGCCCAAAAGGACCTGAGCCACCACACAAGTATTCGACTAGAGCAGCAAGTTAGAATAAACACAGACTTTATTATTGTCCAGATTTATGTTCAAGTTGCAGCTCTGTCAATTACTGGTTGAATTAAAACCTCTCTAAACTTTAATATCCTTACTTATGAAATAATTATTCTACCTCCCAGGTTATTGGAAGAATTAGATGAGATCATGGGTGCATTATTTTCATGTATATTTTCCTGATTGCTGGAAAAGTTGAAATTTTTTCATTTTGTGGTTGTTGTTTGTTTGTTTGTTTTTCGAGGCAAGGTCTCACTCTGTCACTCAGGCTGGTGTGCAATAGTGTGATCTTGGCTCACTGCAACCTCTGCTTCCCGGGCTCAAGTGATCCTCCCACCTCAGCCCCCCAAGTAGCTGGCACCACAGGCGCATGCCACCACACTCGGCTAATTTTTGTTACCTGGCTCATTTTTATGTGTTTGGTGGAGATGGGGTTTTGCCTTGATGGCCAGGTTGGTCTCGAACTCCTGGGTGCAAGTGATCCATCCGCCTTGGCTTCCCAAAGTGTTGGGATTACAGGCGTGAGCCACCGTGTCTGGCCTTTTTCATGTATTTACTGGCCATTCTGGTTTCCTCTTCTGTGAATTTCCTGTTCATAACCTTTTCTCAGTTTTTTTTCTTATCAAATTGTAGGAGTTCTTTGAATGTTAGAGATACATGTTGTCTTATATGTTATAAATAGCTTTCCTCATACCATCATTTGTTGTTTGATGATGTTTTTTGGAACCTTCTTTTATTCATCTAGTTAGCGCTCCAGGTTTGGTGGTTGATCAAATACTTGAGAATAGGGATTTATTCATTCAGCTAGTATTTGTTGAGGGCTGGAACTTTGTGGGATGTCCATTCAGTCAGGACGGCTCTAAATCCTGACTTCCAGTTTACGTCACTGATGATGGCTCTCATCCTTGGTTCTACCAGATTCTTGAAAGAGAATGTGTTTTCTCAGAGCCAAGTAGACCCAAACATTTCCCAGACTTTGGCCACATAATCAGAAATTTCAAAAGAGTTCTGGAATTTGTGGGCTTAGCTCCAAGTTACCAGGCATCCGTTGTCTTCCCTGTGGGCAGAGTTTGCTTTTAGCTTACTCCACCCTCCTCAGCTACGCAGCATGATCGGGGCAGATGATGAATACTTCAGATATCCCCTGTGGGGTCAACTCCAGAGGCAGCCTCAGAAACTAGACACATAATTCATATGGTCAAAACCTGGCAGGCTCCTCTGAAATCGTGTGACTTCCTATCAGGCCACCAGCTCTGCAGATCCTCAAAGGTCTGGCTGTCAGAACAATAGGGAATGAGAGCAGCGCCCAGATGCTGCCTGCTGGAGCTGCAGGTCCTGTTTGAGTCTGAACAATAAAAGTCCTGGAATGAATTACCAAGGCTCCTGATTGCACCCTGCAGGTTCAGGTTTAGTTTGTGGAGATGCCTCACATAAGAACCGTCTTGTAAGCCGCTTGGGGGGTTCAACAAAATTGGTCAACAAAATTTAATACCGTACAAGCCCTTTTCTTGATAAAGCAATTTAATAAGTCTCTGTCATAAGTCTCTATGACCTGCCATCCAATATGTCAAAATAAACAAAATTTTCATGTTGATGGTCACAAGTGCAGTCCCTAGAGTGGGGATCTGGTGACCAGTTCCACCACTAACTAGCACTGGATCGTAGAGAAGATCCTTAGTCTCTCTGTGTCTCAGCTCACTCATCTGCAAGATGTGGGTACTAATAGTACCTAAGATAGAGCTATTGGGAGGATTAAGTTAGGTAATGCATGTAAATCCTTAGAATAATGCCCAGCACAGTTGTTGTTCAATACATATTGCAAAGTTCCTAGTATAAACTCCCTGTTGCAGCCTTCTAATTTGACTTCAATAGATTGTTGGTACCATTTCCCTCTTTCTTTGCAGGTATCCTACCTAGGCCTAGAGAACTAAGCTTTTGCTGTTCATTATATGAAGCTTCTTAAATGTCATACAGGCTAGTTGCATCCTACTAATTCTTCACAGACTAGATAAAAATACTTTTGCTAAAGTCTTAATCGGCCTGTCCTGAAGTCAACCAGGCTGTATGTTAGTGCCTTAACTCAGTGCAGCTTTCAAGAGAGGCAGAAAGAATACCCACAGAGAAGGCACATGTGGGCGGTGGCAGTGTAGGACCAGGAAAGAAGCTAGGTCTCTGTATTCCCTCGCATTTTGAATCTGTGTTAAATTCAATCATACTAGTATGAAGCAATCCTCTTACCTGTCTCCTTAATCCAGCCTCTGACTGCCAGCTCACAAAAGAGGGAGAAGAGGCACTACATTTAAAGTAGTGATTATCTCTAACTAGAATTTTAAGTCCCTACATGTTTTGGCTGTAGAATCAGACAAAGTTTTGTTCCAATTCCCTACAAAATTTCACAATAGTCAGGAGTTAGAATTGGTCCCTATGTTATGAAACAGCTAGTTTTTATACTTTAAACTTAAAATGAAGCTTTAGTTGTTTATTATTACTGTGGATATTTTCCAAGAGACAGAATAACATCTGTGGAAGATTCTACACAGGCCTTGATGCCAGACATTGTAATTATTTCCCTGCTCAAAGGCAATAGTCAGTGCCTCAAGGAACTCCCTGGCTATAAGCAGTTGGCTGCCTCGACAACAGATAGCTAATGTCTTAGTTCTTTTCTGTCTCTACCGCCAGCCTCTTGGGGATGTGACTTGAGAAAGCTCTCCCCTCCCCATTTTCTCCTGTAACGTCTTTGGAGGAAGTCACCAGAGTAACCACTTTCTTTTATGCTAGTTTTCTTGAGTGCAAGGGAAAACACTTCCCCACAGCCATATGACAGAAGTTTAAGAGTGGTGAGGAGAAGAACACGAACAGTTACTGAGTACCTGAGCTATGCTTTGTGTACCTGATATCATTGAGTTCCCACATCAGCCTTCTGAGATAGGCATTATCATCCCCATTTTACTGATGCTTCAACAGTAACATGCCCAAGGTCACACAAGTGGCAAGTGACAGTCAGGACTCAAACCCAGGTTTATCTTTCTCAGGCCTTTGCTCTTATTTTGCAAATTAAGCAAGTGTAGACACACAAAACCAATTTGTTTTTACCTAGGAAACGTGTTTTATGCTTTGTTTTTCTCAGTCTGGGTAGATGCTGTTTTCTAGTCCCCTGGAACATTGTATGCCCAGTTTAGTACCACTTTTGTTTGGTTTCTCGTCTTAGAATATATTCTGCTTATTCACTCCCCCGGCCACCTGAGAAATCTTTTTAATACTTTTTGTCCAAATCAAACTTTCCTTCCCTTGACTACCTAGGAAGTCTCTCCTT
This sequence comes from Gorilla gorilla gorilla, assembly GCF_029281585.2. Lineage (NCBI taxonomy): Eukaryota > Metazoa > Chordata > Mammalia > Primates > Hominidae > Gorilla > Gorilla gorilla. Next base: position 91,773,375 of record NC_073240.2, read on the forward strand.
GGGTGAGTCTTAACTCCCCTGAACTGAGAGTCTCACCCTGGAACTTGGTTAAGAAAGGCCAGAGTTGGGAGGCAACAGCCTGGATGGAAGAAGGGGGTCAGTTGACACCGGAGGGGGCAAGCCAGACCAGCCACAAGCAGGAGCCAAAAGGTCAGGAAGCCAGTGAGAATCGGGTGGGCCAACAGGAGCAGACCAGGCCACACAGGCTGTGACTCCCCCTCGCAGTGGCTGCTGGGCACTGGCCATGCCTGTGCTTGTCTCTCTCAGTGTCTCTCACTCTTCCATCTTGTCATTCATGAAATTGCTCAAGAGACGCTTTCTACCAGTCCGTGCCTGCTTAGTCTCCAAGAGGTTTTGGGGGTTCATTTAGAATTAATTAATTTAGAACTAGCATTTAAAAGTTAAATGGGCTGGGCATGATGGCTCACGCTTGTAATCCCAGCACTTTGGGGGACTGAAGCGGGTGGATCAGTTGAGGTCAGAAGTTTGAGACCAGCCTGGCAAACATGGAGAAACCCCGTCTCTACTAAAAATACAAAAATGAGCCAGATGGGGTGGTGCATGCCAGTAATCCCAGCTACTCGGGAGGCTGAGGCAGAAGAGTCACTTGAACTGAGGAGGCGGAGGTTGCAGTGAGTAGGGATCACTCCACTGCACTCTAGCTTGGGCAACAGGGTGAGACTCTGTATCAAAAAATAAATAAATAAAATAAATAAAAATAAAAGTTTTAAAACAGCTTATAAGTTAAAATATAACTCAAGTGAAGCAGAGAGAAGAATATTAAAGGGGAAACATTTAATGAGGAGCAAAGCATAGCCTTGACCTAGCTTCTGCTAAGAACGGATGGCTCTCACTTGGCACAGACATCTTTCTGTATTGCACTACTTGCCCTGGCAGAGGCATCAGAACTGTTAGAACCGCAATGGACTGTGCAGCACTTTTCATGCAACACTCCCCCTTTAAGGTTAGCCAGCCGAGAGCAAGAAAAAATAGGTAATAAGCTCAACATTACTCAGCTAGTAAGTGGCTGGTACAGGAATCAAGTTCTGCTTACTTAGTCTGAAGGTTTTCAGCCACTTCATACCATTTGATCAACGTATTTGCCCTTTGTTTCTGAATGAAATAGAAAAAATAATTTCCTTCTTTCCTTCTTTCTTCCCGCCTTCCTTCCTTTTTTTCAAACAAAATTACTGCCATTTATATTAGTGTTTCTACCACTTCTGTCGCGACCACTGCTGGCAAAAATGTACTGAACTTGTGCTGTGCATCAGGCATTATGGCTAAGGCTTTGCATACATCATTTACTCTTTCTAGTAACCCCAGAGTAGGTACTATTACTGTCTCTATTTACAGGGAAGACAGTGGAGGCCAAGAAGGATTAAACAATTTCCCTGTATCACACAGCCAAAAATGGTAAAGCCAGATTTGAAGTCCAGGCTCTTTGATTCTGGAGTTCATGCTAGTAACTACCAGCTCTCCATCTGGCAGTGTTTTGTTCTTTTGTTGAATTACTAAAACAGAACTATTTTCTCTGAATGCAGAGGTTGAAACCTGTTGAGGAAATTCAACCAGAGTATTTCTTGAAGAAAAAAGAAACCATTTCCTGATTTCTTTATTTGTTAACCCTATGACATCATTAGGGTTGGTAGTAGCTGCTCCTTTGCCTTCACACACAAGAAAAAAGTGTGCAAATAGTTCCTTAGGAACTACTGAAGCTGTTCAGAGGACCAGAAGCTAGACCCTCCTCTATTATTTTCTCTGCCCTACGTCTGGCCTTTTTAGCTTGTGGAACTCGTCATCCCCGCCATCCAGTAAAGGCTGCAAAGGCCCCAAGACTAGTCCCTGCAGTTACTACTGATGTTCTTTTCTTGCTTCTCATCTGCTTTTACTACCAGTTCTGTCTTGCCCATGGTCAAACTATTATCTCTAAAACTCCACCTTCTAAGCTACCTCTGACCCTTCGAATTTGCCATGGTTAGAAAAATCAGGAAAATAGGAAACCTAACCAGCAAAGAAACATCTGGGAGTGTATTTGTTGTCGCTGTAAGCAATGACACATAGGTTAAAACAATAATAAGATACCATAGGCAGGAATGGATAGAGTATGGACTCAAGAGTAAGGCAGCTTGGGTTCAAAGCCTGTCTCTACCCATTACAAGCCTTGCGTTCAACAATTTAACCAACCTTTCTTCCTTCCTTCCTTCCTTCCTTCCTTCCTTCCTTCCTTCCTTCCTTTCATGGAGTTTCGCTCTTTTTGCCCAGGCTGGAGTGCAATGGTGCGATCTTGGCTCACCGCAACCTCTGCCTCCCGGGTTCAAGCGATTCTCCTGCCACAGCCTCCCGAGTAGGTGGGATTACAGGCATGCGTGACCACCCTGGCTAATTTTGTATTTTTAGTTTTTAGTAGAGACGGGGTTTCTCCATGTTGGTCAGGCTGGTCTTGAACTCCCGACCTCATGTGATCCACCCACCTCAGCCTCCCAAAGTACTGGGATTACAGGTGTGAGCCACCGCGCCTGGCCAATGTAAGCTTTCTAAGCCTCGGTTTCTTAATCTGTAAGGTGGGGATAATAATAGTAGCACTTCACAGTGTCGTGAGGATTAAACGAGATAATGTATACGAAGCATCTAACACTGTACCTAGAACATATAAATGCCAATAAAGGCTAATTATCAAAGTCGTAACTTAGCCTTTTTACCCATTAAATTAGGACAAATTTTTGAGTGATATTCAGTGTTGGTGAGCGGATAATGCAATGTGCTCTTGTATACAGGCACACTTTGTTTTATTGTGGTTTGCTTTTTCTGCTTTACAGATACTGTGCTTTTTACAAGTTGAAGGTTTGTGGCAAACCTGCGTGGAGCAAGTCTATTGGTGCCATTTTTCAATGGCACGTGGCTTACTTCATGTCTCTGTTGCATTTCAGTAAATCTTGCAACATTTCAAACTTTTTCATTATTATATCTGTTATGGTGATCTGTGATCGGTGATCTTTGGTATTACTGTTGTAATTGTTTTGGGGTCCCGTGAACATCACCCACATAAGTTGGTGAACTTAATCAAGAGAAATGTTGTGTGTCTTCTGACTGCTCCATTGATCAGCCATTCCTGTGTCTCTCCCCCTCCTTGGGCCTCCCTCTTCCCTGAGATAACAATATTGAAATTAGGCCTCTAAGTGTTCAAGTGAAAGAAAGAGTCGCATGTCTTTCACTTTAAATAAAAAGCTGCAAATGATTGAGCTTAGTGAGGAAAGCATGTTGAAAGCCAAGGTAGGACAAATTCTTGAAGGAAATTAAGTGCTATTCTGATGAACACACAAATGATAAGAAAGTGAAACAGCCTTATTTGCTCATAAGGAGAAAGTTTAAGTGGTCTGGATAGATCAAACCAGCCACCACATTCCCTTAAGCCAAAGCCTAATCTAGAGCAAAGCCTAACTCTCTTCTGTTCTATGAAGACTGAGAGAGCTGAGGAAGCTACAGAAGAAAAGTTTGAAGCTAGCAGAGGTTGGTTCATGAGGTTTAAGGAAAGAAGCCATCTCACCCAGGCGCAGTTTCTCATGCCTGTAATCCCAGCATTTTGGGAGGCTGAGGTGGGTGGATCGCTTGAGGTCAGGAGTTTGAGACCATCCTGGCCAATATTGTGAAACCCCATCTCTACTAAAAATACAAAAATTAGCCGGGCATGGTGGCATGTGCCTGTAGTCGTAGCTACTTGGAAGGCTGAGGCAGGAGAATCGCTTGAACTCAGGAGGCGGAGGTTGCAGTGAGCCGAGATCATGCCACTGTGCTCCAGCCTGGGTGACAGACCAAGACTCTGTCTATTAAGAAAAAAAAGAGGAAGAAGAAGCCAACTCCATAACATAAACGTACAGGATGAAGCAAGAATTGCTGCTATAGAGGCTGCAGCAAGTTATCCAGAAGATCTGGCTGAGGTCATTGCTGAATGTGGCTGCACTCAACCACAGATTTTCTTTCCTCCTTTCTTTTTTTTTTTTTTTGAGACAGAGTCTTGCTCTGTCGCCCAGGCTGGAGTGCAATGGCACAATCTCAGCTCACTGCAACATCCATCTCCCAAGTTCAAGCAATTCTCTTGCTTCAGCCTCCCGAGTAGCTGGGATTATAGGCGCCCGCCACCACACCTGGCTAATTTTTGTATTTTTAGTAGAGACAGGGTTTCACTATGTTGGTCAGGCTGGTCTCGAACTCCTGATCTCAGGTGACTCACCCTTCTTGGCCTCCTGAAGTGCTGGGATTGCAGGTGTGAGCCACCGTGCCCAGCCTGCATTTTCAACATAGATGAAACAGTCTCTTTTGGAAGCAGATGCCATCTAGGACTTTAATTCCTGGCTTCAAAGCTCCAAAGGACACATCGATTCTGTTGTTAGAGACTAATGCAGCTGGTGACTTGAAGTGGTTTCAAAATCAACGCTTATTACCATTCCTAAAATCCTAGGGCCCTTAAGAATTATGTTAAATATACTCTGCCTGTGCAGTATGAGTGGAATAACAAAGCCAGGATGACGGTACATGTGTTTACAGCATGGTTTACTGTACATTTTAAGCCCACTGTTGAGACCTACTGCTCAGAAAAAAAAGATTCCTTTTGAAATATTGCTGCTCAATTTAGTGCTTTTTCTTGGTTGATAAAAAACAAACAACTAAAATATTACTCCTGGCTGGGCTTGGTGGCTCACGTCTATAATCCCAGCACTTTGGGAGGCTGAGGCAGGTGGATCACCTGAGGTCAGGAGTTCAAGAACAGCCTGGCCAACATGGTGAAACCCTGTCTCCACTAAAAATACAAAAAATTAGCCAGGCATGGTGGCGCATGCCTGTAATCCCAGCTACTCGGGAAGCTGAGGCAGGAGAATTGCTTGAACCCGGGAGGCAGAGGTTGCAGTGAGCCAAAATTGTGCCATTGTACTCCAGCCTGGGCAACAAGAGTGAAACTCCATCTCAAAAAATAAATAAATAAATAAATAAATAAATAAATAAATAAATAAATAAATAAATAAATAAAATATTACTCCTCGTTGACAGTGCACCTAATCATCCAGGAGCTCTGATGGAAATGTACAAGATTAGTGATTTTATGCCTTCTAACACAACATCCGTCCTGCAGCCCATGGATCAAGAAGTAATTTCAACTTTCAAGTCTTATTATTTAAGAAATACATTTCATAAGGCTATATATAGCTGTCATAGATAGTGATTCCGCTGATGGATCATGGCACAAAGCATATTGAAAACCTTCTGGAAAGGGTTCACTCTTTTAGATGCCGTTAAGAACATTCATGGTTCATAGGAAGAGGTCACAACCTTATCAACGTGAGCAAGAGTTTAGATGAAGTTGCTTCCAACCCTATTGGATGACTGAGGGGTTCAAGACTTCAGTGGAAGAAGTAACTGCAGATGTGATTGAAATAGCCAGAGATCTAGAATTAGAAGTGGAGCCTGAAGATGTGACTGAATTGCTGCAATCTCATAAAACTTGAATGGATGAGGAATTGCTTCTTGTGGATGAGCAAAGAAAGTGGTTTCTAGAGATGGAATCTACTCCTGGTGAAGATGTTGTGACCATTGTTAAAATGACAAAGGATTTTAAAATACCACATAGTTTATTAAATCAGAAGTAGAGTTCGAGAGGATTGACTCCAATTTTTTTTTTTTTAAGATAGTCTCGCTCTGTCACCCACGCTGGAGTGCGGTGGTGCAATCTCAGCCTACTGCAACCTCTGCCTCATGGGTTCAAGCGATTCTCCTGCCTCAGCCTCCCGAGTAGCTAGGATTACAGGCACATGCTACCATGCCTGGCTAGTTTTTGTATTTTTAGTAGAGATGGGGTTTCATCATATTGGCCAGGCTGGTCTTGAACTCCTGGCCTTAAGTGTTCCACCTGCCTTGGCCTCTTAAAGTGCTGGGATTACAGACCTATTGACTCCAATTTTGAAACAAGTTCTACTGTGGGTAAAAGTGTTACCCAGCAGCATCACATGGTACAGAGAAATCTTTTGTGAAAGGAAATTGATACAGCCAACTTCGCTGTTGTCATCTTTTAAGAAATTTCCACAGCCACCCCAATGTTCAGCAACCACCACTGATCAATCAGTGGCCTTCAACATCGAGGCAAGACCCTCTACTAGGAAAAAGATTACAACTCACTGAAGGCTTAAATGATCCTTAGCATTTTTTAGCAATAAAGTATTTTTAAATTAAAGTGTGTATATTTTTCATACATAATGCTATTGCACACTTAATAGACTACTGTATGGTGTAAACAAGTGTAACGAAACTTTTTTTTTTTTTTTAAAGAGACAGAGTTTCGCCCGGTCACCCAGGTGAGAGTGCAGTGGTGCAATCATAGCTCACTGTAGCCTTGAACTCCTGGGCTCAAGCAGTCTTCCCATTCCAGCCTCCTGGGTAGCTGGAACTACAGGCACATGCCACCATGCCCAGCTAATAATTTTCATTTGAAAAATTTTTTTGTAGAGATAGAGTTTTTCTTTTTGGCCCAGGCTGGTCTCAAACTCTTGGCTTTAAGCCGTCTTCCTGCCTTGGCCTCCCAAAGTGCTAGGATTATAGGCATGAGCCACCATACATGGCCTGTAAACAAAACCTTTTTTTTTTTTTTCTTGAGATGGAATTTTGCTCTTCTTGCCCAGGCCGAAGTGCAGTGGTGTGATCTTGACTCCCTGCAGCCTCTGCCTCCCTGGTTCAAACGATTCTCCTGCCACAGCCTCCCAAGTAGCTGAGATCACAGGCATGCGCCACCACACCTGGCTAATTTTGTATTTTTAGTAGAGATGGGGTTTCACCATGTTGGCCAGGCTGGTCTCAAACTCCTGACCTCAGGTGATCCACCTGCCTCAGCCTACCAAAATGCTGGGATTATAGGCGTGAGCCACTGCGCCTAGCCAAACATAACTTTTATATGCACTGGGAAACCAAAAAATTAATGTGACTTACTTTATTGTGATATTCACTTTATTGCAGTGGTCTGGAACTGAACCTGCAAAATCTCCAAAGTATACCTGTATGTTGTTACAGACATTGTAAATTGGTATACGTCTTTTTTGCTTTCTGTTTTAGAAACAGGATCTTGCTCTGTCACCCAGGCTGGAGTGCATAGGTGTGATCATAGCTCACTGCAACCTCAAATTTCAAGATTCAAGCAATCCTCCCATCTTAGCTTCTAAAGTAGCTGGGACTGTAGGTTCACCCCGCCATGCCTGGCTAATTTTTTATTTTTTGTAGAGACAGAGTCTCACTATATTGCCTAGGCTGACATCTTTTCAAAAACAGTTTTGGAATATATATAAAGGATGTTAAGATAGTAATATTATTTGACAGATTCTACTTTGGGGACACTATCCTAAGAAAGTAATTTAATATCTGAAAAGAAAACCTGAAGCCTGATAATGTTGTAATATTATTTATTATAGTGAGTAATTGATTTCAGTAAAATATGATCTATCAGCTCAGTGCAGTGTGAAATTATGAATGTAAAGACTTCAGCTACATGAAAAAATATATTACTATGTTGAACAAAATACTTAAAAAGGAATACAATTATATGGACTGATGGTTATAGGAGTATATGAAGTTTTCACACAGTTGCTAGGACATAACTTGTTTGTTTTTAGTGTCTTTTTGACATTGCCAAAAAGCTTCTGACACTACTTTTTTTAAAATGTGGCTTAAAAAATTGTCAAGTAATGAGCAAAACAGAGACTCTACTTCTGTGCCTTAGTCTCATTGCCAATTGCCAGCCTCTGATTTCAGGTGGGTCTGAGGGATGGAGGGACAATGAGGGATGAGGCGGGGCCTGGAGATGGTCTAAGAAGTCACTTGTATCTCATGTGGGTTTCTTCTCTCAAATTCTTGAGCTTCTCTTTATAGACCCTCATTAGAAAAGTCGGTTATGTGGGCGTCAGTACGTGCCCTTACTCTTGACTGCACCACTGTTAGGGACATCCTCAGTGAAATCCCTGACAATTTCTTCAGTAATACATATGTTATATAACACTCCTTTATAATGATTTTTTTGGGGAAAGAATAGTAATTCTTTAGATGCTAACCCAGCTGGCTATAAACAAATCATGGTTCTTTAAAAACCATGGCTCACACCTGTAATCCCAGCACTTTGGGAGGCTGAGGCAGGTGAATTACCTGAGGTCAGGATAACAGTAATGCATCCTCATAAGAGTTCAAGCCAGTAATTAATGAAATACAAAGCCGAAGTCCCCAGAAATGAGAGATGGTTTGTGATGAGAGAGGATCTAGGGTGTCTGTGGTCTGTTACACACATTACTTGATGATAAAAAACAGTGATCTTTACTTTGGCTTACAAAAGGCTCGTGCTTCAACAGAGTGCAGCAAAATGTTCCCTGACCAAAACGACTGTGTCTGAAGGGCACAGCTTGGGGGAATACAGCTTTGAAAAGAACTACACAAGGAACAAAAACATTGGATGAAAATAGTGGTTGTATTTGGAAGGTAGAATTATAATCCTCCCCTTTTCTATGTTCCTAAATTGTCCATAATGTGGTTATATTTTTTTAATAATAAAAGTCCAATTTAACAAATATTTATTGGACACTGTGTGTGTCAGACACTATGCTTGATGCTGGAGATACAATGACCCAGACAGGCACAGTCACTGCTTGGCGGAACTTCAGTCCAGTGGGAGAGGCAGATGATTTTACAAGTCATTGTGACACCATGTGACAAACCCACAATAGAGGAGTTCAGAGTGGCTGGATTGTGTCCGAGTGGTGCCTAACCCAAACGGGTTGGGAGGAGGTCCCAGGAAAGGCTTCCTGGAGGAAGAGGTGACTAAGCTGGGACCTGAGGGCTATCTATTTAACTGAAGATTGGAGTGAGGAGTGTTCTAAGCAAAAGAAGCTGCATTTGGCAAAGCTTGGAGGAACTGAAAGTTTGGTGACACTGGAGCATAGATTGAGCATGAGAAGGGAGTGGTGAGAGATGAGGCTGGAGCGTGAAGTAGGAACCAGATCACAAAGGACTTTGCTTTCTTATTAAGGAATTTGGATTTTGTCCTAAGGCGGTGTAAAGCTATTGGAAGGATATTCATTTGCTTGCCTACTTGCTCACTTACTTATTCTTCCAAATTTGTTGTAGAAACTCAAATAATATGGAAGCATGAAACATGAAAAGTAAAAGTCTCCCCTTCTCTACTTCACACCCTCCCCCAGTTCTAATCCCCATGGTACCTATTGCTAAGTGTTTCATTTGCACCCTTTCTGCAGTTTTCTGGGAAGTATATGCAAGCGTGTGTGTGTATATACATATTTTCTTTCTACACAAATGGAATCATGCTATACCGAATAACTCCCATCTTAAAAGCAAAACTTGACTGGGTGCAGTGGCTCACACCTGTAATCCCAGCACTTTGGGAGGCCGAGGCAGGTGGATGACCTGAGGTCAGGAGTTCAAGACCAGCCTGGCCAACATGGTGAAATCCCATCTCTACTAAAAATACAAAAATTAGCTGGGCATGGTGGTGTGTGCCTGTAATCCCAGCTACTTGGGAGGCTGAGGCAGGAGAATTGCCTGAGCCCAAGAGGCGGAGGTTGCAGTGAGCCAAGATTGCGCCATTGTACTCCAGCCTGGCTGACAGAGCGAGATTCTTTCTCAAAAAAAAAAAAAAAAAAAGGCAAAACTTGATACACCTTAGATATCTTTCTATGTCAGTACCTAAAGATATATATTCTTTCTAATGACAGCAGCACAGCCATTTATGTAGCTATCCCATCATTTGTATAACCAGTCTCTTATTGAGAGACAATTAGATTATGTCTAGTTTTTCACTATTACAGAGGAAAACTGCAGGGAACATTCTTGTTATGATATCGTGTTGGATATTTACATAAGGGTATTTGTGAGATATGTTCCTAGAAGTAAAATAGCTGGGTAAGAAGGGTTGTACATTTAAAATTAAGGTAGATATTACCGTATTATTCCCTGTTAAGGTAATATCAATTTCTACTCTCACCAACATATGAGTGTCTGTTCTTTCATATACTCTTCCCCATTGGATATATCCTTTTTTTGATTTCTATTTTTTGAGATGGAGTCTCACTCTGTCACCCAAGCTGGAGTGCAGTAGTGCAATCTTGGCTTACTGTAACTTCCACCTCCCGGGTTCAAGCAGTTCTCCTGCCTCAGCCTCCTGAGTAGCTGGGATTACAGGTGTGCATCACCATACCCAGCTAATTTTTGTATTTTTAGTAGAGACGGGGTTTCACCATGTTGGCCAGGCTGGTCTTAAACTCCTGACCTCAGGTGATCTGCCCACCTTGGCCTCCCAAAGTGCTGGGATTACAGGCGTGAGCCACCATGCCCGGCCAATATATCCATTTTTTAAAAAAACTGTGGTTAAAAAACACATAACTTAAAACTTACCATCTTGATTTATTTTTAAGTTTACAGTTCATTAGTGTTAAGTATATTCACATTGTTGTGTAAAACAGATCTCCAGAACTTTTTCATCTTGCAAAGCAGAAACTCTGTACCTATTAACAACTCCCCATGCCACCTCCCACTAGCTCCTGAATCACCATTCTACTTTCTGTTTCTATGAATTTAACTATTCTAGGTGTCTCATACAAGTTAAATTACACACTATTTGTCTTTTTGTACCAGCTTCTTTCACTTAGCATAATGGGTAGAAACAAGTCACAGGTCTTGCCTCTACTCAAGGGCGGGGATTCCACAAAGGCATGAACACCAGGAGGTGGACATCATTGTGGGATACCTTGGAGTCTGTCTACCGTAATCTTCCTTGTATATTCCAAATATTTTCTCCATCTAGTAGTTTTTGTTTGGGAGTTTTATGCTCTAATTTGTATGAGTTAAATGTGTTGGTCTTTCTGTGACTGCTGTGTTACAATTTCTAGTATGTTTAGAGTGACCTTAATCATGCCAAGATTTCTTAAACATTCACCCGTTTTTCATCCATATTGTATTCTAATGCTATTATTACTTTGGAATTTATTTTGATGTGAGATTTGAGAGAGGGTTCCCATTTTTTTTTCCTCTGTAGCTAATCTATTGTCTCAATTCTTGAATAATTTCTTTTTTACATAGCTTGTTCTGTTTTTTACTGTTTTTTTTTTTTTCCCATTGATATGGCTACCTATTCCTCTGTCCATTTCCACATCAGTATATTATTGTAACTTTGTAATATGTTCTTTGATTTTACTTTTAGTTATGGTTTTAGGCAGATACATATGAACATACATTCATGTGGTCTAAGATTAAAGATAAGCAAAAGGGTGCAGTGAACAGTATCCTCTCCATCTCTGTCCTAGCCACCCAGTTCACTCCCCACAGGTGCAACCACTGTTGTCACGTTTATTTATTCCTTCAGGAATATTTTATGTATGTATCAGCAAATGTGAATATATAGTCCACCTCATGCCACACTTTTCTCTGAAGATAGTTGACCATACACATGTCTGTACCTTGCTTGAATGAAGTTAAGTGAATAAAGTTAAGTGAATAATACATCTTGGAGATCTTCCCATGTCAGTTCACAAAGTACACCTTTATCTGTTTTAAAAATTAGTACACAGTATTCTTTTATATGACTTTGTCATAATTTATTCAACTAGTTCCCTATTAATGAACATTTAAGTAATTTACAGATTTTTAAAAAATATATAAACTATTGGCCAGGCGTGGTGGCTCACACCTATAATCCCAGCACTTTGGGAGGCCGAGGTTGGTAGATCACGAGGTCAAGAGATCGAGACCATCCTGGTCAACATGGTGAAACCCTGTCTCTCCTAAAAATACAAAAAATTAGCTGGGTGTGGTGGTGCGCACCTGTAGTCCCAGCTACTCAGGAGGCTGAGGCAGGAGGATCGCTTGAACCTCAGAGGTGGAGGTTGCAGTGAGCCGAGATCGCGCCACTGTACTCTAGCCTGGTGACAGAGCGAGACTCTGTCTCAGAACAAAACAAAACAAAAAAACTATGCTTCAGTGAACAACATTATGCACGTGCGGTTTCATACATATACAGGTATAGCTGCAAGAAAAATGACTAGAAGTGAAGTTGCTGGGGCACAAGCATATGTATGTGTAGTTTTAGTAGATATTGTCAGTTCACCCTCCCTAGAAGTTGTACATTCCTCTCTGCTGTATATGAAAGTGCCTGTTTGCCCACATCCTCCCCAACTCAGTGTTTTGTCAAACTGTTTGATCTTTGTTAGTCTTATAGATGAAAAATTATGTTTCTGTTTAGTTTTAATTTGTGGATTTTTCTTATGAGTAAGGTGTGTTTTTTCCTGTTTATGAACCATTTGTATTGTGTTTACCATGAACAATCTGTTCATATCTTTTGCCTTTGATTCTTTTGTGTGGTTGATCTTTTTCTTACTGATTTTTAGGAGTTTTTATATATTAGAAAAACTAGCCATTTATCTGTGATATGAGATGTAAATATTTTCCACGTTTGCCACTTGTCATTTGACTTTCTTTATACTGAAATTTTTTTTCTAACAGACATTACAATTTTTTCATGTATCAAAAGTTAATGTTGGCCGGATGCAGTGGCTCACTCCTGTAATCCCAACACTTTGGGAGGCTGAGGTGGGTGGATCACCTGAGGTCAGCAGTTCGAGACCAGCCTGGCCAACTGAGTGAAACCCCGTCTCTGCTAAAAATACAAAAATTAGACGGGCATTGTGGCAGGTGCCTGCAATTCCAGCTACTCAAGAGGCTGAGGCAGGAAAATCGCTTGAACCCGGGAGGCGGAGGTTGCAGTGAGCCAAGATTGTGCCATTGCACTCCAGCCTGGGCTAGAAGGATGAAACTCCGTCTCAAAAAAAAAAAAAAAAAGTTAATGCCTTTTTGGTTGCTCCCAGGTTTTTTGTTATAGTTAGAAAGTTATCTTCTTTTGTTTTTGCTAACACTTTATACCTTTATTTTTAAATATAAAATCTTTGATCCATCATGAGCTTATGCCAGTGTAAGGTATGCAGTGTGAATCTGGCTTATTTTTTTTCCACTTTGCTAGCTAGTTGGCTCAACACTAGTTATGAATAATCATCTTTTCTCCGATAGTTTAAATGCTGCTTCCATCATAAACTAAATTCTCATAGTTTGATTGTATTTTGAGGCTTCCTATTCTCTTTTATTAATCTGTGTGTCTATTCATACACCAGAATCACACTATTTTAATTAATGATTATAGCTTCATATTATATTTTAGAAACCTGGTAAGATTAATTCACTTTCATGCTGCTTTTCAGTGATTTTTCTAGGCTATTCTTGCATGTTTATTTTTCCAGATGAACTTTATTTATTTATTTATTCATTTTACACCAGTGTTACTGCCAACCAAATGAACTTTAAAATTGGCTTGTTAAGGTCTTTTTAAAAAATGCTTTTATTATTGGGTTTTATGCAGCTGAGTGATATGATCAGATTTGTGTTTTAGGAAGATTATTCTGACTGCAGGGTAGAACTAGGTTGGAGGAAACAAGATTAGAGACAAAAAGACCAATGACAAGATTGTTGCAGTAATCCAGGGGAGAATGGATAGATGAGGAGTTGAGGATAGTATTGGGTTCAAGAGGTGTTTAGAAAGTCAAAATGGCCAGGTGCACTGGCCTGCATCTGTAGTCCCAGCTACTCAGGAGGCTGAGGTGGGAGGATCACTTGAGCCCAGGAAATTGAGGCCAGCCTAGGCAACACAATGAGACTCCATCTCTAAAATATAAATAAATAATACAATACAATAAATAAAAATAAATAGATGGTCAAAATGACCAGACTTGGTGATGACTGAGATGTGCAGGGATGAGGAGGAAGCACTCAAGGATGACCCCAAACTTTCTGGGTTAGGCCGTTGAGTGGCGCCATTCCCAGCGATTTGAAACACACGAGATAGGGGCTGGTTTAGGAGGAAGATGGCAAATTCACTTCTAAATATATTGAGTTTGAAGTGCCTGCAGGTAGTCCTAGAAGAGTGTGGTCCAGTGGGCTGTTGAATATATAAGTCTGAAGCTCTGGAGAGACATCTGGGCTAGAGAGATGGAGTGATATGACAGAGCCCTGAGGAACCCCAGCACTAAAGGATGGTCAGGAAGTTCAGGAGTGTGCGAAGAAGACTGGAAAGAAACACTCAGAGAGGTAGGAGAAAAATGGGACGGCATGGAGCCCCAGGAATCAGGAGAAGAATGTTTTCGATAGAGCAAACTGTCAGTAATTTCCAGTGTTCCAAGAGGTCAGGAGCTGAAAATGCCCATTTGGATTTAGTAGCGTGCAAAGTCTGTGGTTATCTTGGGAAATTTCGGTGGAGCAGAGGGATGGGGGCTGAGGTCTGTGGGAGTTGAGGAAGTGGAGTTGAGGCAACTCCTTCATCGCAAAGCTTGGCTGTGAAGAGGTGAGACGCCGGGACACCGGGGCAAGGAGGAATAGGATGATGCAGCAAGTTAGCAACTTTTGTGTCTCCTCCCTCCCCAGCTTTACGTGGGAGAGGCTGGGTCATTTGTTTGTTTTTTGTTTTGTTTTGTTTTGTTTTGTTTGAGATAGAATATTGCCCTCTTGCTCAGGCTGCCATGCAGTGGCTCACACTGGCTCTCCTCTTCCCAGCTGTGGCACATCCCAGCGGCAGTTAATCTTGCCACTTTCAATCTCCCCATTATCATTATAAGTGCTGGGATTACAGGCAGGAGCCACCAGGCCCAGCCTTTGGCCCACGTTTAAATGCAGATGGAAAGAGCTAATAGAGGAGAGGAGGAAGCAGTCTGTGATCCTGTTCTTTGAGGACCAAGTAATACTGAGAAGGATATAAGGGGTTGGAGAAGTTGGCCAAGTCAGTCTGGAAGAGAGTAAGTCAATTATAGTGTTGGTATATGTTCCCTGACAGTTTTGACTTTTAATTTTGTTGAGCTGTCTAATATTTTTGCTTGGCTATTTTGAGAAGGAGCCTCTAAGAAATTGGATTCAGGTTTAGAAATTTAGTTGAAGATTAAGTTTAAAAAGTAAGGTACAGACAGTGTATCAGTAAGTTACCATTTGTGTAAAAAGGGAGGAGATAATCTGCACTCCCATGTTTATTGCAGCACTATTTACAATATGGAATCAACCTAACTGTCCATCAACAGATGAATGGATAACGAAAACAGGTTATGTATACACAATGGAATATCATCCAGCCATAAAAAAGAGTGAAATCCTATCATTTACAGCAACACTGTTGGAACTGGAGGCGATTTATGTTAAGTAAAATAAGAGAAAGACAAATATCGCATGTTCTCACTCATATGTCGGAGCTAAAGAAGTAGATATCACAATGACACACAGTTAGATTGGTGGCTACCAGAGGCCAGGAAAGGGAGAGGGGGATGAAGGAGGAAAAGGAATATTTATTTATTTATTTATTTTTAAATTTTTGAGATGGAGTCCTGCTCTGCTGCCCAGGCTGGAGTGCAGTGGCACAATCCGGGCTCACTGCAACCTCCATCTCCTGGATTCAGCAGTTCTCCTGTCTCAGCCTCCCGAGTAGCTAGTAGCTTGGATTACAGGCGTGCGCCACCAGGTCCAGCTAATTTTTTGTATTTTTAGTAGCAATGAGGTTTCACCATGTTGGTCAAGCTGGTCTGGAACTCCTGACCTCAGGTGATCCACCTGCCTCGGCCTCCCAAAGTGCTGGGATTACAGGCATGAGCCACCGCACCTGGCCAAATGTATTTATTACCACTGAACTGTACATTTAAA
The DNA here is from genome assembly GCF_029281585.2 of Gorilla gorilla gorilla. Classification (NCBI taxonomy): domain Eukaryota; kingdom Metazoa; phylum Chordata; class Mammalia; order Primates; family Hominidae; genus Gorilla; species Gorilla gorilla. The sequence continues at coordinate 91,789,128 of NC_073240.2, forward strand.
AATGGTAAGGATGGGCTGGGCACGGTGGCTCAGCCCTGTAATCCCAGCACTTTGGAAGGCTGAGGTGGGCAGATCATCTGAGGTTAGGAGTTCGAGACCAGCCTGGCCAACATGGCAAAACCCCGTCTCTACTAAAAATACAAAAATTAGCAAGGCGTGGTGGCGTACACCTGTAATCCCAGCTACTAACTACTCGGGAGGCTGAGACAGGAGAATTGCTTGAACCCGGGAGACAGAGGGTATAGTAAGCTGAGATCGCACCATTGCACTTCAGGCTGGGCAACAGAGCGAGACTCCATCTCAAAAAAAAAAGAAGGTAAAGATGGTAAATTATAAATGCATATATAGAGTTATATTATACACATATGTTTAATAAAGAGAAGTAATATGTATTCTTATTTGCTGTACATGCATAATCACTATTTCAAAGGACTCACAAGAAGCAAAAAATCTGGTATCCATTGTGAGGTGGGAACTGGGTCGAAGGGGAACAAGAATTGAGGATGCCTTGTCACTCTCCACTGTTATATAGTGTATTTGTTGAGAATGCCAATATATTACTTATTTAAATAATGTGATGTAAACTGTTTAGTTATCTTTAAAAGTAATGATTACAACAGGGCCTGAATTTTCTTATTTACTAATGATTCTAAGCATCTGTAATCTCTCTGTTCTGTGTCTAAGAAGCTAAATCTTGCTGTGTGCCTGTGAGGTGTGGATCTTTGCCTGTACAGTTGGTCCTCCATTATCTCATTATCTGAGGGTTGGTTTTGCATATGTAGATTCAACCAATTACAGATCAAAAATATTAGAAAAAAATTGCATCCTTACTAAACATGTTTTTTCTTTGTCATTATCCCCTAAACAATACAGTATGACAACTATTTACATAGTATTTGCTTTGTATTAGGTATTATAAATAATTTGGAGGTGATTTATAGTATACGGAAGGATGTTTGTAGGTTACATACAAATACTGTGCCCTTTTATATCAGGGATTTGAGTATGCATAGATTTTGGTGTCTGTAGGGGGCCCTGGAACCAATCCCCCTGCGTACTGAGGGACAGCTGTGCTCCACTCTTCCCCACTGGAGACCGGCAGCCTTGGGGAAGTGGACAGTCCTGGTTCTTGGGTCAAGGAAGAGGACCATGGCCTGGAACATCCTGGCCCTATCCACTATAGCTTGACCGAGTGGGCTCTAAGGCTGGTTTATAGGGAAGGAAAGAGGAAATGGGGTAGTAATTATTGTGTCATAGGCAAAAGCCTCACAGTGGCTGTCCCCTTCTGCTGGGAAAAAATTCTTTAGCATTTCTCTGTAAATTTCATTGTGATTTTAGAGCATGTGTCTGAATGATTACATGGATTAAACGTATTTTCCTTTTTTTTTTTTTTTTTGAGTCAGAGCCTTGTTCTGTTGCCCAGGCTGGAGTGCAATGGCACAATCTTGGCTCACTGCAACCTCTGCCTCCTGGGTTTAAGCAATTCTCCTACATCAGCCTCCCCAGTAGCTGGGAGCACAGGCACCCGCCACCATGCCCAGCTAATTTTTGTATTTTCAGTAGAGACAGGGTTTTACCATGTTTGCCAGGCTGGTCTTGAACTCCTGACCTCAGGTGATCCACCCGCCTCGGCCTCCCAAAGTGCTGGGATTACAGGCATGAGCCACCTGCCCAGACACATATTTTACTTTTAATCTCTAGTTTTATATTTCATGCTGATTGCACACCCCCACTCAGGAACATCAGAAGAAATACAAAAAGAGGAAATATTTCGAAACTGTGAAATCCCACAGAAATAATCACATTCACTAATAAATATTTCTCCTTATTTATTTTTTAGGGTACCAGGTAAGGAGACTCTCCAGTTTAGTTAGGACTATGCCTAATCTGAGTTCCCATAAATCCTCAAATGAACTATATATGTTATTCTTCTGGAGACTGAGGAAGCTGGTTAATCACTGTTCCCTTGTCTGGGTTCTCAAAGGTTCAGCACTGAAGCCGGGAGCCAGGAGAGGATAGCATTATGACCTTTACTCCTCAGTAACTCCTAAGGCTCACAGAGTGGTTAGTTTTCCCTCCCCTGTCTGTAGGCAAAAGTGGGGACTTGCAGATAGGAAGAATAGGCTTCCTTAGTGTCAGTCCCGCTGGTTTTTCTTCTTCTTCTTCTTTTTTTTTTTTTCTCCTGAGACGAGTCTTGCTCGCTCTGTCACCCAGACTGGAGTGCAGTGGTGTGATCTCGGCTCACTGCATCTCTGCCTCCCGGGTTCAAGCGATTCTCCTGCCTTAGATTCCAGAGTAGCTGGGAGTACAGGCACGTGCATGACCACACCCAGCTAATTTTTATATTTTTAGTAGAGATGGGGTTCGTCATCTGGCCAGGCTGGTCTCAAACTCCTGACCCCAGGTGATCCACCCGTCTCAGCCTCCCAAAGTGCTGTGATTATAGGCGTGAGCCACTGCACCCGGCCCACTGGTTTTTCTGTTTGTTTGACAAAAGGAATGCCAGACCAACTCAGTCTCCAAACAAGCACCCAGATCCAGTTATGGCTTTAACTGAGATTAAATGGAGAATCTGGTTTCAGGGACCAGTTCTTCCATTTTTGGTAGCTTGGTTCTTTATGGAGACTAAAGTTCTTACCATGATGAATTAAAAAAAAAAAATTTATTTTTGTGTTTTTCTGCTGTTTAAACCATGATGAATTTTTAGCAACCTCTCATCTGGGCAGATTCTCCCAAGAGATAGTGAATGCTTAGGAACACTTTACAGCTCAGCCTAAGGGAGAACATACCAGAAGCATGGCTTGATGAGAAAGGAGTGGCCTGCCTGGGAAAGTACTCTGTTCCCATCTTCAGAGGGGTCTGGTGGCGGCTAGATGGCCTTTGGTGAGGATGCTGTCTGGTTGCATTGGCTGGCCCGGAAGATCATGCCAAACTCTGTGGCTTATGAGTCCAGACAGAACAGGACAAGGACACTGTGTGTGTCTTTTCATGAGCTAGTGGCCAGATGAGGAAAAGTACCCTATGCTCTTTTAAATAAAAAACAGGATGTAAGTTTTTTAAAAAATTCAATATGCTTTATTTAGAATTACCATGTGCTTTATCTAACTAAATATTCCAGAGCATTTTATTCTTTCCAGACATGTTTTCTCTTATACTTTCCTAGTTCCTTTGTGACATCGTATGCTTATTTTGTCCTTTAAAGTTATCAACAGTGTGAAAAAAAGTTGTTTTGTTTTGTTTGCTGGCTATATGGTAGAAAACACAGCCTTCATCTCTTTTTTTGGCATATATATAGAAGTTATTGAGTTAAAACTGAAAAGGCACCTTTAATTTATGACAGTATCATAATTTTAATTAAAAAATCAAACTTGTTATTTGGAAATGTAAAATCTTCCCCAAAGTAGAATAAAGAACCCCCATAGACTCATCACCAGATTCAATATTTTTCAACATTTTGCCACTCTTGTTTCATCTGTCCCCTCCCCTTTGTTTTTTCTCTTTTAATTCCAAATTACAATCTCTTCTAAACTCAGTGAAGTGTCCTACCAAGTTGAATCACAGCGGTGGATCTGGTGTGATTCAGAATGCAGTGGGGGTGAAAGGAGGGAGTAGGCAGGCTGACAGGTGCCTGTCTTTTACATATATTTCCTACGGCAGGAAGAGGTTGGTGTGGGATGAACAGAGGCTCAGGCACTTTGTCTCCTTTCCTACTTGGCCTGAAGTGCCTACCTGACCCTTGTGGCCTCCAAGGGTGCCTTTGGCCAGTTGCCTTACCAGCCACTAGGCTGGACTCCTGTCACTGCTCAAGTCTTAGTTGATCAAAAGCCAGTTCTTCCCTTCTGCAGTTCCTTTCTATCACCATAAGAAGCAAATCAGCTTCCTCTGGAGGAGATAAATGGGCAAACCTGATTTACCCAGAACATATTTCTCTAGTCATTGTCTTATTAGCATTAAAGTTAAAAGGAGAACTACACTCAACGGAAGGCCTCCCTCACCACCAAAGATATCACACCAGGTAGGGAGGTGGGGATGGGAACAGGCAGTTTAAAACTTCTACTTCTGTGGAGGCTTGGGTGGCGCTCCGTGGAAAGACAGTAAAGTGCCTTTAGAGGCTTGGGTCTGCATTCACCCTGCTATGCCATCCCTGAGAACTTGAAGCTGAAATTCTTCATTTTGTCATGGAAATTTGTAGCTGTACAGAAAAGTAGGAGTAGAATAAGAGGCTCCCATATAGCCCTCACCAGTTTTTAATAATGATCAACACTTTGCATTTAAACTTTTTGATTATGCAGCCTAGTAGTAAAAAGAGTTTTATATCCCCAATTTGGGTATGTTCTTTGTTTTTTAAATTATGTACATATAAGTCTGTATTGTTAATATTAAGTATACAAAAAAATAGAAAGCTAAGTGGAAACAGAACTTCTAATGTTTTCCCCATACCCTATGCCATCCTGTAAATCTCCTGGGGGTACACATTCCTCTTTGGAGCCAAATCATTTAGAAACATTATGTAATTCAGCAAACACGTGTTGGAGCCCACTGTGTGGCTGACGCTGTGCAAATGCTGGAGGGAAGATGCTGGGGGAGGTGTCACTGCTTACAGCCTGCTCCATCAGGGTCAGGGAATGAACGTCATCCATCTTCTCCAGGTGAGAAGCCCTGCCTGAGACACAGACCTTATTCTCTGCCTTTTCTTGAGCAGGATCCCCCAGCATGAACTCTGGACGTGTTTTATGCATTGTCGTTATTTCTTCTTCTTTTTTTTTAGAGATGGGATCTCATTATGTTGCCCAGGCTGGCCTCGTATTCTTGAGCTCAAGCGATCCTCCCACCTCGGCCTCCCAAAGTGCTGGGATTACACGTGTGAGCCACCACCACACCCAGCCATTATTTCTTATTTTGAGAAATTATTTTGCCTGGCCCTCTGTGATCATTTTGATTGGTCTGATTTTGACTTTACCTGCTAAAAACAAAACAAAACAACCCCAAAACTGTTTTATCTCTATCATTTTCTGGAGTCACCTTTTAACTTAGTTTATCTGTTAACTTTACTTCCCTTTTATCTTTCATTTAAAAATACAGACTAGGAAGGGGCAACACAAGGGCCACAGACATGGTGATAGGCCAGGTCCTAAATCAGAAGGTTGGGTGCTGGTGCTTTCTCTGGTCTGCTCTGCTCTTCATCTCTTCTTTTCATGCCTCACAGCAAGACTTATTTGGTCCTTTGGAGAAGATTGGATCCCCAAATCAGCTGGTCAAAAAAGGCATAGCCTCCAGGCTAAAAACAAACAAAAAACCCATCTAGGTGGTTCAAGGACTCTGAAAGTCTAATCACTTCTGCGAGACTGGAATAGACTAGCCCCAAAGATAGTGTAGTGCTGGCAGGCTGCTGGGGGAAAAGCCTTCCAAAACCCAGAACAGCTGGGAGCCTCACAGGAGTTTTGTGAACTGAAGCCCCTGCCTGCTGGCATACCTAAGCACTGCAGAGGGCAAAGGAAGAGCGTTGGGGGCTGCTGTCAGAGAGGCTGGCTGGGTGCTGGCAGGTCTGACGCTGGAGATTTGTTATACATTTTGAACTTCTCTTGAAGTTTCTCTTTTCTTTTTTTTTGAATGATGTTATAATAGGGTATTTAACCAAGTATGACATCCTTTTTTATTCCACTTAGTTTGTAAGGTAGACTTAAATGATCCATTTAACCCCAAGGCAGTGTGAATTAATAGCAGCCCCTTTGTTGTGGACAGGCCTTCACGACTCCCCCACTTGTCATGAGAATCAAAGGAGGTGCTGGCAGTGCCTAGAATGATCTCCAGCTGGGTTCCCAAGAGAGGCACAGTTGTTCCTTTGTTATTTAGACTTGTCCTTTTTAAAAGAGGGGGGCTATAACATCTTCCATTAGCTTCAGTCTGCATGTAAATAAAGAGCCCTGCAAGCTTCAGGAACCTGCCTTACTTCCTAAACTTGATAAATTTCCACTCTTCACCAACGCTTTTTTTTTTTTTTTTTTTTTTTTTTTTTGAGATGGAGTTTCTTTCCTGTTGCCCAGGCTGGAGTGCAGTGGCACGATCTCAGCTCCCTACACCCTCCGCCTCCTGGATTCAAACAATTCTCCTGCCTCAGCCTCCCCAGTAGCTGGGATTACAGGCATGTACCACCATGCTTGGCTAATCTTGTATTTTTAGTAGACATGGCTTCACCATGTTGGTCAGGCTGGTCTCGAACTCCTGACCTCAGGTGATCCTCCCGCCTCAGCTTCCCAAAGTACTGGGATTACAGGCGTGAGCCACCGTGCCCGGCCCCCAGCGGAATTTTTAAAAAAGAGTTGTGCTCTCATTATGTCGTCCAGGCTGGACACCAACAGAAATTTATTTAGTACTGGTGGCCAATCTGTCGCAGATTTGTCAAGAACTAAAGAAGAACCAGGCAGCATCATGGGCAAGCTGGAGGCCCGGTAGAGCTAAATGATGAGTTTAAGGATGCCGTTAGAGCCAAGCATTAACGGCAGATAGGGTAGATAGACACTACTCTATCTAGTGTCTCTACTACCAGCTACGTTTCTAACCAGTCTCCTCTCCTACCCAAGCTCTGTTGGAAACAGATACAAACCCAAGTATACAGAGGAATTAAGAAGGGTTGGGGTAGCATTTTAATTCTATCAGAGGAAGCATTATCGTCAATGAATAGCTTTGTGACTTTTAGCTAACCATTTACATAAATATTAAGTTAGATACTTACTCCAAATGAGACTACTGGAGCCAACGTCAGTTTGTAGGTGTGCCGTTTGTATTGCATCATAGTCAGGTGTCTTAGCAAGACTGTTATCCTGTAATTGAATCTTAAATCTTCAGTGGATTTAGAAGAATGTAATACAATTTATCTGGAGAATTTCTTTTTCATTTTTCTTTTTTGAAACAACAAGGTCTCGCTCTGTGCCCCAGGCTGGAGTGCGGTGGTATGATCATAGCTCACTGCAGCCTCCACCTGCTGTGCTCAAGGGATCTTCCCACCTCAGCCTCCCAAGTAGCTGGGACTACAGGTGCGTGCCACTGTGGCTAGCTAGTTTTTAAATTCTTAGCAGAGACAAGGTCTGGCTATGCTGCCCAGGCTGGTCTCGAACTCCTGGGCTCAAGCAGTCCTCCCACCATGAGCTCCCAAAGTACTGGGATTACAGGCATGAGCCATGGTGCCCAGTCTGGAAAATTTCTTAATAGTTTTTTTTTTTTTTTTTTACTTCTGTATATATCAGTACAAATCTGTGTAAAATCTCAAAAAGAATTGATTTTATGTAGGCTATATAGCAAAGGAGGCAAAGTGGTAAGGTAAAGAGAATACTGAATGAGGCTCGGGATCCTGAGTTTCAGTTTTTAGGCTGCTACAAACTAGCTCTGCGATCTTGAGAAAAATCACTTCAGCTCTCTGTATCTTGGTTTCCCATCTGTAGAAGGAAGGAACAGAATTCCACTCCCTCTTGCTTTTACTTGTGTTGCTTTCTCTGCTAAGCCAGCAACTCCAGTTCCCTTCCTTTGCCTATCCCCACCTTATTTTCACCTACTGCAAGCTGGAAAATGAGATGCCTCAGTTTGTTAGACCTGGGTGGGGTGTGATGCAGAACTGGAGGGGTTCCTTTCTAACTGCTGTCCTCTGGGGTTCTTATCCATTTTTGTTATTTAGGGGCTTTCTTTGCTTTCTGGCTCACCACTGAGATGGTTGAAATTGCCACATAAATGACCCCTGGCTCAAGCTAGCACACTGTCCTCATAGCATAAAATAATGGTGACATCACATTCCGGTGCAGTCCTCTGTAATATTGAAGCTTCATGCAAGTACAATTCCCAGTGTTGACGATGATATTCCAGGAAAATATGTGTTGCTCTTGCAGGAGTTTTATCACTTTTTTTCTTGATCACGAGTCATCATGAGGTCTGTCATTGAAGCTACTAAGAGTTGTCTTATGTAGAATTGCTTCTGTTTGAGAATATCGATTAGGCACCCCTTTGTACAGATGCTGAGGTTGTGGTATTCTGGATCAATACTTTTTCAAAGTATTAACCATTTATATGCTTAATCCTGGTTTTCTGCATGTTTTTAATATATTTTTTAAAACTTGGTAGAACTTCTTTTTTTTTTTTTTTTTTTTTGAGATGGAGTCTTGCTTTGTCATCCAGGCTGGAATGCAGTGGCACAATCTCAGCTCACTGCAACCTCTGCCCCCTGGGTTCGAGCAATTCTTCTGCCTTAGCCTCCCGGTAGCTGGGACTACGGACACTCACTACCATGCCCAGCTAATTTTTGTGTTTTTAATAGAGACGGGGTTTCTGTTGGCCATGGCTGGTCTCAAACTCCTGACCTCATGATCACCCACCTTGGCCTCCCAAAGTGCTGGGATTATAGGTGTGAGCCACCGTGCCTGGCCCTGTAGAACTTCTTACATGGAAGGATGTATTTGGTCATACCATTAGCATTTAGAAACCCATATTTCACTTCAAGGTATTTGGAAATTACATTTCTCCTGTTTTTAATAAGTTTGTATAAAAATACAACTATAAGCTAGGATTTATTTTTCTACTTAGCTGCAGAAGAAAAATGTATGTCTTGATTGTTCACACGTAATATACTGTACCATATATACTTTTAATAATGATAATCTTCCTAGTTGATAATAAACAACAACTCTCCAATTCTTGGACTTCAGCTCATTTCCTAACTTAGTGTGGGCTTATGTAGGAATCTGCTTATGGTTTACCAGTCAAGTAAGATCTGGGGTTTCTAATTAACCACAAACATAATGATATGCCAACAGTATGGTACATCTACCCAAACAGTTAATGCAAATGTAGGTCACATTGATAGATCAATAGTGTCTAAATTAGAGGAAGTAATTTCCCCCCTAGCTGACGAAATCTAGTTGCAACTTTTCGGCCATTCATCCCAGGCTTCAGCTTTCAGATGCTATGTGATAGGTAAGTGTGCACCTACACGTAACTGATATCTCATCTAACCGAGCTCTAGGTCCCTTGGGGAAGTACTCCGGGAGTATGGTACTGTCTGCCATTAGCTCTAAACTTCTGCCTGGAAATCCACAACTCTGCTTCTTTTGGAAGATTCACACGTCCTGTTTCATTACAGAAAGAGTTCTGCCATTAGCATTAGCCATGTCACTCCCCTCCCCAGTCTATCTAGCACTGGATCCCAGACACTGATGTGGAGAACCATTTCTGTATGGAGGCACAGAAGCCTTCTCTTCCTCCTTTGATGTCTAGGTCCCATGTTCTGAAACAGGAGAGTGCTTTTCAGATCCTGAGCCTAAGGCCCTCCTTAAAACACGTAGAATCCTATTTACAGGTTCATTTCTTTCTTGCTTGCTTTCTGTATTTATTTACTAGAGACAAGGTCTCCCCTCTGTCACCCAGTCTGGAGTGTAGTGGCAGGATCTCAGTTCACTGCAACCTCTGCCCCCCAGGCTCAAGTGATCCTCCTGCCTCAGCCTCCCAAGTAGCTGGGACTACAAGCGTGAACCACCACACCTGACAAATTTTTGTATTTTTTGTAAAGATGGGGTTTTGCCATATTGCCAAGGCTGGTCTCAAACTTGTGAGCTCAAATGATCCACCCACATCAGCCTCCCAAAGTGCTGGGATTACAGGCCTGAGCCACTATGCCTGGCTCCCATTTGCAGGTTCGTTTGACTTACACCTCCTTGTTCTTCAAGAAAATGGGGCCAGGCACAATGGCTCATGCCTGTGATCCCAGCACTTTGGGAGGCCGAGGGGGGTGGATCACTTGAGGCCAGGAGATCGAGACCAGCCTGGGCAACATGCCAAAACCATCTCTACTAAACATAAAAATTAAAAAATTAAAAAATTAGCCAGGCGTGGTAGCACATGCCTGTAATCCTAGCTACTCAAGAGGCTGAGGCAGGAGAATTGCTCGAACTTGGGAGGCAGAGGTTACAGTGAGCTGAGATCACGCCACTGCACTGCAGCCTGGGTGACAGAGTGCGACTCTGTCTCAAAAAAAAAGTAAGAAAAATGGGACTCTCTTTCATTCAGTCTCTCTCTGTCATCACTACCATATTAGCCAGCTTTGCTTTAGTAACAATCCAAAAACTCAGACTCTCAACAAACATTTATTTTTCACTCATATTACTTGTCCGTGGTGCTGGAATACCTTCTACGTCTCTCCTCTGTGTATCTTCTCCGTCTGCAACTGAGGCTGAAGGAGCATCCCCTACTTAAGACATGATAGTGTCATGGCAGAAGGAAAAGAGTATGAGAGTTTCTGTTTGAACAATATGAACATCACATTTGCTCATAAGCCATTGGCCAAAGCAAGTCACATGGGCCAGTCAACTTTTTTTAGCCATTCATCCCAGGCTGCAGATGGGTGACGTCAGAGGTGACTTGGAATGGCAACAGATGGTGCCTGAGCTGTAGGACCGTTGGGGAGCACTGTGGGAGGCTCAGAATGCTGGGGCAGTCCCTAATAGTGATGCTGCTGCTCCTGACCACGAAAGGACTCTGCAGGTCAGCCCCACCTTTGACAAGATGCTTCCCAGGGTTCCACCATGCAGACACTTATCCTCCTTTCCAATGTCTGGGTATCCCTGGGACAAGCAGCTCTTACGTATGTAACATCATTTTGTCTTCTCAACAAGCCTGTGGAAGTTATTATCATTTCCACTTTTTAGATAAGGAAGATGAAGTAACTTGTTAATAAGTGGAACATCCTGAACTTGAACTGTTTCTTTGACTCCGAATCATATGTGTTTTTGGGGCTTTGTTGTTGTTGTCGTCGTTATTTTTATTTTTATTTTTTTTCTGAGACAGAGTCTTACTCTGTCACCCAGGCTGGAGTGCAGTGGCACGATCTCAGCTCACTGCAACCTCCGCCTCCCGGGTTGAAGCGATTCTCCTGCCTCAGCCTCCTGAGAAGCTAGGATTACAGGCGTGCACCAACATGCCCAGCTAATTTTTCTATTTGTAGTAGAGATGGGGTTTCACCGTGTTGACCAGGCTGGTCTTGAACTCCTGACCTCATGATCCACCTGCGTAGGCCTCCCAAAGTGTTGGGATTACAGGCGTGAGCCATGGCGCCCAGCCTGTTGTTATTTTTAAGAGACAGGGTCTTGTTCTGTCACCCAGGCTGAAGTACAGTGGCTCAATCATAGTTCACTGTAGCCTGACATTCCTGGGGTCAAGGGATCCTGAGCCTCAGCCTCGGCCTCCTGAGTAGCTAGCACTACAGGTGCACATCACCACACCAGCTAATTTAACAAAAATTTTTGTAGAGACAGGGTCTCACACTGTGTTGTGCAGGCTGGACTCGAACTCCTGGCCTCAAGTGACCCTCCCCTTTGGCCTCCCGCAGTGCTGGGATTATAGGCATGAGCCACTACAACCAGCCCAAATGATATATTCTTTGAATGGCAACGTGCAATGTTTGAAATACTGGCCAGGTGCAGTTGCTCACGCCTGTAATCCCAGTACTTTGGGAGGCCGAGGCATGTGGATCACTTGAGGTCAGGAGTTCAAGACCAGTGTGGCCAACATGGTGAAACCCCGTCTCTACTAAAAATACAAAAATTGGCCGAGTGTGGTGGCATGTGCCTGTAATCCCAGCTACTCAGGAAACTAAGGCAGGAGAATTGCTTGAACCCAGGAGGCGGAGGTTGCAGCGAGCCAAGATTGCACCACACTCCATCCTGGGCAACAGAGAGAGAATCCATCTCAAAAAATAAAAAAGTTAAATAAATAGGCTGGGTGCAGTGGCTCATGCCTGTAATCCCAGTACTTTGGGAGGCTGAGGTGGGTGGATTGCCTGAGGTCAGGAGTTCGAGACCAGTCTGGCCAATGTGGTGAATCCCCGTCTCTACTAAAAATACAAAAAAATTAGCCGGGAGTGGTAGCATGTTCCTGTAATCCCAGCTACTGGGGAGGCTGAGGCAGGGGAATTGCTTGAACCAAGGAAGCGGAGGCTGCAGTGAGCCGAGATCATACCACTTCACTCCAGCCTGTGTGACACAGCAAGACTCTGTCTCAAAAAAATAATAATAAAATAAATAAAAGAAAATACTGTATGTACTCTGCGGATATAACCATGTAAGAACTTACATGGATAAAACTTGAAAAGGAGTAGAAAAAGTGAAGTGCTTGGCCTTTTGAGTGGCACGTAGTATTTCTTTGTCACCCGGGCTGGAGTGCAGTGGCATGATCTTGGCTCACTGCAACCTCTGCCACCTGAGTTCAAGTGATTCTAGTGCCACCATGCCTAATTTTTGTATTTTTACTAGAGGCAGGGTTTTGCCATGTTGCCCAGGCAGATCTCAAATTCTTGACCTCAGACGATCCACCTGCCTCGGCCTCCCAAAGTGCTGGGATTACAGGTCTGAGCCACTGCACCCGGCCCAGACTTAGCTCCTTCAGTTTCTGGCTTCCCTGACTGAACAGCCACTCTAATTCATTTGATGAGGAAGATCTTTGAGAAGTAATTGAGAAGGTTAAGCCAAATATAGTTTGGAGTAAGATCAGATACTGCAGGGGCAGAGAGTTGAGATTAGGCCACAGTGAAGAAGAGAAGAAAATATCAAATGTAAGCAGAGATTAACACCCCACAACTGAATACCAGCAGTAATACAGGATTTGGGCCAGCAGCAGGGTTAATGCAAAAGAGGCAGCTGTTAAATCGAAAATAAAAGCTTTGGTTTTGTTTTGTTTTGTTTTTTGTTTTAGAGACAAGGTCTTGCTGTGTTGCTCAGGCTGGAGTGCGGTGGTGTGATCATAGTTCACTGCAGCCTCGAACACCTGGGTTCAAGTGATCCTCCTGCCTCAGCCTCCCCAGTAGCTAGGACTACAGGTGGGCACCACCACGCCCCACTATTTTTTTTTTTTTTTTCATTTTTTTTGTAGAAGTGAGGGCTTGCATTGTTACCCAGGCTGGTCTTGAACTCCTGGCCTCAAGTGGTCCTCCCACCTCATGCTCCCAAAGTGCTGGGACTGCAGGCATGTACCACCATGCCTAGCTAATTTGTTTGTTTGTAGAGCTAATTTTTCTTTCTTTTGTAGAGACAGGGTCTCACTATGTTTCCCAGGCTGGTCTCAAACTCCTGTCCTCAAGCAATTCTCCCACCTCCGCCTCCCAAAGTGCTGGGACTCTAGACAGGAGCCACTGCACCCAGCTAGAAAATTTAATAGGAAGTCTAAAAGACATTTCAGGAACTCTCTGCTTTTGGGAACGCCTTCTAAAGACCCTTCTCCCCACCTTGTGGACTGGCCTTCAGGAGCCCAGTTTGGCAGTAATTGTGCAGTGGCTCAGGCATGTAATCCCAACACTTTGGGAGGCCAAGGTGGGTAGATAACTTGAGGTCAGGAGTTCAAGACCAGTCTGGCCAAAATGGCGAGACCTTGTCTCTACAAAAAAATAAAAATGTAGCCAGCATGTTGGCATGCACTGTAGTCCCAGCTACTCAGGAGGCTGAGCCTGGGAAGTGGAGGTTGCAGTGAGCCAAGATTGTGCCACTGCACTCCAGCCTGGGCAACAGAGTGAGACCCTGTCTCAAAAAAAAGAGATCCTGTGTCCTCATTGCATCTTGCCAAGAAGCACCTGATGTCAGTTTGTCCCATTATTTTTCAGGTATTTCAACATATTATTCTCTAGAATAGAGCATTCCATTGTCTGAGATAAGTCTAGCTTCCCTATATCATAGTGGCTATTTTTCTTCCAGCCCAGAAGTTTTTCCTTGGTAAGATAACTTTATTTTGTGAGTTTATAGATTTGGATTATAAAAATAGATCGGAACTGTTAGACTAATTTGGCCCAGAGATTTTATGAGTCCACTTGGGAGAAATAGGAGTAATTCTCAAATCCAAAATGAGAAAATCCATGTTTAACAAAGAAAAATTAGTTTTTAGCTGAAGGAAGTCCCCTATAAAAACATATTGTGTCGCAGGATTCCTTTCACAGTAAGCTACCAATTTTATACGTGACTCAATTGACGTAAAACTCTGTTTTAAATGAATAGTATGTGAGGTGATGGATATGTTAATAACTTGATTTCATCATTTTGCTATGTATACATATATCAAAACGTCATGTTGTACAGTGTAAATATATACAATTTTTCTTTGTCAGTAACACCTTAATGCTGGAGGGGATGGGAGAAGAAAATCTGTTTTCTATATTTCACAAGCACATCTATTGCACAATGTATACACATTGCCTCATTATGTGAGATTTATTGGCCCAGCCTAGGATTTGGCTTTTGACAACCAAAAAGGTTGCCCTTTGTGATGCCAGTCTCAAAAATGTTAAGAACGTACCCCAAGCATCTCTTTAAAAAGGATTTTGGATTTATTGACCATGAATTTATCTAGAATCTGTTTCTGCTTTCATTTGTACCATTTAGGGACTGATGATTTGTATGTTTTCCACTTGTATTTACATAGCATTCCTTTTTTCCTCTTTAACTCAGGGGTTACACACTCTGAATGTCTAAAATGATGAGTCAGTGAAATGGTTTGTGTGTAAGGATTCACAGTAAGAGAGTGGGTGTCCCATCTACAGGGAGCAGCCATGCTCAACTTCAGCCTGAGATGAGTGTGGTTCATTGTGGCCAAGATATTTTGATTTATGGGTGGGTGCGGTGGCTCATATGCCTGTAATCCCAGCACTTTCAGAGGCTGAGGTGGGCTGATCACCTGAGGTCAGGAGTTTGAGACCAGCCTGGCCAACATGGTGCAACCCTGTCTCTACTAAAAATACAAAAATTAGCTGGGCGTGGTGGCGCACATCTGTAATCCCAGCTACTTGGGAGACTGAGGCAGGAGAATCGCTTGAACCTGGGAGGTGGATGTTGCAGTGAGCTGAGATCATGCCATTGCACTCCAGCCTGGGCAACAGAGCAAGACTCCATCTCAAAAAAAAAAAAACAACAAAAAAAACATATTCTGACTTTTCCCTAGAATCCTCAAGTCTGAATTTTCAAACATTATGAATTCAATCAAAAATTTTAAAAGACACCGTGCAGAACAAATAGGTGCCTCGTGGCTTGCCAGTTTCTTTCTTTAATATACCTCTTTTACATTTCAAAGTGTCCTTTCTAGTTTTCTGGGATTTGGTATATGAATTCACCGTCTTCTGATTCTACTCCCCCAATTGCATGACAACTTTTATTATTCTTTCAGCTTTCCTCTTAACACACTACAGATTATTTGTCATTATTTTATGGTTATTATAAAGAAATAGTTCCATATACTACTTTATTTACCTTGACCCACGGCCCACTAATGTATAATAAGTAAAACTGTAAAATTGGTCCTTTCATCTGCTGTTGTTATCAGTTGTTCTTGAGGGTGAGTGTCAATTTCATGGTTGGAGGCCAACTCTTCTTCCCTTCTCTCTGCAGCCGTCATTTCACCAAGCTGATAATGTTCGGGGAACCCGCCATCACGGGCTGGTGGAGAGGCCATCCAGGAACCGCTTCCACCCCCTCCACCGAAGGTCTGGGGACAAGCCAGGGCGACAAATATCCTTTTTTACTCTTCAAAGGGAGTGTGCATTCTGAAATGTTTGAAAAGTTTTCAGGATTTATCTTCCCTGCAATTCTCCTTTGGCCTCAAAATCTTCATTTATCTAATGAAAGGAGGCAATACAAATAAATAAGTTGGAAACTAGAAACGTCTCTGCAGTCAACATTTGGAAACATCATTGTAGGTGTTTATGAAAGCATCAATAAAGTTCAGTTTAATGAAATAACAACAAAAACAACCTGTAATTCGGTCCCATTGCAGGGTGTTCTGAGCATTTTCTCCAGAAATTGGCCAAGTTAGAGTTAAACCTGACTTTGAATCAGGTTAGAGAGACTTAGTCTATCTAGCAAAAATGGACATAGAGATATGTGATTTATTTGTACTTCTTTTGATCTGCTGACCTGCTTTTGGAACTTACAGACAAAATTTCATATGATTTTCTATTTGTGATGTTTCAAACTCAGTAAGTGATAACTAAAATAAACCTAGAATATAGGAAAATCTCATGCAGTGATGTACAGTCACACCAACTCTGCTGTTAAGTAGAAATAAAGGAAAGGAAATGGTGAATTCACCTGACAGTTTCATTTAATCAGTCCTGTTTACGGGGCGGCAGTGGTGGGTGCAGCTGTGTGACCAGCATTGTGCCGAAGGCTTTGGGGAACAGAACTGAGCTGGATTTTTTGGGAGAGGACACAGAAGTGTGCCAGGAGGGCCCGTGCTCTCACTTCATTCTTCTCAGTACTCGGGCGCAGGGGTGGAGGAAGGAGAAGAAAGGCGGGGTGGGTCTCGCTGCGGAGAGCTGAATTCCTGGCAGTGATGGTAGAGTTGGCTTCACAAGCCTAGAAACCAGGAAGTGGGGGCAGGGCACTCATGTTTACTGAGCACCTACCCATGCCAGGCGCTGTGCTGGGTAATTTATGTGTCATTTAGTCCTCAAAAACTCACTGAGTCGTTAATTTTTTTAACCCTCATTTTCTGATGAGGAAACTGAGTGTGTGGCGAAGTAACCCAGGATTCAGACCAGGCCCAGCTGATGGCCCCACCTGTGCTCTACCCTCCCTATGCCACCTGCGACCACTCGCAGTGATGAGGACCTTGTACAAGGGAGCCAGGAGTTGTGGGGGCACTCTAGGGAAACCCCAACTTTTCTTGCCTTCAAGCTTCTTGCAGTTTTTAATCTATTTGGAGGCAAGGATAATGACCCCAGGGAATGTTTTTCTCTCCCCTTTCTCCCGCCCCCAGGAACACACCACATTTGGTCCACAGAAGGACTGACTTCTGATTTTGTATATTACGTGGCTGTTACCAAGGAAAGTAAAGATGATAAATGATCTTGAGAATCTATTCTGGAATGTGTGATAACTTTGACATTGAATGAAAAAGGCAAAAGGAAATGGAGGCAATTCATTAGCAAATTAGCACATGTCAGGATGGAGTGGTACATCAAACCATTGTCCAAATTGCCAAGAATATTCAGGCAAAAGACTTGGAGTGTTTCTTTGCTTGATTTAACAATGTATTTTTTTTTGGCTGGGCATGGTGGCTCACGCCTGTAATCCCAGCACTTTGGGAGGCCGAGGTGGGCAGATCACGAGGTCAGGAGATTGAGACCATCCTGGCTAATGTGGTGAAACCCCGTCTCTAGTAAAATTACAAAAAATTAGCCAGGCTTGGTGGTGGGCACCTATAGTCCCAGGCTGAGGCAGGAGAATGGTGTGAACCCGGGAGGTGGAGCTTGCAGTGAACCGAGATCGCGCCACTGCACTCCAGCCTGGGCAACAGAGCGAGACTCCATCTCAAAAAAAAAAAAAAAAAAAACCAATGTATATTTTTTCAGTTCTCAGTTCCCTCTTTTTCCTGTCAGTGCTCTCATTTCTATATATTAGATTAAACATTATGCTATATATATGTATGTGTGTATGTATATGTGGCTATCTCAGATACTTTTGAAGTACGGTCTAAATGTATAAGCATGCATATAGCTTTACTAACCAAAATAGAGTAGGGAATTGAAGAAAAAAGAGGAGAATGTTTATTCACTTATAAAAATTATTTGTTAAGTATGTGCTAGTGGTCAGACACCGTTTTAGACATTTTAGTTCACTGTAACAGTAAACAGCATGGTCTCTGACCTCAAGTTGCCCAGGGTTCAGTGGGAGAGGCTACTCAGCAAACAAGCAGCCACGGCAGGTATGGTGTCTGCAGGGAGGCAGCTCAGGGGCTGTGGGAGCACGTCGGAGGTGCAGCTTGAACCAGTCTGGGGAAACGAAGAAGGCATCCTGGGGGAGCATCTGAGGCTTGAAGGATAAGAAGTAAGAGGATAAAGTGTTCATTCAGCAGATCTTTACAGAGCCCCGTCTCTGTGCCAGGCACTGTTCTAAGCACTGGGGACCCAGTGATGAATAAGGCATACTTCCTGCTTTCTTGAGTTCACAGTCCTGTGGGAGATGACAGCAAACAGGCAATAAGAAAGGAAAATGGTTTTAGATGGTAATGAGTGAGATTTAAGAGAGTAAAGCAGTTGGGAGGTATGTTCCAGGCAGAGGGAAGAGAATGTGGTGCAAAGTCCTACCCAGAAAGGGAGATGACTTCTTGTGTTCAGGGGACCCTATCTCTTATGATAGGGTATAATCTGGCACTGTACGGATCAACTTGAGAGCATAAGCAAAGCTAGTCAACTCCTAAAGGAAGGAGAAACAAAAACCAAGTTAATATGCAGAGAAATTAAAGTTGTTACAGTATGAGTCAGATTCACTGATCATGAGCCATGTCTTTGTGGTCTCCTAAGCCCCTAAATTGGGGTCCTGGGACTGGACATCGGTTGATGCAAAGAAAGTTCTTTAGCCCAGTCTCTTTTGAGGAATCAAGGGTCCGTGAAATGGGATGATTTTATTTTGGTGTTAATCTATTCCACTTGGAGGAGGAGGGCTGTGATTCCGTCTTTGCTTTCACGACCTGCATTCTGTTGGTTATGAAATAATCTGCTTAAAATTGTGGCCTTGAACATTTGTCTATGACTTTTTTAATGAAGTTTCTTCATTTGAAAGTATAAAACACTGGTTTGAATCTTTGTTAGAACAAAAGGAAAAAATCAGAATTATCTTATTATAGCTGTTTCTTGGCTTGGGTGTTATTTAAGACACACTGGCTTAGACAAGGGTTTTAAGGGTTCACTCCTATGATAGGGTGATCTCAAATAAAACGAACATTGTTTAACAAATATTCTGGCTTCCTCTCAGAGTGGGCAGCCACAGCACGCAGAGCTCTGCCACAGGAGATTCCTTCTGAAGTGGGCTTTGCCCTTGGCATGGGTGGCCACACAAGACCAAGGCACAGCTGCAGCTGGGCCCTGGCCTAGCCCCACACAGGCAGAGGAGAGGCACTGCCAGGGCTTGCTCCTGGCTGGGGGCCTGGGCTCGGGCACTTGGAATAGAAGCTCTTCTGCCCTTGTGCAGATGTGCAGTCTGTAGCAGCCCTTCTTACTCCCACTCCTCAAGGTTGGCAGACGTGCCGTGTCCCAAACACCATTGCTAAACTTCTGAACTATTAACATAAATTTATAGCAAATAAAATATTTTCTCAGCCTTGTGGGTAACACACTCAGAAAGAAGGAAACATGCTGAAGAAACGTAGGAAATGCCTTCCTTGAAAGGAAGTCAAGAGTTCACCAGCGTGAAGGGTCGTGAAGAGATGCCTAAGACCTACTAGAGTTAGGAATGATTCTCCTCTCTGGGCTGGGCCTTGCTTTGATTCTTTTCGTCATAATGAGATGAAAATGTTAGGACATTGGTTTATAGGACACTGCTTCTTTGAGATGCATGGCCTATTACATTTGAGAAACACCATACTCTGTATCACCTCTTGGAGCCTGACCGTATATATCAGGGCTCTGAAAAGTCCTGCAGTTAATAAACTTCTTATCTTTAACCCAGAATTTCAAAACGTAAGTGATCACAAAATCCAACTTTTACCTAACACCCGTCTTGTCTTGAAGGACAAGGAAACATTGGTCTTTAGAATTTTAAGGGGGAAATATTCTGACTTCACAATACCACATGCAACCTGTTTGCCTCTCATTTGCTGAGGGAAACAGGATGTTCTTATAAATGCGAGGACTCAGAAAGATGCCACTCATATCCTCCCTTCCAGTTTCACTTTAAGATGTCTTCTAGTGGGACATAGTTAGAGGTAAAGGGACAAAAGGAAGTAGAATGACAGTAAACACATGGCTGAGAAATCAGGAAGGAGCCAAATTGTGGCCAGTTTTCTATATTAAATCTGACCCTGAAACTTGTCTTGGTAGGTGGGTTCTGTTAACCAGACTCCGAGTCCACTTACCCCACCAGCTACATGGAAGGCCTCAGGCCTGCCCCACAAACTGTGTCCCTGGCAGAACACAGAGTTCCAGAGCAGGAGAGAAATGACTGGCTTCCAGGCTGCCCCGACAAGGCAGTTCCTGAGCCCTGCCCAGGTACACTGACCGCATAGGGACGGGAAGCCAAGAGAAGGGAACCCTGGGCCTGCTCACCCAGCCGCAGGTCAAGCAGCACAAAGAAAGGGACAGGGCGGGTCTTGTTTTCAGCTTCTGTGGCTCAGTAACCCCACCCACTGGTAAACGGGCCAACTGATGTCCTCTCATCAGCAGAAGAAGAGCTGCTCCCCTTCCTTTGGTGAAGAGTAAGAACCGTTCCCTCTAACACTCCACAGGTTGAGAGGAACAGCAGTCCCTGTGTTGATGGATTGAGGCAGTAACTCGAGGAGGAAGATTTTCCTGCACAGAACTGCAGAGGCTTGGGGAGAGAGAGAACACACTGGGATGACTCTGAGATCCTAACCTGAGTGTCTTGGTGGACGGTGGCCTCACTAAATGAGATGGACTATAAGAAGAGGAACAGATTAAGGGGACAGTGATTGGTTGGATTTTTGGTAGAATTTGAGCTGTCTTGGGTACTTTTGGCAGAGAACTTGAGTAGGCAGTTGGAAGTATGCACTTGGAGTTCACAAAAGAACTGTTGGGAGCTGGAGGTGTCGATTTATGAGTTACTGGACTGTGGGTGACAGTGGGGCCGAGGGAAGGATGCGATTGGCCAAGGCGAGCATGGAGGACAGGGGCTCTCTACCAGGAAGACGGGCACTGGCCCTGAGGCTCTTAGGAAGCGCCTCCTAAAGCTCCTGTGCCCGGAGGCTCCCGCCACCCCCTCCACCTGCTCACACTCTGCCTGGTGCCCAGTGATCCTGAGAGCATCCTTCGCCTCTCAGAGCAATGCAGGCAGGTGTGGCCTGAGGCTGCGAGGCCACAGGACCCCAGGGAACATCAGGACGGAAGGCAAAGGGGCGGAAAGGAGTGCACAGAGGGATAAGAAAAGATCCATGTGAGTGTGGGGATTTTTTTTTTTAACTTTAATTTTTGTTTCCATCCATTGCAGCCACCTCTTCTTTGTTTATCTTTTTCATCATCCCTCCTCCCTGCCTTCCTTTTTTAATGTGGAAATCTTCCTTGAGCCAAAGGCTTCACTAAGCTTAACTAAGGAAGCAATGGAGGAGGCGCTGATGTGGTTGTTAAAAGCCCTGTGGCCTGTGCTGCCCTTCCGCTGGCACGCTGGCACCTGGCACCTGGCAGGGATGCCAGAAATGTTTCTTGAGTAAATGGTAAATTCAAGTTTATAAATAAGAGTGTTTCCTTTGTCTCGAGGTTGTTACTTAGGGCATGTCAGTGTTGTGGAGTAGTTTAAAGCCACCTGAATGAAGTTTTCTGAAGTTTTCCAAAGAACAAATAAACTTTTTCTAGATTTTCCTTGCATTAACTGTAAGTGTATAACATGAGTGGTTCTCTTGGGTTTTTAAATATCCACTAAATTAGATGAGAGTGAAAATTAAGAGAGCTCAGAGGTCACATCTTTCAACTTTTGATGCCTCAACCTAATTATATTAAAAATTTCCAGGAATTTACTATATTTTCATGTTGTTAATATCAGGAAGGTTAAAATGCTAACTTACACCTCAACATTGAAATCACCAGCGTTTGATGATTACGTGACTATTACACCACTGCATTCTAATTTGTATTATCAGTACTATGAAATCAGAGATACTGAGTTTAAAGATGGCAGTGTACTGAGAAAAATGGTAAACTTCTACTTCCTGAAATTAAGCGTTTCTGAACAGAGATTCATCAAATCTGCAGAAAAGAGAAAGGCAGATAACCGTAGGTTCTGAGGCTCGGTGTTTCCTCCCTAATGGCTTTGCCAACAGAAATACTGACAGGTTTTGTCTGTCACGGGCCTTCCTATTTATCACCTTTTCCTCTCCTACCTCCTACTGTGGTCTTGCCTCATCTGTACTTCATGTACATTAAGCCTAATAGTGAATGTTGAAGAAATGTCTCTCTTTGGAAATTATCTGTTTTATTTTATTGATTTAAGGTCAAATTAAGAAATAAGGTAATGAGACTTGTCAAAGAAAACTAATACGTAGAAGATGAAACTTGCAATCCTAATGCCTCTCCTGGCAAAGAAGACATTTCCCACCAAATCACTAAGAACTCATGAGAGCCTCCGTTTTCCTAATTCCAGATTCTGTATTTATTTGAGCTGCCAAGCCCAGGCCTGCAGGATAGGGCCCCACTCCATCAAGGCTCCTGTTTCCTCCTGAGCCCGAGCAGATGATACCTTCTCTTATAGCCTCCATCCTTCTTCCCAGAACACTCCAGGTACTATTTTCTATTTTCTGGGGGCATTTGGCATAGTTCACTGTTTCCTGAGAGGCAGCATAGCTTAGCGGAGAGCTCTCAGGCTTTGGTGTCAGTGATTTGTGGGTCTGACCCCTGATCCACCAGGCGTGCTATCTGATCTTGGATTTCTCAGCTCTTCTAGAACTGAGCCTCAGTTTCTTCAGCTATAAAATGGGGAAAATATCTGCCTCTCAGGATTGAGATTAAATAAAGTGTGAACTCAGCACAGGCCTGGCACACAGTAGGTGCTTAGATATCTGTTTTCAAATTTCTGTTTTAATGTGTAGTTTGTATCTTCTTTATTATTTCCACCTTAAGAAATAAAGGTTTGGGATGAAAAGTATTATTGGTAACTGCCGAATGTATATTTAATCCAATCAGTGATCCAGGAGACAAAAGGAATGGGCTTGGTTTGGGTGAGTGATAAGGAGGCAACGTTCCACATAGGAGGTGAGAAAGGGGAAATGGCCTTAGCAAAGGCAGAGGGGCAGGAAAATACAGGCTGTGTTTGTGGAACTCAGAAAGCTGGAGGGAAGACAAGAGCAGAAGAGACCATTGTCCCCAAATTGTGGATCACCACAATTACTAAGCCAGTAAGTTTTGATTTTGCCTTTTAGGCGGAACAAAATCATTGAAGATTTCTTAGCAGAATAATATGATTAACAGTGTCTTCAGAAGGCTATTGTGTGGGAACAATTAACTAAACGAATGAAAACAGCGCCCCTCTGCTCGGTGTGTAGTGCAGCATCCCATTTGTGTCTCCGTGCGTCCAGAATATGCTTCAAGGCATGCTAGACCCAGTGAACAACACAAGACTGATAAGACAGTGCCCCCAACAACACTGGAAAGTTTACCTTTCTTCACACATCTAATGTGCCTCTTTTTTGGTTATAAATACCAGGAACCGCCGGGCGCAGTGGCTCACGCCTGTAATCCCAGCACTTTGGGAGGCTGAGGTGGGTGGATCACCTGAGGTCAGGAGTTCAAGACCAGCCTGGCCAACGTGGAGAAACCCTGTCTCTACTAAAAAAAAATACAAAATTAGCCGGGTGTGGTGGCGCATGCCTGTAATCCCAGCTACTCGGGAGGCTGAGGCAGGAGAATTGCTTGAACCTGGGGGGTGGAGGTTGCAGTGAGCCGAGATTGTGCCATTGCACTCCAGCCTGGGCCAAAAAAAAGAGTGAAACTCTGTCTCAAAAAATAAATAAATACCAGGAACCCATCTTAACTTAAAAAAAGAAAATGTATTGGCATATGTCACTGGAAGCCCAAGGGCTAGATCCAAGGGGTCATACAATGTCATTGAGACCTACCTCTGTGGTACCACTTCTGAGATGACTTCAGGCATAACAGGCTTTCTCCAAGGCGAAGACCCCCAGGTTCAGACGGCCCTCGGGCTTACCAGCCCTATTGGGGCACTCCTTTTTTTCCACTCAAAAGCACTCTCCTTGGTTCTGTTTGCGTCGTGAGCCGATCCCTGAGCCAAACACTGTTTCCAGGGGGTGAAGTACCTAGACTAGAATCCTGGGCCTGGGTCCCTCACATGTGGCAGAGAGGGAATGGCAATGTTACCAGGTTTGGAGCAAGAGTGGAGACAGTTCCTGAAAACAAAAGTTGCCGGACAGGCAAAAAATAATAAACACCCCACAAAAAATCATGCAAAGAAAACACCGGTTAGAAGACAGCAGAATAGACTTGTCCTCAAGGAGGGTGATAAGAGAAAGCATGAAGGAAGAGCTGTCAGGTACAGGGATAAGGAACCAAAAACTCAGTTGTTTAACTCTCTGTGAGTCCACCTTGTTAATTCTGCTTCATCTTTCCATTAATTTTTATTTTTCCTTTATTAAAAATTCTACTTTGATGGTAGTGCTTTTGGAGCCAATTATTCCTCACAGCCTCTGGATGAGAGTTGGCCAAGGTAAGCAAGGCATACTTTAAAAGATATGATGGGCATGTGTTATTTTTAGATAATTTCACTTTATCCACTTTGAATGTTGTTTAGAAATTTCTAATATAAAGCATAGAATCCTGTTTTCTCTTATAACATTTAATTTCAATGGGAGGATCACTTGAGACCAGGAGTTTTGAGGCTGTCGTGTGCGATGATGGGGCCTGTGAATAGCTACTGCACTCCAGCCTGGGCAGCATAGCAAGACACCATCTCTTAAAAACAAACAAACAAACAAAACAACAACAACAACAACAACAAAACACCTTATTGGCCGGGCATGGTGGCTCATGCCTGTAATCCCAGTACTTTGGGAGGCTGAGGCGGGC
Source organism: Gorilla gorilla gorilla (assembly GCF_029281585.2). NCBI lineage: Eukaryota > Metazoa > Chordata > Mammalia > Primates > Hominidae > Gorilla > Gorilla gorilla. The sequence continues at coordinate 91,813,660 of NC_073240.2, forward strand.
AGATCACAAGGTCAGGAGATTGAGACAATCCTGGCCAACATGATGAAACCCCGTCTCTACTAAAAATACAAAAATTAGCTGGGCATGACAGCACATGCCTGTAATCCCAGCTACTTGGGAGGCTGAAGCAGGAGAATTGCTTGAACCAGAGAGTCGGAGGTTGCAGTGAACTGAGATCACGCCACAGCACTCCAGCCTGGTAACAGAGTGAGACTCCATCTCAAAAAACAAAAACAAACACCTAAGCATTTCCAATGATAGGCTTATATGAAAGTCTAAAATGAAAAGTTATTTAAAGAAATCTAGATCTTCATATTTAAAACCAAATAGAAACACTTTTGGAATATATTTACTAGCAGAATACTCAGATATGGCATTCTTATGTTTGAGACTTAGAAAAATAAGCATCTTGGCCAGGCACGGTGGCTCATGCCTGTAATCCCAGCACTTTGGGAGGCCAAGGCGGGCAGATCACAAGGTCAGGAGATCGAGACCATCCTCGCTAACACGGTGAAACCCCGTCTCTACTAAAAATACAAAAAAGTAGCCGGGCGTGGTGGCAGGCGCCTGTAGTCCCAGCTACTCGGGAGGCTGAGGCAGGAGAATGGCGTGAACCCAGGAGGCGGAGCTTGCAGTGAGCTGAGATCACGCCACTGCACTCCAGCCTGGGTGACAGAGAGAGACTCCGTCTCAAAAAAAAAAAGAAAGAAAAATAAGCATCTTTTCTCAGAGTGTCTTAGTAAGCTGCGGAAAAGGACAAAAGACTCTTAAAATGGTAATTTGCACAGTGTATTTGATTTAAGGTCTCTTTGAGTATTTTTGTACCCAATACAGAGGGTAACAGGAAATAGAATTAACTGAGAAAAAGCCCCTGCTGCATCTGTTGTGTGCCTAGTATCATTTTCAGATCACCAAGTCAGATTTAGGAGGCATTTAAAATGTGTGTATCAAAAATATTTAGCTCTCCGGATTGAAGTCTACTCTCCATCCATTCTCTGGGCAAATACTGACTGAGCACTTACTGTGTATAATGTAGTCTGGATCTGGGAAAGGAAATAAAGATGGGTAACAGTGGGTCCCCACTTCAGGTAGGTTTTCAGCTGCCCTCAAGAATCTTGGGATCCAGGGTTGTAGAATAAATACAATATTTTATTACATCAGTAAAAGTCATCTCCAAACTGATATTTTTCTTTTATGTATCCAAGAAATGTCTTCTGCTTTTCAGAGCACCAGGACTGGTTAGACTTAATATTTTCATACCCTGGGCAACTGTAACAATTCTATTCCTCTTCATGGCCATTGGTAGGGGAATGCAAAATTTTTGCATCCAAGATTGCCACGGCGCCCCCTACATGCACACTGAACTCCTCATCTGCCTAGCTAGCTGATCCTGTTCCTTATGGGTTGGTAGTAGTTTTTATACTGGAAATCAGAGATCACAGGACTGGAAGGATCATGGAGTCTTACCTCATTTTAACAATGATGAGCAAAATGAGCGAGGTGTGGGGTATTTTTAAGTAACTCTTGCAGAGCGAGGTGAGTAGAAGAGCCAGTTCTCAAATGCAAGTGCTGAGGCCCTCCTTTGCTGTCTGTGGATTGACTTCTTTTCCTTTTATGTTGTTCTGGTTTTTAAAGGCAGCAGCCTCCTTGGAAAGACGAAAAGCATCCTGGGTTCAGGCTGACATCTGCACTTAACAGGTACATAGGTTGTTTCCTGGTAGGAGTAGATTTTAAAGCAATTTAACCGTCCTGATATTTTTTACATAGCATCCAGTTGCCAGAGTGTGTTTATGTAAGCTGTGTTGATATGACATGTTCAAAACAAAACCCACCGTTTTTTGAGTGTCTACAGGGGAGAGTATAGAGCACACAAAGTCTGGGATGAGACTCCCAGGGTTTGCATCTTGCTGTATGACCTTGAGCAGATTTTTAAACTTCTGATTGCCTCAGTTTACTCATTTGAAAAATGGAGATAATGCTACCTAGATCATGGGTTGGTTGTGAGGGTTGAATAAGATAATACCTGGGAAGCATACGTGCTGAATAAACATCAGCTATTATCATGATCACTTTGGGCCAGACTCCAGGAGTAAGAGTTCTACCTCAGTCATTTTTTTCCAATCCTGACAACACCCTACAAGAATGAGTATTATTTTCCATTCTAAAAGGTTAAGTGACTTAAGGGCCTTAGCTAATAGGTGAAGGACTAGGATTTAAAAAAATGCAGCTGAGCACGGTGGCTCACACCTGTAGTCCCAACACTTTGGGAGGCTGAGGCCAGAGGATCGCGTGAGCCCAGCAGTTTGAGGCCAGCCTGGGCAAGATGGTGAGACCCTGTCTCTATGAAAAAAAAAAAGGTGTGGTGGCAAGTGCCTGTGGTTCCAGCTACTCAGGAGGCTGAGGTGGGGAGGATCACCTAAGCCCAAGGAGGTTGAGGCTGCAGTGAGCCATGTTTGCGCCATTGCATTCCAGCCTGGGCAAGAGAGAGACGCTGTCTCAAAATAAAAAAGAAACCCGATGAATGGTGCAAAATTTTAAATATACTCAAACAGAAGTGTTATAAAAGGCCTGTGGTGCCCATCCTCAGCTTCACTCATTATCAGCATTCTGCCAGTCTCTCCAAACCTACCTCCCACCTCAATCCCATGACTGGTTAGTATAGTATTGTACCTTGAAATGTCTCCAGCAGTGTAAGGCCGACAAGAACCTTTTTTAAAAAACATAACCACAATGCCGCTATTACACTTAACAAAATTAAAAATAACTCCTTAATATAATTCAATGCCTGGTCTGTATTTAGATTTTCCCAGTTGGCTCTGCATTCGTTTGATATTCTCTCGAGTCTCTTTGAATCTGTAAAGAGGCTGGAATCTGAACCCAGGTCTCTCTGATCTCAGCGGCCACGCTCTTTCTGTTGCACTATGGGTTCTGCCCTTGTCTGCCTCTTCCCTCCTCTGAAGCTACGTGGCTTCATAGCCACCTGAGGCTGTCACTGGAATGAACCACAAAGAAGCACTGTAGGCTAATGAAGTTGCTTACCGTAAAGTCCTTTTTATGGCCGACAGTTTGACCTTATGATGAGATAAATAAATAATCATCTCTTGCAACCAAAGCTGTGTAGACATTGAAGCTATCTGGGAGAATTTCAGAAATTTGCTATACATTAGTGGCTCCCACATTTTCTTTTAGGACCACTTTACAGTCTTAAAAAACATGGAGGCCTGGCGCAGTGGCTCATGCCTGTAATCCCAGCACTTTGGGAGGCCAAGGCGGGCGAATCACCTGAGGTCAGGAGTTCAAGACCAGCCTGGCCAACATGGTGAAACACCGTCTCTACTAAAAATACAGAAATTAGCCAGGCATGGTAGCGGGTTCCTGTAATCCCAGCTACTTGAGAGGCTGAGGAGAGAGAGTCGCTTGAACCCGGGAGGCAGAGGTTGCAGTGAGCACCACTGTACTGCAGCCTGGGCGACAAGAGTGAAATTCCATCTCAAAAAGTAACACTAGTAAAATAAAATAAAATAGGCCAGGCACAGTGGCTCATGCCTGTAATCCCAGCACTTTGGGAGGCTGAGGCAGGTGGATCACCCAAGGTCGGGAGTTCGAGACCAGCCTGGCCAACATGGTGAAACCCCATCTCTACTAAAAATACAAAAGTTAGCTGGGCATGGTAAAGCATGTCTATAATCCCAGCTACACGGGAGGCTGAGGGAGAAGAATTTCTTGAACACGGGAGGCGGAGGTTGCAGTGAGCCGAGATCACACCACTGCACTCCAGCCTGGGCAACAGAGCGAGACTCTGTCTCAAAAAAATAATAATAAAATAAAATAAAAAAAATATTAAGGCCCTCAAAGAGTATTTGTTTATGTGAGAATATCTATTGATATTAGAAATTAAACTGAGAGATTTTTTAAAGATACTAGTGAATTAAAAAAATAATAAGCCCATTACATGTTAACATAAATTATATCTTTTTGAAAAGAAACACAAAAAAAGTATCGAAAATAGTGGCAATGTTCACCTTTTACAAATCCCTCCAAGGCAGTTGGGTTGTCTGTGCCTGCGCTTAGCGGTGGGGGCATCACACCTCATGTGGCCGCTGGGGAAGCCCGCCGTGCTTGGGAGAGAGCGAGAGTGAAAAAACAGAGGACACTTTACTATCATTTTGAGAATAGTCTTGATCTTACCTTCTCCCTGGAAGGGTTTTGCAAACCACTGCTCTAAGTGATCCTTTACTTAGAAACAGCTACTCTCAGGTGGAGAAAACCTAGTGCAGCCACAGGCTAAACTGGCCACAGCCAGCTTCCGAGCTGGGAAGAATAGGAAGCTCTTAGACGGAAGCCATGAAGCCGAGGCCCACCTTGTTGAACTTGATTGCCATGCTATCAGCTTCAGCATATAAGGCTATATGAGTCTAAGTTAAAATATTCTGGAGTGTGGGCGATCCTCAGAGGCTGTTAATTGATATAAAGAACTTCAGGTAGGTCCTAACCCCTTATTTGATGGTTGATTATAAATCAGTTATTCTTGCCTTCTTTCCTGTTGGTAATATTCAACAAAGACTATTGCATTTTCACTAAGGAAAACGGATTTTCAGCCAGACTCTCTCCTCCCCCTCCTTAGGACCAATTCTGATTCTGCTCTTCACACGAGTGCTCTGAGCACCAAGCCCCAGGACCCCTATGGAGGAGGGGGCCAGTCGGCCTGGCCTGCCCCATACATGGGTAAGACACACAGGCCACTGCTGACAGCAGCTGTGCTTGCTCATTCTGTCCTAGGAACCAAGGGAGAGAGAAGCTGAAGTGGTGTTTGCGCTTCCCGGTTCAGTGGTCTTAGAGAGGCAGCTCGTGGCAGGGAAGCGTGTGTGTCCGTGATGCAGTCAGGATGGATGGAGCTCCCAGCGTCCCCTGCCTCTGCCCTGCTTCCTCCACAGCACGCTCTCCCTCTTGGTGTCTCTTGGCCCTCTTCTGGGCACCCGTCATCTAATAACTTCCCGACTGGTCTCCTGATTTCCAGTCTCACATCCCTTCAATCCAGTTTTATGTTAAGTTCCCCAAGAGTCCTCTTTCCCCACCCAGGATCTGAACAAACTGAGAAATACAACTAGAAGTGACAGTCAGAGCTAGATATCACCTTTATTACTACTAAGACCAGGTTGGAGGAAGTGACTGTCTCTGTAGGTTGGTGGGCCTGCTGAGACTGAACCCCAGCATGAGGCTGACTCCCCCTGAGTGGCTGGCAGCACTGGCCAGTGTGGTCCCCTGGGAGGAGGGGTCAGGCAAGCCTGGGGGAGGGAGGGTGGAGCAGAGGCCTGCTGCCTTGAGACGGGGAAGAGGAGGTCGGGCTGGAACTGTGCATCACCTGCTCAGTTGCCCCCTGGCCAGTGTGAGTAAGGGGATGGAGAGAGGCCAGGAGTAACCCGGAGTGGGGAAGAGGCCCACTCATGCCATCTCACAGCTCTGCTTCCAGAGTGAACCCAAACCTGATCATCTTGCTCTCCCACTTAAAATCCTCAGTGCCACCCCTCACCTTCAGGAGAAAGAGCCCAGATCTTCTTTGGAGTGACATGAGCCCCAAGGCCTGGCTCCTGTCTGCCTCTCTCCCTTTTCTCTCTGCTCCCCTGCCTCACACCCAAGGTAGCCATGCGAACCACTTTGGGTTCTACTAGTGTTTCTTCCTGTTCCTGTCTCTTCTTCTCTCTCTCACTCCTGGCCTTCGTGGCCAGCACCCTCTCCATCTGTAAGCCTCAGCTTGTGTGTGTCCTCATGTCTGTGGAGCCATCCTTGACCTTCCTTCCTCTCAGCTCAGAGTTATCGTGTCCTTCTAACATCCCAGACTGCTGTCTTAGCACCTGTAATGCTTGGCTGCTTTTTTATGTGAACATGCATCTCTTTCTCTGCTCAGTGTAGATTTCTTGAAGGCAGCATCTTAATGGTCTTGTTCTCTCCAGCCCCTAGCACAGTGCCCGGTACAGAGGAGCCCGTACTGATGGAGAAGTGTGAAGAATCACACACTGGCTCACATGTGCACAGCATTTGCCAAAACACCCTCTCGGTGCTGGCACCTGACCTGTACATGAAGTGAGGCTGGTCATTCAGACACATTTCAAGCCTACCTTTCTGGGGTTTATAATCTAGAAAGAACAATGGTCTTGAATTGTCCATTCCATATGCAGATTGACTCTTGCCCAGAAACTTTCAGGACTGTGTATTTGTTCTTGAAACAGGAATAAATAAATCTTTAGCCAAGAAACCAGCTTTTCTGGTTTTCTTTGCTTTTTGGACAATTTAAAGTCTAAATGGCCTCTGTTCCTTCCAGGAGAACACTTATGATCGTATTTCTTTGTATATAGCAGGGATAGGATTGAATAATAATTGTTGCTATATTTGTTCTATTGGTGCAATTCAGAGAAGACTACATTTGCTTAAATGATTGTTTGCTTGTAAACTATGGGAGCTTTCAGAATTGGTTAGGGACATCTCCCCATGCTTCCATACATGGGAATATGAAAGTTGGCAGTGATGTTGAAATTGATGTTGGAATTGGATATGGGTGCACTGCTCACTGCTTAGAGGAGTGGGGTGTGTGGGAAGAGGGATGATTTAGTTTCAGGATAGGTAGAGATGGGAATATGTAAACAAAGCCTAAAAAAAGCAGAGGCTGTCATCAGTGGGGGTGCCTGCGAGCACAGCAGGATCCTAATCTCCATGGACCGGGAGCCAGCTAGACAGACAGATTTTTACCCTGGAGCTCCTGCATTTCTGCCTCTGCCATTCCTTCATTTACATTACCCTCTGCAAAGTTTACGCTTCTCTAGAAAGGGCCAAAGGCCTAGAGAAACAAGGCAATCACAGGTAATTCAAGTGAGGATTTTTTGAGGCTTGCATGCCAAGAAAAAGAAAGTAACCAAAGAAAGAAATTAACCTGAGCTGAAGTATTCATTCTTAGCGATGTAGCCTCTGAGAGAAGAGGTGAGAAATGTCAGAAGGGGTAAGTGAGGATGGAATAAGAAAAGCAAAGGAATGTAAACATTGGTCCAGGTAGACAGAGCAATGAGAAAAACAGGAAGAAAGAAAGAAATCCTGGATCAGGGTTCCTGCGTTGACTTGAGAATCGTGGTGGTCTCTCCTTTTCAAATCAGCAGTTAGAAATTGTTGGGCTACAATATCTGACAACCATGGAGGGTGGGCTGGCCTCCAACTCAGATGTCTGAACTGTGTGCCTGCTCCTGCAGTTGCCTTGCAAGTATAGCAGAACTCAGAAACACATCCTAATATGGATGTGTTTACATGGGAAAGCCAGTGTTTAAAATATTATTCAAGTCTCCAAGGATGGAAATTATTTCTGGAGAATTATATTTGTTGGTGGGAGCTATTTTAAATAGTTTCATGTATTTTCCTCCTGTGTTTCATTAAAGTTTTTCATTTTCTTTCCTTTTGGATTTTAAAAATATCAACTGGCTTTGCAAAAAGGTATTTCTTATAGGACCAACCAAAGAAAGATTTAAACAGTGATGGGAAAATATAATTGAAGCCCAGAACTGGGTTCTATGTTCGAAGCAGTAATAACTCTTCTTTCCCTGGGAACCTCTCCTGGGCAGACTGATGCAGCCACACTTTTTTGTTATTGTTGTTGCTGTTGCTGTGAGCCCATGATGAGAGCATCTGCTCACGGCTTAACTACATGAGCAATAAACTATGATACATTCATGAGTGGAGATTTGTGTCACAAGAAAACAAAGCCTGATACATGTTGAGTAATTTTCATAATAGCTATTGAGTTCCATGACAATTAGGCATAAATGATAAGCAGTTGGTATAAATGACAGAAATAAATTTTTATGGAACCAAACAGGATTTTTATAATTTCTCTCTTTTTGTTTAATTATTCAGAATCTATAAAGAGGGAATGTTGGCCATTTCCCTGGCAGCATGTGCAGCTTAATGACCATTTCACACATACATGCAGATAGGGAAGCACAGGACTGTCTGAGACACGTGCCCTGTCCCATAGCCTAGGACTGTCTCCTAACACCCCTCCTATCATCGGGCATGTGGAGGAGGGACTGGGGTGGTCCTCTTCCTTTCAGGGAACAGTCTAGAGCTAAGGGGAGAAGAGTGCGTAATAGTTGTCTTCTCTGCATCCAGGGCTGTAGATGCTGAATATTGCCATCTTTGGGGACCACAGTACTCAGCTCCTTAGGGTGGAGGGGGCTTGGCATGCCTTGGACCTGGTGACCTTTCACCTGCCAATAAGCTTTGACCTGCAGAGTTAAGGAGAAGGTTTACAATGCAAAGAACCTTGAAAGATGTAAGCCTGTTAATTGCATGGATTAGACGAGGGTACAGTGGCAGGTACAAGCATCCCAGATCTGAAGAGGGGCAAAAAGAGTGTCACCCAGGGACAAGAGGGCCCAGAGTGGGGAGGCTGAAACACCAGAGGCCTCCTTTAGGACACTGGTTAAGAGGTCTTCCCCTTGCCTTCCCTTCTACTTAGCAAATCAAGGCTGTGTAGGGAGTTATTTTAGATTTGCCAGGCATGGGAGCACACAGAAGGAACATGGTCTCGGTTCCCTTAGTTAGAAGAGACCGGCCCTCGGTGGCTCTGAGGTTTCCTGGAACACAGTTGCAGCCTTGGTCATCGCTGTCCCATCCCTGTGGGACTGATAAAATTAGTGTCCTGTTTCCAGAGAGCCAGTCACAACTCATTCCTTTTTCTTTTTAACCCTTTATTTGTAGTGCTATCTTGTGGGTTTTTAATTTAGTAGTAAAAATCCAGGCTTGGATATTTTGATGATATGTTAGCTTGGTGCCAGTATATCAGTCATTGCCACCACCATCCTTCTGGTCACCGCAGCCCAGACCCTGAGAGTTGCATCTGATTACTCCCATTCCCATGCCCCTACGCCCATTCAGTAGCCGAGTCCTGTTCATTTTATCCCAGCAGTATGTCTCAAATCTGCCTCTGGTTTTCTGTCCTCACTGCCAGTATCCTACTTGGTTCCTGTTTGCCTTGGACTATTGCATTGGTTTTCTAGTCAGCCTCCCTGCCTTAAGGCTTTCTCCTTTCAATCCACCTCCTACTGTGCTGCAAGAGCAGTCTCTGAAGCTTAACTCTGATCATGTCACTTCTCCAACTGAAACCTTCCATCCCCTACATCCTGCCAAATGACCAGCAGCCTCCTTCGGTCTAGCCCATCTCCCAGTCCTCCCACCATGTGCTGCAGCCACACTCTTCCATCTTCCTTCTCCTTCTTATCCTTCCCCAACCACCCCCCACTCCTCCTCCTCCTCCTCCTCTGCTGCGGCCTCCTCCTCCTCCTCACACTGGGCATCCCCTTCAGCTTCGCTTCCGGTTGTCTAAATCTTCCAGGTACTACAGCAAATTGGTTAGGGACATGAACATTCTGAAGACACACGGGCCAGAGTTCTAGTCCCAGAACTTACTAGCAGTGTGATCTTGGGGATGATAATAGCATCTATGTCGCGGAGTTGCTGTGGGGATCCCATGAGATCACCTTTGTAAAGCGCCTGGCACGTAGTAAGTGAGCAGTCAGGTTGGCTGTTGGTTATCCTCTTCTTCACCATTATCCTTCAGTGAATGGCACCTCAGGTGCCACCTACTCCATGAAGCCTTCCTTCTGTTCCAGTCTGAGGAGAGCATGCACTAATGGGGCTGTCACATGGGGTATCTGCCAGCCACTCAGGCAGTTTCACATGGTAGCCCTCAGTTGAGTCCTCATGTTTCAGGGACAGGTCAGGCTTAGTAATTAAACCTCGAGTGACTGGTGTCTTGATGATGAAGAGACGCTTCAACACGCCATACCAGATTGCTATATAAAACCTAGTTTTTAGTTTTTAACAGGATAGTCACTTTTTAGTAATCAGAATGAAGTTCCCTGCCCTTTCTTAATATGAGGGTCTCAGGAAAGCCAAAATAGGAATCCGCAACTCCTGTCCTTTTGACGGTGCTGGTTGTAGAGCCACAGCTTCCACAGCTTTTCTCTCTCCGCACCTCAGTGTTCACCTGTTCATACTGCCTGTCTTTTGATGGGTTAAATGGCTGATGAAGTAAGAATGGGCCAAGGACCTTCTGCAATAGAGTCTCCTGAGACGACGATTAAAAATGTAGGCTGGGCGTGGTGGCTCATACCTGTAATCCCAGCACTTTGGGAGGCTGAGGCAGACAGATTACCTGAGGTCAGGAGGTTAAGACCAGCCTGGCCATCATGGTGAAACCCCGTCTCTACCAAAAAATAGAAAAATTAGCCGGGCCTGGTGACATGCGCCTGTAATCCCAGCTACTGGGGAGGCTGAGGCGGGGGAATCGCTTGAACCCAGGAGGTGGAGGTTGCAGTGAGCCAAGATCATGCCACCGCACTCCAGCCTGGGCAACAAAGTGAGACTCTGTCTCGGGGGAAAAAAAAAATGTAGATTCCTTGGCCGATTCTCACACCTTCTGAATCAAAATCTTTGAGGGTTGGGCCCAAGAATCTGCATTTTAGCAGGCTCACCCAAGGGCTCTTTATGTGCTCTAAAATAAAGCTTTCAGTCACTGACTTAGAGTCTGGTTCTGTGGGCCTGAAAGAAATTCTGTCTTTGTGTGTCTGCTTCATTTATCGACCTCTTCCTATTCTTGGGCACTCTTCCTGTTGCCCCTGGGCTCTGTTAAAATGTTATATCTTCTACCTGTGTTACAGAATGTGCTACCGTGTTACCCTGATCTGTCTTCTCACCTACACTGTATCACCCGGCCCCACCTAGCACTTAATGCAGAAACTTATTAAATATGGGTTGAGTGAATGGTTATTAGACATTTCATTCAAATTGTATAGACTAATCAGGTTAACCTATAGGTTAACCTTAGCCAAAAACTCATCTAAAACGTAAGTAAGCTATACTTAAAGGCTTAGAACTTTATAATAATGTATCCTGATTCTGTACTGAAAACTCATTTGGTATATTTGATTGCTCTTAAGGGAATGCTAAGATATTACATTCTTGGCACGGTTCTTTAGTTTTAGCTTAGAGCAATAGGAAATACTATACTTTGTCATCTGCAGTATAATTTATGGATTAAAAATACTTCATTCAGCCAGAATTTATTCCAAGTCAAAGTTTTAAAACTTTGTGAATAGCTATCTCATGTACCCTTTAAATTAACTTAGACTCCAGATAAATCTTCTTAAAATAACTTCACTGCATAAGAAATATATATAATATCATACAGCATGAAACTTCGGATTTGTTCCTGTAGACACCCATGGTAAGTATCAAACAGTGATGTAGGCTTTTTGAGTTACCTGCTCTTACCCCCATGATGAAGCATTTGGAAGAGAATTTCCATCTATACTTCTTTACTTTGTGGTTTGAATAGAGATTCTCAGGCTTTGTAAAAATTGTTCTCCTCTCAGGACAGTGACAGTAAGAAAATTTCAGACAGACAATTTTAAAGGAAAAGAAAAGGAACCAAATTTAGTTTCAAATTAGCTATACCTATTTTTAGTATAAATGATAAAGCACCTTAAATGAAAATCAGTGTATCAAAAGTGCCTTAGAATTTTCAAAATTCTATTTCAAATCATAAAGAGTTACTGATTCATAAATTCATGAAAATGAAAGTACCACATAAAAGTGTTTTCTTTTTTTCTTTTTCCTTTCCCGCTAGGTTTCTGTGATGGTGAGAATAATGGACATGGGGAAGGTATGAACTGATTTTACCTACCTATATTGGAGTGGGATGCTGAGTAGTGGACATAACCTTTCAATAGCTTTACTAATAAATATTCATGTTTTCAGGACTCCCCCAAATGCTGACAACTGCTGATTGGCTTACTTTTCAGAGAGCCTCTAGAAAATTAAGGCTAGCCATGTTCAAGGCCAGGAGAAAGGAAATATGTGGTTGCATTACAAAGATTCCTTTTTATCTAGGTCCCCACAGTCACAAGGTTGAGCAAGGAAGCAAAAATTGTAATCACATGAAAATATGAATGAATTGGCCTGGCACAGTGGCTCATGCCTGTAATCCCAGCACTTTGGGAGGCTGAGGTAGGTGGATCACTTGAAGTCAGGAGTTCGAGACCAGCCTGACCAACATGGTGAAACCCCGTCTCTACTAAAAATACAAAAATTAGCCGGGCGTGGTGGCACGTGCCTGTGGTCCCAGATACTCAGGAGGCCGAGGCAGGAGAATCGCTTAAACATGGGAGGCGGAGGTTACAGTGAGTTGAGATTGTGCCACTGCACTCCAGTCTGGTGACCGAGCGAGACTCTGTCTAAAAATAAATAAATAAATAAATAAATTAATTAATTGATCACTTAAACAATTAGTTATTCCAGTAGTCTACCCATTTAGAACGAACGTCTTCGTTGACAGATAACAATGCCAGGAAAATGCAAATTGGTTATGAAATGAAAATGCAAACCTTACATAAGATACTGAGTTTCGTAAAGCCAGTTAAAACATTGTTGGAGATCTATGGAAATGACACTCAAAGCCATTGACAAATGAGGGTTGGACACAGTTCATTTATTTACTCAGTACCAGGGACTGTTTTCTTTTCTCTAAATCTTTATAATCTGGAATTTAATTTTTATAATCTAAAAATAAACAACTAAATTAGGTTTATATGTCACAGAGGTGAGACTCTAGCGGGGACATGATGAATGAGGAACATCTTGCAAGATGCACAGCTCTCTGTCATCATCCTGCAGCTGCTTTTCTGGGCAAGCCCTTTTAGGCCATGAATAAAATCACAAAAAGTTAAAACATCAATAAACATCTAATCCACTAGAACAGAAATTCATAAATGGCTTCAAGGTTGATTGTATTCCTTCAGTGCTTCGAAGAATTCCCAACAAATCTTGGATATGAAAAGGGACTACAAACAATGAACTCTAAGAAAACAGTCCCCATTAAGGCACTGGAGTCTGCCCCAACCATGTTCTTATAACCAACTTCTTTTGAGAAGTAGCCTTGAGCTGTGTGTGATGCCACCTTACTCAGTCCTTCAAACTTTTCCCAGCATTTGACAGTACCTTTCAGGGCAATTTTTATTTATTTTTATGTATTTTTATTTATTTATTTTTTTTGGAGACGGAGTCTCGCTCTGTCACCAGGCTGGAGTGCAGTGGTGTGACCTCGGCTCACTGCAGACCTCCACCTCCTGGGTTCAAGCGATTCTCCTGCCTCAGCCTCCCGAGTAGCTGGGACTACAGCACCCACCACCACCCACCACCACACCCGGCTAATTTTTTTTTGTATTTTTAGTAGAGATGGAATTTTGCCGCGTTGTCCAGGCTGGTCTCAATGATTATCATTATATTAATGATTAAGTCAGGTAACATTTGAAGAAAAGAGAATCAACAAGGATGTTGACAAAATACGCTCTTCAAAAGAGAATGATGTAAATATCAGGATTAAGAGAGACACCTGGGGACACTGACAAAGCATGGCCTGGTTTAGCAGAAATGACTGCTGTCCTGGTGGTACTGGGCAGGTTGCCTGAGGAGCACTGTATCCTCCCGTTACCGTGCTGTCAAATAAGTTAGACCCCTACCCATACTTAATTCATTCTAGAAGTCCACAACTGCATTTATATCATCAGTTTTATTAAATACAAGATAAACTTATTTTAGAGTTTTTGTTTCAAACTCTTTTCTCAAAATTTACTAGGAAAGTTTGGGCCCTGTGTCATGTGACTTCTTTCTGGGGTCCATTATTCTTGGGTACCCAGCCATCTTGTGTGGGGCTAAGACAGGATAGTCACGACAGTCACACTGGAGCTTCTGTGGCCACTGGAACTCAACAGCATTCCTGGTTCTGAGTAGTCACTGGTGTCCCTAACTTGGAATCCCCTTCCTGACATCAGATCACTTAACTCCTGAGGGCTGGCCCTTGTTTTCTGGTCTCTTTCTGAGAACAAAAAGTATTTACTTGTTCTGTGACCCAGCATTCTTGTTTTACCTGGCACGACTGAGAGAGTTAAAGCAGAAAGCCCTGGAATGGTCCCTTTATACAGGTTGTTTCATAGCATTAAAGAGCCAACAGCGGTCCCGGCAGCTGCCCAGCCTCAGATCCTCTTGGTTGTTGGTTCCTCTTTGTCCCCCACTTCCATCCCACAACCAAGGAGCTTCACTGCCACCATGTCTTCTAGCTAATACTCCTCTTCTCAATACTTTCCCCATTTCATCGTTGTTGCAGGTTCTCTCCTCATCCCTCTTCTTCCATTCTCTCCTTTGCCAAGCCTGCAGAGCCCCCCTGCCCTGGCCTCAATCGTCTACATTTTACTTCCTACCATCCCCTTGACTCAGCCTACACTCCAGTTGAAAAGAGTTGCTCCACTCTTACCTTCCCCTCTCTTGGAATTCCCTTCTCCTGTGTCTCTAAAGGGCTCCCCCCAGTGCCCAGCTCCAAAGCCCTCCTGGCCTCTTCCTCTTCTGCACTTCACCTCTCAGCAGCATCATACCCTCGGCTCTCTCGGGCTTCCACTCGTTTTTTCCTTCAGTGATCGTTATTTATGTGTTGCCCTTATCCACTGACTAGATTACACATTCGTGAAAGGTTGAATCCACGTCTTACTCATTTCTGCAACTCCCACAGTAGTGCCCAAAGTGGCTTCCCTAGTAGACAGTCCATAAATGAGTCATTTTTGTGTGTTAAATAAGTCAAACATTTTATTTGTTAAATCAGTTTTTACAAAGATAATTTGTTCAGCCAAATAGGTAGGTAGGATGGATGCTTTCTCTTTTTGTTGTTGTTTTTGTTTTTTTGGGACAGGCTCTTGTTCTGTTGCCCAGCCTGGAGTGCAGTGGCACCGTCATGACTCAGTGCAGCCTCAGCCTCTCAGGCTCAAGGAGACCTCCCACCTCAGCCTCCCAAGTAGTTGGGACTACAGGTGTGAGCCGCCACACCCAGCTAATTTTTAAATTTTTTGTAGAGACGGGGTCTCACCATGTTGCCCAGGCTTGTCTCAAACTCCTGGGCTCAAGCGATCCTCCTGCCTCAGCCCCATAAAGTGCTAGGATTATAGGCGTGAGCCACCGTGCCCGGCCTGGATTCCTGCCTTCTCATGCAATGACTGTGCTGCTTTTTTTTTTCCTTTAGTAGCATCTTTCCCTGGCCCATTGAAAGAAGAGAATCTGTTAAATGTTCCGAAGCCACTGCCAAAACAACTGTGGGAGACCAAGGAGGTGGGTGAACAGTACTCAGCTATGTTTGTTGTCACTGAATATTTGTACTTAGAGGTCATTGAAAAATCCTGCAGAGGTGAAAGCAAGAGGAACTGGGGAAAAAGGAGAAGATTTGTCTGAGAACAGAGATAAGAATATACAAGGGAAGGACGTTTCAAGTAAAAATTATCGCGCTTGTGTCAATGAATTAGCACATTGATCTCTTGGCTTCCTAATTTTCATATGAATTGACTTATTTAAAAAAAAAAACAAAACCCTGCTAAGTCCTCCATATCTTATTTGTTTTGCTAAAAGCTCTGAAACCTGGTTGTAAGTCATAGGCAGATTTTTCTGTTTTTTTAGCCAGCACTTTATAGCAGTCTCCAGCTTCTGTCCAGAATTACTGGTATACCAGATAGCTCTTTTTAACTCAAGGGCATTTGACCTGAGTCCTCCAAGAGTCAGTAGACAAGTCATCTGTTTTACTATGATTTCCATGCGCCTTTGAGAATTTGTATCTAAAATTGTGCTAGCTGACTTCCACCTCGGCTCTCTGTAAACCTCACCCACTGTGGAAGAAAGGGGAGGTCCCACGATACTTGCCTTGGCCTTTCTTCCCAGCTGGAAGCTGTGTTGACTTTGAAAGAAAACAGTTAATCTGTTCCAGCCCTTAAGGATGCTCTATTGCAATTGCTTGTATTGCCTGTGTACTTAACTATCACCACCTGTTTAGGATCCCTTTGGCCCAGTTCCATTTTCTTCTGCCAAGTCTACCAGAGTCACCATTAGCATTAGTTGTCTTAAAAGGCTTTTTGTAAAAGCAAGATGTATTTGATGTTTAATCATCTGGGAAGTAAAAAAGAGATATGATTTAAAATTTACATATTTAAACACAGGAGAAGCAACCACACTGTCTTTTGGCTGTGAGAGGCACATGTGGTTGTGGAGGCTTTTATCAGAGGATAACTATGTCTTCTCCACCAAAGAGGGCAGTGGTATGCCCTCCTCCCTGAGTACCAGGGACTGGTCTCTGGAAAGAGATGTTCATCTCCCTTGGTTCTTGTGGATTTGTAATACTCATTCCTGTCCATCTGGAGCTTATATTCTAGTTGAAATAGCTTAGTTTCTTCTGACATTCATTTCTTTTTTCACCCTGTTTTTTTCTTTTATTTATTTCATTTCCTCTCAAGCCAACTGGAAAAGAAATGTTTATTTAAAAGCTCTATGTCGTCCAGACCCAGTGGCTCATGCCTGTAATCCCAGCACTTTGGGAGGCCAAGGCGGGTGGATCACCTGAGGTCAGGAGTTTGAGACCAGCCTGGCCAACATGGTGAAACCCTGTCTCTACTAAAAATACAAAAATTAGCCGAGTGTGGTGCTGGATGCCTGTAATCCCAGCTACTCGGCAGGCTGAGGTAGGAGAATCGCTTGAACCCAGGAAGCGGAGGTTGCAGTGAGCTGAGATGTGCCACTGCCACTCCAGCCTGGACGACAAGAGTGAAACTCCGTAAAAAGCTCTATGTGTAAAACATTGGTCTTTTAATATTAATCCAGAAGGTAAATTGATAAGGCATCAAATTAGGAAAATGTATTAATATTATGCCTCCCTTAGGCCTGGAAGTTTGAGTTTAAAAAAGTCATGCCAAAACCTAAAAGGCTGCTCTGAGGACTCTGTCGACACGCAAGCTCTCACTTGCGCCCACTAGAGCCTCAAGGTCCTTACGAAGACACTTTTCAGAAACTTGAATTTGGCTTTACAGCGAGTAAGCCCAGCTTTCATTGTCTCTTCTCAGATTCAGTCCCTGTCAGGACGCCCTCGATCCTGTGATGTTGGAGGTGGCAAGTAAGTAATATTCTTTCTGTTCGTGTTTCAGGGACTATCCTGAAGGTTTTTCCCAAAAGTCTCGCTGCTTTGTTACAGAACTCTCAGAAACGTAACTTGCTATGCATAAATTGAAAGTCACTGCATTTTCATAAAAACAGCCACTCTCTTTTGATACTCATATTTCATCTGTTTAAACTAATTAAATTACATAACTATAATAACAAATAAAACTTACATAAGTATGTTTGAGAATCACACAACTGACTCTTGGTAAATACACAACTCTCCGGGTAGAAGCAGTGTCAGAAGCAGAAACGTGCAGGAATCGAGAGGAGCCTACCAGCCCCGAGCTGTGGCAGGCTATGGGCATCGGTGACATCCTGGCCAGGGGAAAAGGGAAGCATCAGTTCACCTGGCAGCTTAATGGCACAGAAGTTAATTAAGAGAGTTTCTGTGAATGTACTTAATGTCACTGAACTGTACACACAGAAATGGTTAAAATGGTAAATTTTATGGTATATTTATTTTACCACAATTTAAAAACATAAATGGAAGATAAATATATTTTCCATTTGCAATACAAAAAAGTTTCTGTGAAACCATTAATTTGTTAGTGGATTTAATAGTATGCAACTTCACTCCCTAAAAGGTTTGAGACAACTTACAAAAATATATATAGTACAAGCAAATGAAAGAGGAAGTTGAGTCTAAGAGAGAACGAGGAGATGAGAGAGATAATGAGGCCCTTGCCTTAACAGAAACTGCCTTGGGAGGGCCGGCTGGTGTGCTGCGTGGGATGGAACAGACAGCTGCTGGGGAGGTTCACAGAGAGGACCCCTTGGAACTCGATGGGCTGTGTCCTGAGAGAGCCCCAAGGAGGCTTCCTGGGGCTGTTTATCATAGTGTCCGTGAGAGCAGTCCCACCACTTGGAACCGAAGCCAATTCAGAAACAGCAAGGCTGCAGGGCCAAAATAATGTGGTTTGGAAATGGGATTCTTGCATGATCTGACTTAGTACATACAATCACCAGTGGGTCAGTGGGTGAACTAAATCCACTTCAAGCAGTCATTGAATGTGATTTCCCCCAACGGAGCTTCCTGTGAGTATCTCACAGCAGCGCAGTCAAGGCACTCTCTACTGAGTACCTGCAGCTCAGACATTCTTTTTGGCAGGTTAAACATAAACTCAGGTAATTTGCTGAGCTGCGCCATGGGTTGATGTTCGCTTCAGAAAGTGGGAAAGCCTGCCAGGACACATGCCCAACAAAAGACAGGCCGCCGAGAGGTGCAGGACATTCCCATGGAAGGGGCAAGGTTTTCCTCAAGGGAGTCTGCCTCAACCTAGTCTGGTTCAGGGGCTTCCTGGTAAAATGGAAATTTGGAAAAAAAAAAAAAAAAAAATTTCCTCAAGAAGCAATTTTGGCTTAACCATCAGATAACCTTCAGGCTCTGAAAGCCTAACATTATAGAATTGGGCTGCAGTACTTTAGCCCTCAAGAGGTTTTTGTTGTTGTTGTTTATTTTGTTTGTTTGTATTTATTTATTTATTTGAGATGGAGTATCGCTCTGTCGCTCAGGCTGGAGTGCAGTGGCATGCTCTTGGCTCACAGCAACCTCTGCCTCCCAGGTTCAAGCGATTCTCCTACCTCAGCCTCCCAAGTAGCTGGAATTATAGACGTGCACCACCATACCTGGCTAATTTTTTTATTTATAGAAAAGATAGATAGGGTTTCACCATATTGGCCAGGCTGGTCTTTAACTCCTGACCTCAGGTGATCCACCCACTTTGGCCTCCCAAAGTGCTAGGATTACAGGCATGAGCCACCATGCCCAGCCTGTTTTGTTTTTTAAAGATAGGGTCTTGCTATGTTGGCCAGGTTGGTCTTGAACTCCTAGTCTCAAGTGATCCTCCCAAAGCACTGGGATTACAGGTGTGAGCCACCATGCCTGGCCAACCTGGAGAGTTTTAAAGCAGATGTTTCTTAGGTAGAGAAAGTTGCTTTCTTGCTCTTACGTTACAGATAGAATTCCATTCAGTGACTTCTAGTCATGCAGATATTTATTGACCCCCTAATTCTTGGCACTGGGTTAAACAATGAACAAAACAGATCAAGTTCCTGCTTTCTAGGAGCTAATAATCTAGTAGAGCAAGATGGGCAGAAACAAATAAGCAAAGCACAGCGAAAGTCATGTGTGGGTAAATGCACTGAAGGAGACACAACTGTGGCAGGTGGACAGGCAGCCACTGGCGGGCGTTGAGGAAACCTTTCTGATAGTGTGAAGCGACGTGGAGAGGGCTCCAGGCAGCAGGAACAGCAAGTGCAAAGACCCCAAGGCAGGAGTGGGCCTGGAGCTCAAGGAGGCTTGTATTGCTTGGATCTGACGCAGAGAAGATGGGAGTCGTTAGAGGGTCTTGAACCGGGGGGCGCATTACTTTCCTTAGATCAGTGGTGACTCCGTTAGGTAGTAACTATATTTGGAAAGGAACCACCTGTATTTCTCCCAGCTGCAGAGGAATTGTGTGAACGTTACTAATGACCTGGTTCACAGTGGTCACATTTTTTCCATCCTTGCTCTGTGCTGTTGGACGCTTCTCCCTGCCGCGCCCCTGCTCTCTCTGCCTTCACTCCCACCTGATCACCCATGGATCTTTCTTCTCAGTCAGAAAGCCCATCTGCTCTCACGTTGAGGGCTCTGAGGTCTCAATTTTATTTTTCTAGTTCTTGATCTTTAACCCTATAAACAGTTCCATACTTCCAGCCATCTAAGACAAAATTCAGGCCGGGCGCAGTGGCTCATGCCTGTAATTGCAGCACTTTGGGAGGCTGAGGCAGGCCGATCACTTGAGGTCAGGAGTTCAAGACCAGCCTGGCCAACATGGCGAAACCCTGTCTCTACTAAAAATACAAAAATTTGCTGGGTATGGTAGTACATGCCTGTAATCCCAGCTACTCGGGAGGCTGAGGCAGGAGAATTGTTTGAACCCGGGAGGCAGAGGTTGCAGTCAGCCAAGATCGCACCACTGCACTCCAACCTGGGCGACAGAGCAAGACTCTGTCTCAAAAAAACACAAAATAAAATAAAAAGACAAAATTTGTATTCAGTTTTTCTACAACCAAAATGATCCTTCTTCCTCACCATCCGGTTGGACACCTCTCCTGCTGCCTCATTTCTTTCCAAAACTCCACAGTTCGCCCAGTCCTACTTTTACCAAGAAAAGTGAGGCGAGGCTGGCAGGAGTGAGTGCTCAGCTCTCTTCTGCCACTGATTCCCCCGTCACCACCCTTCTCTAGTCCTAGGGACACCGGGGTCCCTCCTAATCAGGCTGGCCACTTTACCACTCCCTGGCCCTCCTCCCGCTGGATTTGTGGAGGCCTTTCTCTGCTAGTTAACTTTCCCTCATTTCCAGAACTCTCTGCCATGCTTTCTGAAAGCATATTTACTCTCACGTGTTCCTTCCTGCTTACCCATCCTCACCCCACCATGCCCTGGCTTCCACCTCTGCTGTTCAGTGGAACCTTGAGAATGTCAGTTGCCTCCTGTACGTAACTGAGAGAGAAATATCCCTGCTGCATGTCTTCCTATTCAGCAAAAACTCAAAGCCAAAATAGAATTCGTGATCTCATCCATACCCCTGCCCTCATTCCCAATCTGCTCACATCTTCAGCGTCCCCTGTCTCAGTGAGGGGCTCCACCAGTCCCCAGGCCAAAGGCCCCAGAGTTGTTCTTGAGTCCTACTTCCCTGTCTCTAGAGTCTAGCCTGCCTCTCCCTCCCTGTGCTCGTGGCCTCCTGCTGGACCGTTCAGCAGAGTCATAGCGTGCCTCTCCACCTCCAGGTCTGCTCCTTGCACCCCAGGACCCCTTCCCCAAGTCTGTTAGCCATGCTGTCCTAAGAAAAGCTGATACCTCTCCCCCACCACACTGCCCACCCCGCTTCCAGCCTTCCACTGGCGTCGTGTCATCCTCTCATCAGTCCCAGCCTCGGGTGCTCTCTACCTGCTTTTCCAGTTCCATCTCCCACCACTAACCAGCCCTCCTAAACTCAGCCTCCCGTGGTCTGAATCCTCACAGTTCTGAGGGCATACCGTGTGGTCTCACACCTCCCTGCTTTTGCACATGCTGTGAGCTTTGCCTGAGATCTTTTTCCTGACTAGATCACCTGAATTCTTTAGCCTTTAAGCTAAGCTCAGATGTCCTCCAAGGAAGCCTCCCCAGGTCAGCTGGGCTTCCCTCCACATGGCCTCCCTCCAGGCTCTATCACTGCACTACTGAATTGTATTATGTTGCCGGTTATGCTCCTTATGGCTCAGTCTCTTGAAGCCCTGATGCCAGTGGCTGGCCCCTGGGAGGTGCTCTGCTGATATGTGCAGGAGGGAATGAAGTGTCCTCAGGATTGACTTCCCCCTGCTCCTGGCTGGTGGCACCTTCTCCCGCATTCTCCTCCGCGTCACCCTCACTGCTGTTTTCCTAGGTCACCCCTGGACCACTGCAGGTGGTCTTTCTGATTGGTTCTCCCTGCCTCTCCTTCTGCCTGCTGAGGCCATCCTCCACACTGGAACCACAGTGACATTTCTGAAATGCCATTCTCCAGCTTAACCTGGCCTCCCTCTTTCCACAGTCCCTGATCCAGACTCCTGAAAACAGCACATTCTCTCCCTCCTGCCTCTCCCTCCCCATCTGCCACCCTCCCTTCTCACCCTCTGCCCTGATACCTGACACCTCAGCCATGCCCAGCTACTCTTAATTCCATGCACACACTGTGTCACATCCATGGCAAACCCGTCCCCTCCACAGCCCATCCTGACATGGACAACTCCTGCTTTTTTGCTCCCGGTGTCACTTATATGCACTGGTTACACGCACCCCTCCTCAAACCCAGCATAGCGCGCTTCCTGCCACATTGGTTACTTGCTTTCCCAGGCTGTCTCTCCTGCCCATCTGTGAATTCCAAAACAAGGTCCTCTCAGACCTGGCTAGCAGGCCCCTCCCTGGGCCCCGCCCTTGAGAGGGCTTCATTCCCAAAGGGAACATACCACCAGTGTATACGCACTAGGCCTGGGGGGTGGCTAGAGAGTCAGCAGGGTGTGGACAGAGTTTGGCTGCATAGGCTGGGATATAGCTATGTGCGTACTGCAGTACAGAACAGAACTAGGGGGAAGAGAAGGGGACGTGGACTGAGGGCCAGGCTGTCTCTCCCTGTGCATTCTGGCACAGAACTCCAAGAAGTCTGAGAATTCGACGTGTAAATCTGGCTTCACAGGCTATTATGAAGGTATAATATGTCAGGATAGACACATAGAACAAAGTTCATGTAAGGGTTTGTTCATTTGATTTATAACTTTTAAAAATTGAAACAGATGGTATGCGGGCCTTCTTTTATACTCTTGCTCCAGGCCTGTACATTTCAGGAGCAGGCCTGACCCCGGACACACTCGCCCTGCTTGTTCATCATGGTGCCGCCAACACGCGGCCTGCTGCCTGGCACACAGTGCCTAGCCCATAGATTGTGATGAATGAATGGCAACATCTCTTTGTCACTTTAAAGTTTATGAAGACTTTAATTTTAAAAATATATCTTGGAAGGTATATTGGAAGGTAGCTAGTTACTTAGAGAGACTTTTTCTGGTAGCAAAGATAACTTAAAAATCTAGCAAAAAGAACTACATAAATAGCAGTGCCTCACATTTTATAGAGTGGTTTATAATTTTCAGAATACTTTTGCATCCATAATCTAATCTGGTCTTGATTATTCTAGACCCTAATCTAGTATTCCTGTAATGTGGGCACAGGTAGTCGGTGAGGATATGTGTTTTGGAGAGGTTAAGCCGAGCACCCGTGTTCTCAGAATCAGAGGCCGCACCAGGACCTCGGTCTTTCGTAGCCACTGCTCTTATTTGACAAGGAAAGGGTTTCAGCCATGTTTGGTTTCCCAACAGCCAAATACATTGTAGAAAGTCATTCTTAATCTTTCTTTTTTCAGTGCTTTTCCACATAATGGTCAAAACCTAGGCCTCTCACCCTTCTTGGGGACCTTGAACACTGGAGGGTCATTGCCAGATCTAACCAACCTCCACTACTCGACACCCCTGCCAGCCTCCCTGGACACCACCGACCACCACTTTGGCAGTATGAGTGTGGGGAATAGTGTGAACAACATCCCAGCTGCTATGACCCACCTGGGTATGAGAAGCTCCTCTGGTGAGTATCTCCTGCTTAGCAGTGACCTGGTGGCTTAATCATAGGTGGTCCCCACCCATGTGGCCTGTTCAGTGAATCATTGAATGAGAATGACTGCATCTCAGTTAGAGATGATAATGTACCTTCTTGTATCTCCTGACCCTGCGGACATTTTTCTTGGATGTTTCTGTTTCTCTTGGGTTGATGAATTTGGGGCAGCTCTGCTGAACCTCATTCCTTATCATCCTCACTCGCTCCTCTATCCAGGGACTTGGGGAATAAGATATGGGAGCCAAGAAATAAGCATCCACTCTGTGTTGGCTGAACAGTATTAGTGGCTGTCATCAACATATGATAATTTATAATTTAGGCCATCTCTCTGGATTCCTTCCATTTTCCGTTAGATTTCTAAAGGCAATATTCTGCATTTTAGAAAATTTACAGTGGATATGATGAAAATATTTATACTTAATATCTGTGTGTGAAGTAGAAATCCCCCACAGTTCCAGTTAAAGATGTAGCATTAGCTATATAAAGATGCTACCCATAATGGGACTTGGGTATTACTCTATGGGTTTGATTGTCCACAGCTCAGACCCCATATTGAAATTATGACTACATTTGTTTGAAGCCTGACACTTTTTTTTTTTTTTTTGTGAGACGGGGTCTTACTCTGTCACCCAGGCTAGAGTGCAATGGCACGATCTCAGCTCGCTGCAACCTCTGCTTCCCAGGTTCAAGCAATTCTTCTGCCTCAGCCTCCAGGGTAGCTGGGATTACAGGCATGTGCCACGATGCCGAGCTAATCGTTTTTGTATTTTTAGTAGAGACAGGGTTTCACCATGTTGGCCAGGCTGGTCTCGAACTCCTGGCCTCAAGTGATCCGCCCGCCTTGGCCTCCCAAAGTGCTGGGATTACAGGCGTGAGCCACCACTGACATACCCTTGTCAATGTCTAGAGCAGGTGATAATCCTCTTACTCCCAGTGGTGCAGTACAGCCCCTGGCCGTAACAGTCCTACCCAGAATTGTGTTGTGGAGCATTTCATTTGGAAGGGATGCTCAGTGATGGTCTCCAGGTGAAAGGAGTGTTTGCTGCCTTTCACTCTGAGACTCATCCATGCAAATCAGAACTCACCACCCAAATGAGAGTGGTCCCCTTCAGGGGGGTCACCTGGAAGTTTTTCTAGTGATTGTAGTGATGCTGCCTGGTGCAACACAATCTTAGGTTTGAAGAATTGATTTCAGAGAACACCTTTATTTTTGTTTTTTGGGTCATTTTAGTATCCTTAATAGTAGCAGGTTTTTCATCGACTGAGTCTCAGTTTTGATATTTATACATTTGCTTCATAGGAGAAATTTGATATTTGCTTCACAGGAGAAACTCTCAAAACCTTTATGCCCAGATTCAGAGTCTGGGCAATTCACCTTTTGGGTGAATCCTCAATGTATGAAGATATCTAGGGTCCCAGAAGTAAAGCAGCATCAGCACATAGCTCCTTTGGGTCTCAGGGAAGCTAGCATTTTCCAGTACAGCCTTTGACACTTTGCTTCAAGCTGAAGATCTTATGTTTAGTCACTGGTTGTCTTCTCAAAAAAGCATTATTTTATCCAGAACATGTCAGAACCAATGTCAGTTTCTGTATTTTCTTTTTTTTTTTTCTTTTTGAGACAGACTCTTGCTGTGTCGCCCAGGCTGGAGTGCAGTGGCGCCATCTCGGCTCACTGCAAGCTCTGCCTCCTAGGTTCACGCCATTCTCCTGCCTCACCCTCCCCAGTAGCTGGGACTACAGGCACCTGCCACCACGCCCGGCTAATTTTTTTTGTAATTGTTTTAGTAGAGATGGGGTTTCACCTTGTTAGCCAGGATGGTCTCGATCTCCTGACCTCGTGATCCACCCGCCTCGGCCTCCCAAAGTGCCGGGATTACAGGCGTGAGCCACCGCGCCCAGCCGGCAAAATTATTTTTAAAAATTTTAGGCTGGGCGCGGTGGCTCACGCCTGTAATCCCGGCACTTTGGGAGGCCGAGGCGGGTGGATCACGAGGTCAGGAGATCGAGACCATCCTGGCTAACACGGTGAAACCCCGTCTCTACTAAAATCACAAAAAATTAACCAGGCATGGCGGCACACGCCTGTAGTCCCAGCTACTTGGGAGGCTGAGGCAGGAGAATGGCGTGAACCCGGGAGACGGAGCTTGCAGTGAGCTGAGATCATGCCACTGCACTCCAGCCTGGGTGACAGAGTGAGACTCTGTCTCAATAATAATAATAATGATAATAATAATTTTGCCAGCTGCTGGATTTTTGTCATTTCTTCCTTTTCATAACTTTTATCAAACACTTAAATTTTTTGTCAACACAAAACAACACATAGTTCTGCTTACCCCAACTGCTGGTACAAGAAAGATGGGCTGAAGGTTAAAACGTAGGTATTGCCAGTTGAGATACACACAGCAGCAGCAGCCGAATAATTGATTCACTGGGCGAACCTGCTCCATGCCAGGCCCTGTGCCAGGTGCTGAGGATCCAGCAGGGCATAGGACAGGATCCCCAGCTTCTGGGAGCTCATGCCCTAGCAGCCTATGCTGCAAAAATCTCTCTCCCAAATTTCCTTGCTCATGATCAAATTCACCCCTGTCCCCCAAATAAAGCACCAGCAAAAACTTCCTTTTCCCTGAGTTGGAATAGACTGTGATGAACAATTTCCTGGGAACCAGAAAATCAAAGAGGGACCCTGGGGTGGGAGATACAGGGAAGTGTCCCTTCCTATGACTCCCTAGTGTGCTAAGGGTAATTAAAGACCACCGAGACAGCTCCCCAAGGGCCATGACTCGCCGTGGAAGGATGTTCTCCAAAGGTAGCAGGGGATGCAGGCAGTGTGCTTGGGACAGAGACCTTCAGGGGCTCTAAACAGAATTTGTTGTACAGCCCTAGGGTCCTTTCCCTGGGTCTGGGCCGAGCACCTGGAATATTTGCCTCTGTTACCCCGGTTTACCTAGTTTTGCTCACCTAGGGGTTGTTGACATGATCTCCCTCCTCATGGGAAAACATCGTTATCATCTTTGTGGCCCCATCTCTGTTAGTGCAGGGGCATCTTTTCCTTGCCATTGGTGCATCGGATGCAGTCCCTGTAGGAGAGCTGTCCAGGAGCTCCTTTACCTACAGAATCATCATCGCATGTGACAGTAGACAGTTTTCTTTCATTTTTGGAATACAAAAGATTTGGTCTGAAATTATAAGTAACTTGTGAATTTGTTGTCTTCCAGGTCTCCAGAGTTCTCGGAGTAACCCCTCCATCCAAGCCACGCTCAATAAGACTGTGCTTTCCTCTTCCTTAAATAACCACCCACAGACATCTGTTCCCAACGCATCTGCTCTTCACCCTTCGCTCCGTCTGTTTTCCCTTAGCAACCCATCTCTTTCCACCACAAACCTGAGCGGCCCGTCTCGGCGTCGGCAGCCTCCCGTCAGCCCTCTCACGCTTTCTCCTGGCCCTGAAGCACATCACGGTTTCAGCAGACAGCTGTCTTCAACCAGCCCACTGGCCCCATATCCTACCTCCCAGGTAAACACACACAGACAGACCAACCACTACAGTGAAACAGACTGCAAGATATAGGAAGTGCATTCCTCCTCTTTACTATTTTGGGTTACACTCAGTATTACACCAAGCACCCATGAGGTCTCAAGTGCAGTCTGTTCGCTCTTATATGTGAAATCAGAGCAGAAGTGTCAATAATGCAGAATGAATTCATGATTTTCTTTTCTTTTTTTGAGAAAGGGTCTCACTCTGTTGCCCAGGCTGGAGTGCAGTGGCACAATCGCGGCTCACTGCAGCCTCACCTCCCGGGCTCAAGCGATCTTCTCACCTTAGTCTTCGGAGTAGCTGGGACCACAGGCATGCACCACCATACCTGACTAATTTTTTGATTTTTTTGTAGAGACAACGTCTCGATATGTTGCCCAAGCTGGTCTCAAATGCCTGGGCTCAAGCCGTCCTCCCAGCGTGGCCTCCCAAAGTGCTGGGATTACAGGCATGAGCCACTGTACCCAGCCTAATTAATGATTTTTTATTATAATAATAGCAGATTTGCTGTGTTGATTACTCTTTAAGCAAATGTTGAACAATCTGTAGTCACTAACTCACAAACTTGGGGTTGAGAGGAACGGTAGGATATAGAGAATGCCATCCAGGTAAGTCTAAGGCAACTAAGGGAAACCAGGTTAGGATTTCAAAGTTGGCATGGAAAATCAGTCATTGACTCTCTAAGTACATTAAGCCATAGGGGAAAGCCAAAGAAAACATTTAATACCTTCCTGAAGCTGTGATAGTGAATTAGACCTCCTCCCTAATTGTCTACAGATTTGAGAAACAATACTTTTATTGTTCATGAAATGCTAAGTATGTTGAGGATTATATCTCTTTTAAGGATGAAAAGAAGTCTGTTGAGAAAGAGGCACATTTAAAAGTCACCCACCCATACAAAAAATGGAAAAATTAGCTGGGTGTGGTGGCACACGCCTGTAGTCCCAGCTACTCCAGAGTGGAGGTGGGAGGCTCGCTTGAGCCCAGGAGGTCGAGGCTGCAGTGAGCCAAGATAGCCTCACTGCACTGTAGCCTGGCAACAGAGTGAGACCCTGTCTCAAAAGAAAAGAAAAGCCCATTATAGAAACACAGGGGTTGAAACGTCCTATAAATTCTAAACTCAGAGGTGGTTCTCCTTATACCATAATCATCGAGGAATGTGTTTTCAACCTTTTGTCACATCCTCTGTCTATTACAGCATCATTAACTACTCACCACCTCGCCATAAATTAATAATGATTTAGAAGGAAGAGTTGACAGAACACAACGGAGAGTTAGAGGATCTTGTTATTGGTCACTCTTTACCAATTACTAGCCGTGGTATGTTGATTGTATGAGTAATCTCTTTTGGGCGAGGGTGAGAGGACATTTCATAATTTTTAAGTCTCACTCTGTCGCCCAAGCTGGAGCACAGTGGCACGATCGCGGCTCCCTTGCCTTGAATCCCTGGGCCCAAGCGATCCTCCTGCCTCAGCTGGGATTCTTCAAGTAAATGTGACTACAGGCCCATGTCACCACACCCAGCTAATTTTTTTTAATTTTTTTGTAGAAACAGGGTCTCCCTGGGCTGGGTGTGTGCCTCACTCCTGTAATCCAGCACTTTGGGAGTCCAAGGCAGACGGACCACTTGAGGGCAGGAGTTTGAGTCCAGCCTGGTCAACATGACGACTGGTCAACATGACGAAACCCCATCTCTACTAAAAATACAAAAATTAACCAGGCATGGTGGCACACGCCTGTAATCCCACCTACTCAGGATGCTGCGACGTGAGAATTGCTTGCACCCTGGAGGTGGAAGTTTGCAGTGAGCCAGGATTGCACCACTGCACTCCAGCCTGGGTGACAGAGTTACTCTGTCTCAAAAAAAAAAAAAAAATTAGAATTAAAAAAGAAAAAGAAATAGGGTCTGCCTATGTTTTCCAGGCTGGTCTTAAACTCCTGGGCTCAAGTGATCCTCGCACCTCAGCCTCCCAAAGGGCTGGAATTAGCCAGTGTGCCTTGTGCCAGGCATGAGCCACTGTGCCCTGCCATAATTTTTATTTTTTTTTAGAGACAGCATTTCACTCTGTCACCCAGGCTCGAGTGCAGTGGCGCGATCACAGCTCACTGCAGCCTTGAACTCCCTGAGCTCAGGTGATCCTCCCACCTTAACCTCCCAAGCACATAGGACTACAGGTGTATACCATCACACCCGACTAATTTTTGTATTTTTTTTTTGTAGAGATGGGGTTTCACCATATTGCCCAGGCTAGTCCATAATTATTGTTTTCGTGGTTCTTATGTTATTGAATTGCCTTTAATTTTATTTTGCAAGATTATTTTATAAGATCTAAAAGTATTCTTGCTTTCTAGCTACATTTTAAGGAGACTGTATGGCCAGAGTGTCCCCTTTCAGATGTGTTTTTAATTTGTTTAATATTTAGATTTTTTTTAAATGAATGTTGCTGGACACAGTTGTTCTGACTGTAATCCCAGCTACTCAGGAGGCAGAGACTGGAGGATTGCTTAAGGCCCGGAGTTCAAGACCAGCCTTGGCAACATAGTGACACCCTATCTCTTAAAAAAAGGAAATTTTAAAAAGTGAATGTTATTCATGCACATAGTTTAAAAAGTAAAATAGTGCTAAAGGGCTTGTTATAGAAAAACAGCTGTCTTTCCCCTCTCGTTAGGCATATTCCTCACTGCCTAGAGATGGCTACTGTCAACCATTTTAACTAATCTCTTTGGTATAACCATGTTGTTATTATTTTGAGACAGAGTCTTGCTCTGTCACCCAGGCTGGGGTGTAGTGGTGCGATCTCAACTCACTGAAACCTCCGCCTCCCAGGTTCAAGCGATTTTCCTGCCTCAGCTTCCTAAGTAGCTGGGACTACAGGCATGTGCCACGACGCCTGGCTAATTTTTGTATTTTTAGTAGATACAGGGTTTTACCATGTTAGCCAGGCTGGTTTCGAACTCCTGACCTCAGGCAGTCTGCCCGCCTCGGCCTCCCAAAGTGCTGGATTACAGGCATGAGCCACCTCACCTGGCCTAACCATGTTGTTTTATGCTTTTTTTGTTCTACATTTTTGGTGTTAGGCATTATCTAATGACATCCTACCAATGAAGATTAGAATTTAGTTCTCTTTCCACTCTCCCACAGACTCCGCCACACACACATGTGCGCACATGTGCACATGTACATGCATGCGCACAATTTCCTACCCACCCTCATTTATTATAATTTTGGTTAGAGCAATACTCAATATTTAGTGTTTTTATAGTTACCATGTAGTCAGAGTTGACATATAGTATACTATGAAACAAGAAAATGAGAATTTTTTTTCCTCTTGGGAGTTAATAAATGTTTTTTATTAGCCTGGTTATCTATATGTATCTATGTGTATGACTAATTCAGTCTCCAACTCTTGGAGGTGGGCAGATCTCCTCTCGACACATTCAAAACTAAATTCTCTAGTAGCTCTATAGCAAAGAGTGCCTGTGACTTTGTATGACTTAAAATGTCTTTATTTGATCTGCCATTTAATTATTATTTGGCTGAATATAGAATTCTAAATTTGAAATAATTTTCCCTTGGAATCTATTGCCTATTCATTTGTAAGTTGCATTGAGAAATCCAGTGCCATTCGGACTCTTAACACTTTGCATGGAATCCCCCCGCTCCACCCCAGGCTTGTGAGATCTTTTTGTCCCGTGTTCTGAAACTTCAAGATGATGTGGCTTGGCGTGAGTCTGCATATTTGGTGGGTTCCTTCAATCTGGAAACTCACAGCCTTCATTTCTGGGAAATGTTCTTTATTTCTTCAATGATTTCTTCCCTTCAGTTTTCTCTGTTCTTTCTCTCTGGAACTCTATGAATGTTGACTATCCTGGACTTTTCCTCTATTATCCTTATTTTCTCTCTCTCCTCTTTTGCTTCTCTGTGGTTGCTTCCTTGTTTGTTTGTTTTGCTTTGCTTGCTGGAAGATTGTCTCAGCTTTATCTTCCAACACTTCTGTTGAGTTTTCCATTTCTGCTCTCATTTTTAAATTGCTATGAGTTCTTTTTTGTTCTCTGAGTGTTCCTTTTTAATAGCATCATACTTATTCCACAGATGCAATATCATCTTTTATCTCTCAGGTTTTTAGTGGTCTTTTTTTTTTCGAATTTATCTTTATTTTCTATAATAGAATTTTTCTAAATTGCATAAAAGTGGAGAACATAATACAATAAGTCCTCCTATACCCATCATTTACCCTCAACAATTAACTTTTTTTTTTTTTTTTTTGAGACAGAGTCTTGCTCTGCTGCCCAGGCTGGAGTGCAGTGGTGTGATCTCGGCTCATTGTAACCTCCACCATCCAGGTTCAAACCATTCTCCTGGCCTCAGCCTCCCAAATAGCTGGGACTACAGGTGCACACCACCACACCTGGCTAATTTTTGTAATTTTTAGTAGAGACGGGGTTTCACCATGTTGGCCAGGCTGGTTTCGAACTCCTGACCTCAGGTGATCCACCCACCTCAGCCTCCCAAAGTCTGAGATTACAGGCGTGAGCCACCACGCCAGCCTTGTTATCTTGTTTCATCCATACCCTGCTTTTAAAAATTGCAGATATTTCAATATGTATCCCTAATAGATAAGGATTTTCTTAGTAGCCTAAATATTGTCATGCTGATTTTGTTTTTTCACAACTACTTCTTCCTGCACACATCTTTCCAAGATTGTGTGTGTCTGCTGTGGCCTCTGACTTTCACGGCAGATGGTTTCCTCAGGGCCTGGTGATCCTCAGTGCTCTGCTCATGTTTAAGAACAGGACACTGAGGGGCTGTCTCCTTGCGGCTCTACACTAGAGCAGAGTATGAGTCTGAGGCGAAGGGAGTCATGGCAGGACAAGCGTTTAGAAAGTTTTTTCCACTCTTTGACTGAGTATTGGTTGGAAGGAGCGCTGCTAAAACTGTAACCAAAGGAGGCATTTTGCTTCCAGAAAAATCTCAAGGCAAAGTATTGCAAGCAACAGTAGTCACTGTTGGATTGGGTTCTAAAGGGAAGGCTGGAGAGATTCAACCAGTTAGCGTGAAAGTTGGAGATAAAGTTCTTGTCCCAGAATATGGAGGCACTGAAGTAGTTCTAGATGACAAGGATTATTTCCTATTTAGAGATGGTGACATTCTTGGAAAGTACATAGACTGAAATAAGTCACCATTGAAATGGCATCAGTGTGAAGCTGCCCATTCCACTGAAGTTCTGAAATCTTTCATCATGTAAATAATTTCCCTATTTCTGTTTTATAATAAACTAATGATAACTAATGACATCCAGTGTCTCCAAAATTGTTTCCTTGTACTGATATAAACATTTCCAAATAAAAATATGTAAATGAGAAAAAAAAGGACACTGAGAAGCTGGCTGGCAGCTCTGTGTATGTGGGCAGGCCTGCTGAGTGTGGTCTTCATTGTACAATGATCTAGCTTGGTCATTTCCTTGGGAAACTTCTGGTGTCATAAGTTTTACATTCTTCTCTGGCCAGGCGTGGTGGCTCACACCTGTAATCTCAGCACTTTGGGAGGCCGAGGCAGGTGGATCACCTGAGGTCAGGAGTTCGAGACCAGCCTGGCCAACATGGTGAAACCCCGTCTCTACTAAAAATACAAAAATTAGCCAGGCGTGTTAGCATGCTCCTGTAATCTCAGCTACTCGGGAGGCTGAGGCAGGAGAATTGCTTGAACCCAGGAGGTGGAGGTTGCAGTGAGCCAAGGTCATGCCACTGCACTCCAGCTGGGGTGACAGAGCAAGACTCTGTCTCCAGAAAAAAAGATTTTCTCTCTTCAGGCCTTGTCAGGTTCCCTAAAGGACACTCTTCCAATGTCGCACCTCGGCATATCGGGATTCTGGCATCCTGAGAGCCGGGTTGGGAAAGAAAGGTGGAGATCTTAAGATTCGATCGTGAAATTTCTTCTAGAGAATAAAATACCTAGGAATCCAACTTATAAGGGACGTGAATGACCTCTTCAAGGAGAACTACAAACCACTGCTCAAGGAAATAAAAGAGGATACAAATGGAAGAACATTCCATGCTCATGGGTAGGAAGAATCAATATTGTGAAAATGGCCATACTGCCCAAGGTAATTTATAGATTCAGTGCCATCCCCATCAAGCTACCAATGACTTTCTTCACAGAATTGGAAAAAACTACTTTAAAGTTCATATGGAACCAAAAAAGAGCCCACATTGCCAAGTTAATCCTAAGCCAAAAGAACAAAGCTGGAGGCATCATGCTACCTGACTTCAAACTATACTACAAGGCTACAGTAACCAAAACAGCATGGTACTGGTACCAAAACAGAGATATAGACCAATGGAACAGAACAGAGCCCTCAGATATAATGCCACATATCTACAACCATCTGATCTTTGACAAACCTGACAAAAACAAGAAATGGGGAAAGGATTCCCTATTTAATAAATGGTGCTGGGAAAACTGGCTAGCCATAGGTAGAAAGCTGAAACTGGATCCCTTCCTTACACCTTATACAAAAATTAATTCAAGATGGATGAAAGACTTAAATGTTAGACCTAAAACCATAAAAACCCTAGAAGAAAACCTAGGCAATATCATTCAGGCCATAGGCATGGGCAAGGACTTCATGTCTAAAACACCAAAAGCAATGGCAACAAAAGCCAAAATTAACAAATGGGATCTAGTTAAACGAAAGAGCTTCTGCACAGCAAAAGAAACTACCATCAGAGTGAACAGGCAACCTACAGAATGGGAGAAAATTTTTGCAATCTACTCATCTGACAAAGGGCTAATATCCAGAATCTACAAAGAACTCAAATTTACAAGAAGAAAACAAACAACCCCATGAAAAAGTGGGCGAAGGATATGAACAGACACTCTTCAAAAGAAGACATTTATGCAGCCAAAAGACACATGAAAAAATGCTCATCATCACTGGCCATCAGAGAAATGCAAATCAAAACCACAATGAGGTACCATCTCACACCAGTTAGAATGGCAATCATTAAAAAGTCAGGAAACAACAGGTGCTGGAGAGGATGTGGAGAAATAGGAACACTTTTACACTGTTGGTGGGACTGTAAACTAGTTCAACCATTGTGGAAGTCAGTGTGGCGATTCCTTAGGGGTCTTGAACTAGAAATACCATTTGACCCAGCCATCCCATTACTGGGTATGTACCCAAAGGATTATAAATCATGCTGCTATAAAGACACACGCACACATATGTTTACTGCAGCACTATTCACAATAGCAAAGACTTGGAACCAAGCCAGATGTCCAACAACGATAGACTGGATTAAGAAAATGTGGCACATATACACCATGGAATACTATGCAGCCATAAAAAATAATGAGTTCATGTCCTTTGTAGGGACATGGATGAAGCTGGAAACCATCATTCTCAGCAAACTGTCCCAAGGACAAAAAACCAAACACCGCATGTTCTCACTCACAGGTGGGAAATGAACAATGAGAACACATGGACACAGGAAGGGGAACATCACACACAGGGCCTGTTGTGGGATGCGGGGAAGCGGGAGGGATAGCATTGGGAGATATACCTAATGTAAATGACGAGTTAATGGGTGTAGCACACCAACATGGCACGTGTATACATATGTAACAAACCTGCATGTTGTGCACATGTACCCTAGAACTTAAATAAAAAAATATTAAAGAGAAAGAAATTTCTTCTAAACCCTGTGTTTTCAGTAAAGTGCCTCACCTTCTAATATCCAGAGACCCTTAGTTTTATTATCTCGAAAGTAGAACCTTCCAGTCTCCTGGCAGGTGGCAGGGTGGTGGGGGCCAGTGCGCAGAAGCACACTCAAGGCAAGGGCTCTGCAGGTCCAACTGCCCCTTACACAAACTTTGACCAGAACCTCCTGGTTTTAGCTTCACCCCCTGCTCCCTGCTGTCCCCAGTCCCAGAGCCCTGTGGGGACTGAGTGCTGTCAGTGAGATTGCCTCCTGGTTTTTCCTCACTGCCAGCTTAGCATTGGGTTTTCTCAGCTCTGCTAAGCCAGTTACCACCGGGCCATCTGCTTCTCATTTTCCAGCTTTTGTTGCCATTTTCTTCTCTCCCGTTATCTTTCTCCTCGTGTTGTTATCATTTAGTGTTCTGTGCTGTTGTTTAGTGTTATTTATTAATGCTTATTGCTTGTTAATGTTGTTGTAGTGTCTTGTTTTAACAGGATTTGGGGATGACAGAGCTAAGGGCCTTTTTCAGTCTTCCACTTTTAACCAGAAGACACGGCTATAAAAAAACAAAACAAAACAAAACATGATTTTCATGGAGAAAACTGAAAGGAAATTGGTTAAATTGGCTGTTTTCTTGTTTAGTTCTTTTAAGAGAATAGAACTTGTCATTGAATGGAACATGCTTTGTGGGGAAGTAAAATTTGAGATATACTTTGAAGGAAGAGAAACGGGCTTCTCACAGCATTGCACAGAACACCGCGGTGAGGAAAATCTCAGGCTTCCTCTCACTCTGACATTTCCTAATCCTAAAGGACTTAACGCCAGAAACGCAGAAGCTCATTAGTGGCTTTGTGTGTTTGTTTTGCAGATGGTGTCCTCAGACCGAAGCCAGCTTTCCTTCCTGCCCACAGAAGCTCAAGCCCAGGTGTCGCCGCCACCCCCTTACCCTGCACCCCAGGAGCTCACCCAGCCCCTCCTGCAGCAGCCCCGCGCCCCTGAGGCCCCTGCCCAGCAGCCCCAGGCAGCCTCCTCACTGCCACAGTCAGACTTTCAGCTTCTCCCGGCCCAGGTGAGTCCTGGCAGGAGCGTTGGTGCAGAGGGAATGCTTGTTTTGCTCTGAGTTCCAAGCTAAATGATCGTCTCCTTATTCCCTGAAGGGCTCATCTTTGACCAACTTCTTCCCAGATGTGGGTTTTGACCAGCAGTCCATGAGGCCAGGCCCTGCCTTTCCTCAACAGGTGGGTGATCGCCCCTGCCTTCTCCTCCCTTGGTGCATAAACTGTACCATTTAGGTTGTTCATTGTGTAGAACTCAGAACTGAGCAGACCAGACATGCCACTTCCCTGGTTCTGGATGTGTTCTGTGGCTAGAAGAGCCTTTCATCTTCTTTGGCCCTAAAATGCTTTCTCTGGCTGCCTTATTTAGTATCAGGCTTCAGCAGAGGAACTATTGGAACAATCGGCAGGAGACTTTTGATGACACTCTCATTGTAGAACTGTAAAATCATGAACACTGGAAGGGACACAGCACCTGCCAGGACCTCAGCGCCCTCATGTTGAAACTGAGGCATAGGGAGATTGGTGCCTGCTCCCACTGCAGAGTCAGAAGGTGGCGCCGCATTTGGCCTGCACCCAGGCTGGTGCACCCAGCAAAGCGTGGGGCCTCCTGGGGAGAGCTTAGTCCTGGGGAGTGAGGGGAGTGCGTTCCGTAAGGTATTTTCAACTCGGCCACTTTCTTTTACAGTTTAGTTTTTCCCTAACATTGACTATTTTAGTATTCTAGATTTTATAGTATTCAATAAGTATGGACTGGGCCCTCCGATGGATTAAGGAGTGGAAGAAGGGTTGAACAGGTTCCAGAACCTTTTTTTTTTTTTGAGACAGAATCTTACTCTGTCGCCTAGGCTGGAGTGCAGTGGCGTGATCTCGGCTTACTGCAACCTCCACCTCCTGGGTTCAAGTGATTCTCATGTCTCAGACTCCTGAGTAATTGGGGTTACAGGCATGCACCCCTACACCTGGCTAAATTTTATATTTTTAGTAGAGATGGGGTTTCACTATGTTGACCAGGCTAATCTTGAACTCCTGACCTCAAGTGATGCACCCGCCTTGGCCTCCCAAAGTGCTGGGATTACAGGTGCGAGCCACCGTGCCCAGCCAAGAACTTAATAAAATAGCTGGGCATAGTGGCTCACGCCTGTAATCCCAGCACTTTGGGAGGCCGAGGCGGGCGGATCATGAGGTCAGGAGATCGAGACCATCCTGGCTAACACGGTGAAACCCTGTCTCTACTAAAAAATACAAAAAAATTAGCCGGGCATGGTGGCGGGCACCTGTAGTCCCAGCTACTCGAGAGGCTGAGGCAGGAGAATGGCGTGAAGCCGGGAGGCGGAGCTTGCAGTGAGCTGAGATCGCGCCACTGCACTTTAGTCTGGACGACAAAGCAAGACTCTGTCTCAAAATAAATAAATAAAATAATAATAAAATAAATTAAGATAGCTGTTTCCTAAGCAGGCCACAGATGAAGCTTTGTGGCAAGAACCAATCCTCCTTGCCTCCCTGTTTCCCAAAGAGCCATTTTAGTCTAGGTGGGAATCACCGTCTCCCTGAAGAATGATAGACACTTCTTTTGAGACTTTTTTTAAAATGGCTTAGAAAATTAATTTCAGGAAAGGAACCTAAAATTGGCACTGGTTATAACCAGTCCTCATAGAGGCTTTCTCATAGGGAGGAGCTTGCCTGAGTTTCCTCCTTCTGAGTGTAAAAAGGAAAGCCTTCCCCTTTCTCAGTTTTCTAGAAACCAGGGAAGAGGCCAGGTGCAGTGGCTCACACCCATAATCCCAGCACTTTGGGAGGCGAAGGCCGGTGGCTTACTTGAACTCAGGAGTTTGAGACCAGCCTGGGTAAAATACAGCAAGACCCTGTCTCTAAAAAAAAAATACAAAAATTAGCCAGGCATGGTGGCATGTGGTCCCAGCTATTTGGGAGGCTGAGGTGGACGGATTGCTTGAGCCTGGGAGCTGGAGGTTTCAGTGAGCCGAGATGGCGCCATTACACTCCAGCCTGGGCAACAGAGACCCTATCTTTAAAAAAAAAAAAAAGAAGAAAGAAACCAAGGAAGAAAAGAGTCCATACTTCCTTGGTTATAGACAGAGCCTTTGAAGGGTTCCCACAGAAGGCAGTTTGCAAAGGCCTTGGTGAGGCTGAGGAGAGATATCTGAGGGGCCACAGAAACCATGAGCATTGGTGTCTCTTGGGATGGTGTAGTGGGCTGGGGAAAAGTCACCACGCTGTGGACCTCAGGGACCCCTCCTCCACCCCAGTGTCTGCCTGCCTGACAAGAATATTGTGCGTGCATTACCACAAGAGCAAAGCACTCTGGGATCCTGGAAAGAAGGGAATATGGATTAGTTTGCAAGTCAGGTTTTGCTCTGGGAGCACATTGCAATACTCACTTCCTCCTTGGAAACAGAGGTGTGGCCTTCCTCACGTGACCTTTGATGCTTCCAGGTGCCTCTGGTGCAACAAGCTTCCCGAGAACTGCAGGACTCTTTTCATTTGAGACCAAGCCCGTATTCCAACTGCGGGAGTCTCCCGAACACCATCCTGCCAGGTGAGCGAGCCACCCCTCAGCTTCTTTACTGCTTTTATGTTGTTGTGTGTTTAGGAACCTTCATAAGAGAGTTTAAACAACATAATATTATATAAAGCAAAAAGCGAACGTTCCCTGGGTCGACTTGACTTTTTGAGATGCAGGTGTCCAGCAGGTGACACAGGGCGGTGGGCCTGGTAGTCAAAGCCTTTTCTGAAAGATTTCATCTGGCCCAGTGCGGTGGCTCACGCCTGTAATCCCAGCACTTTGGGAGGCCGAGGTGGGCGGATCATCAGGTCAGGAGATCGAGATCATTCTGGCTAACACAGCGAAACCCCGTCTCTACTAAAAAATACAAAAAAAATTAGCTGGGCGTGGTGGCGGGCGCCTGTGGTCTCAGCTACTCGGGAGGCTGAGGCAGAATGGCGCCAACCCGGGAGGTGGAGCTTGTAGTGAGCCGAGATTGTGCCACTGTACTCCAGCCTGGGCGACAGTCTCAAAAAAAAAAAGAAAGATTTCATCTTAGGTGACCGATGACTGTTCAAAAGGAAAAAACCTGCAAAAATTGGGAGTTGTGCAACTGACTGACAAGAATGTAGATTCCAGGGCAAGAACTGTGGGCCTGGGGGTGGTCAGGATGTGTGGGATAGCAGTTTAGGGGACTGTCATCAGCTGGGTTTGCTTAGTAGCCTGGAGCCTTCGCGCCTCCTAACCGCACTGTTTTCCCCTCTGGCCACTCCTTTCAGAAGACTCCAGCACCAGCCTGTTCAAAGACCTCAACAGTGCGCTGGCAGGCCTGCCTGAGGTCAGCCTGAACGTGGACACTCCATTTCCACTGGAAGAGGAGCTGCAGATTGAACCCCTGAGCCTGGACGGACTCAACATGTTAAGTGACTCCAGCATGGGCCTGCTGGACCCCTCTGTTGAAGAGACGTTTCGAGCTGACAGACTGTGAACAGAAGGCAGTGGAACAGAAGAATGTTTTTCTGCAACAGCCAAAATAGAATGGAATAGAATGAAGCCAGCTGACACCACGGGCTTTCGTTATCTTGACATAGAAGGAAGCAATGCCACGGCTCCAGGGTTTCAAATGAGATCCCATCTCAGACACTGTGGCTTCCTCCAGATCACACAGCTTTGTACTGCCTCTCCCGCCTGTGGCCAAAGTCGTGTTGCAGCAGGCAGGCTGCTCGGAGCTTCCCGTGAACTGGAAAGCTCACCTCCACTGCATCTTTTTACTGGCCATCCAGTCAGCCGATGTGTAAGAGTAGGAAATACTGTGTCACTGGAGGCCTCCGTAGCATTGTGTAGTGCTCAGAACCACTGATCTCCGTCCGCACCGAAGGCAGGCCCGGAGTGGGAGGCTCGGCCTGGGGCGGCGGCACCGGAGAGGGCACCTCGATGCCTGCTCTGACCTGACCCGGAGGGCGAGGCCCTCCAGCAGGGGACATTCCCAGGCTGAGTGGACCCCACGGCTCTCTCCCATGCCTGAATTACGACATGAAGTTTTTACCACAAGTCCGAGGGCAGGCTTGAGTTAGGCAGACTGAAGGCTAATTTTCATTTTCTCCCAGTTGGTTTCTGCTGCTTCAGAAAAGTACACCTTTTCCTTATGGACCAGAGGAAGAGGAAGACCATTTTATCAGTCACTGAAAAGAGTCCCCTGGCACTGATGAGCCTGAAGAGAACTGTGCTCCTTCTCGGGGGCTGGGGAAGGAAGACAGGGGCTGCAGGTGTCTTACACTCAGTGGCCTCCAGACAAACTCCAGACAAGCACAGACCTCCCCACTAAGAGCAGCCAGAGGGAGCTGCTGAGGTCCTAACCCCACCCACTGAGCAACTGAGCTTCCCCATCCCTCCCCAGAGCTGTGTCTCTGTGGGCTGGGAGTTTAATGTCACCCCCCTAGACCGTAAGCTCCTTGAGGGCAGGGACAGTGCCTTATTCATTGTTGAACCCGTAGCACCTAACACGTGCGTGGCAGCACACTCGTGTGCTGGAGTGAGTGCTGCAGAACCGTGCGTGCAGCGCATGATGAATGAGTGCGTCCGCCATGCCGTAAGGCAGGCTCACCTGTAGCTATCCCCTTCCCTGCCAGATCTTCTCAGAGCTTTAGCTTTTCTAGCACTCGTGCCTATGGTGAAGCATGCACTTTAATATGCTTTTAACACTAGGTGACCAAATCACAGTGAAGCCGGGCACTGCATTCTCCTTGGGCTGTGCTCCACGCGGGTGGGTGGGAGCTGTCTTCTGAGTACATCCGGAAGGGCTGAGCAGGTGAGTGCCCTGAGGATCCTGGCTGGGCCCCACCCAGGAAGATCTTCCTTCTCAGATCCATGTTTGGCTCTAAATTGCTTCAAGTAGAGATTCATTCTTTGAGGTTGAAAAAATAGTTTATAGTAAAATGAAGGCCTAATTCATGGAAGCATCATTAGTCATCAATACCTTCTCATAAAATAGATGGGCCAGATTTCCGCCACCGCCTGCCTCCTCTAACTTGGGTGATGCCAGTCGGTTTGAAGGGGGCAGAGCACTGCGGGCTGGCGGGGGGGGTGTCTAGGCTGTGAGAGGACAGGGTGGAGAGGAGGAGAACACTGAAGGAGAGACGGAAGATGCCAGGACCTTTGCTTGGACAGCCATTGCCCTTCCAGGAGACCCTGGAGTGTACTGAGAGTTGCTGGACTGCTCCACCCAGAGGAGCAAGGCTGTACAATGAGGGTCTGAATCTGGCACACCTGTCCCTTATGTAAAAGGAGTCGTGGTCACAAGACCCTGGGCTGGTTAGCCTCTCCCGACCTCATTCCATTTCTATCTTCTGACCTTGCCTCTCATCTTTAAAATAACCCTCATGGGGTGCCCCTCCACCTTCCTCTGGAATCCGAGTATTCCTGTTTCACATTTGCCCCAAATCTTTGCTGTGGAATTGGGAAATCAAACCAGAGTCCTCCTCGCCTGATTTCCAGCTCAGGAAGGGCCTGCTGGCCTGCCCTCGCCAGCCCTGTTCCCAGTTACACTTTCAGATCCCTTTGTGCTCAAGATCTCAGAGGGGGTGGCTTTTTGTTAAAGAGCCTTTAGTCGCAGTGCTACCCAGCACCCCATGTGCCAAAAGAAACCAGCTCCTGTGTCAAAGGGCTCCCAAACCTGATCTCTCTCTCAACAGGCGATGGTGCTGATGTTTCAAGAATTGTGTTTTTATAAAACAGAGGTCTCAGCATAGTCACTCTTCACATAGTGCCTTACCCATGGGTATTGTCATATCCGGGTCCCAGTTCAGTTTGTCTGCACAGCAGCCACCCTGCCTGGCAACAGAGACCCCAAGACCTACACAGTGAACCCTACTGCCCCACAGGCGTTCTCCAGGTGACTTGTGAAAACAGACCTCCAGGGGAAGTGATTTATTGGGGGTGTACACTGGAGGCAGTATGGTTTAGCACTGAATTCAATTTGTCCTTAGGTCTATGAGTGAGTCCGATCTTTTCTTGTGAAAGGTTTTGGGCGTCGTACAACCCACTCTGCCTAGAAGGTGTGGAGGACTCACCACGGGCAGGGTCGCCCTGGCCCACAGCACGTGAGCCTGCACTCACTGCAGCCTTTGTAACAAAACCAGTTGTGGTCCTCAGCATTTGAAGCAGCTGCATACTTCAGAGTAAACTATTTTTCATTATTTAGTTTTGTCACAAGAAATCGACCATTGTACTACTCTCACTTATAGCAGTTAAACAGCATAGAACTAAAAACCTGTCTGCATTTCCATTTTTTCTTTCTGTATGGTTGTGGGTTTTAGGACATAGGGCGTTAGGAGAAGGGGTTTCTTGATCATGTCATGAATTCTCCTTTGTCCTGTTTCTCCTGTTTCATTTCTCCTCCGCCTGCTGTATATTACCTGAGCTGGTGTTGTATCTTCAAGTCCATATGCGTATTTGCAGACCTTTCCCATTCCCACTGTTGTTGGCTCTTCTGATTTATGCACAGATGGTTCCCAGCATGTGTCCAGTGCTTCATGGATGGGACCATCCCAGCAACTAATCAGACTTCCTGCCAGTGTCCTAACCCCCAGGGCACCCTGTTCAACCATATTTAAAGATTGGAATTTGTATAAAGTTGCTTCCAAGTTTTATAATGCATCATTTTACATCTTTCGTAATTAAAAGCAGCACAATGAGGTTGTCTCTGCATTTGGTGGTGGTTTTCTTCACTTGGGTGAGGGGTTGGTGGGGAGCCTTAATCTCACCGCCTCCTGCACGGCTCAGCCTGCAGCTAGGATTTGGAGCCTTGGCAAGGCAGGCCCTGTACCAGCTGTGGGTCAGGCCTTCTTGTGATACGTGAAGGGGCACTCAGTTCCCTTAGCTGGAGGCAGCTGGGTCTCCTGCCCCCACAGCCAGCACCTGCTCCACACCCCTGCCCACGGCCCTTCCTCCACCAGATACTCTGTCCTGGGGTGGCCTCTAGCCCTGTCCCTTCCCCAGACCGCCATCCCAGCAGGGTTCAACGCGAACAGCCACATCCAGCACTTGTCATAAAGGTGTGACTGTCTCCTGAAATCTTACCTGGAAATCCTGTTTCTGACTGTAACTTCCTGAGCCCCCATTTCCACTCTGGTCTACACACACCCTGTTCTTTGACCTCACTGACAATTCTTCCGTGTCCCCTCTTCTCAGCCTGCCCGTCCTCTCCTAGCTTCCCTTGCTTCTGCCCGGGCCCACCTGGCTCATGGCGTCCGTGGCACCCCCAGGCCCCTTCTCCTGCCACCACGCCACTCTTCCTCTTCAAGACCTGCCACCACGTCACTCGGGCTGAGCTTTCTGTTGCTGGGAGCCCTGCGGGA
This sequence comes from Gorilla gorilla gorilla, assembly GCF_029281585.2. Classification (NCBI taxonomy): domain Eukaryota; kingdom Metazoa; phylum Chordata; class Mammalia; order Primates; family Hominidae; genus Gorilla; species Gorilla gorilla. Next base: position 91,856,534 of record NC_073240.2, read on the forward strand.
AGAACCAGCACTTCCAGGCTGTGCTGACCCAGCCCTCTCCTGCCACCTGGGGCACCCACGCCCTCCTCTCCTCAAGGCTCATCAGACCACGTGAGGCCTTCTTGCCTCCCATCCAGGCCACCTGGGCCAGCTCCCGCCGTGTCCCAGCTGCTCCCCATTCCGTCCCATGGCCCGTCGCGCCTTCCCCAGCGTCCCTATGCCTTACGAGGTCCTGTTTCCACATCAACCTGACCTTCCGCAAGGACTTGCTGATGTTCTAGGGCCTTCTACTTAGCCCTCTCTGATGGCACCTCCCCATCAGCCTGTGAAGATGCCCAGTCTCCTTCCTCAGAACAAACAGAAAACTCTCCTTTCCCCGCCGGCTACCCCTCATGCCACAGCCCTGTGTCCTGCCTCTCCCGGAGGAGCACTCCTGCTCAGCCTCCTTCTGCCCGCAGCCCCAGGGAGCCCTCCAGGATTCCCTACTCTCCTGCTTCTGTCCAAGGCCCTCTGATGTCAGCCGCATCCTGACCCTTTGGCCACTCCCTCCCCTCCGAAATCCTCTCTGGCTCCAGTAAGGCTTTTCTGCATATTCTACCACCCAGGCCATGCCTGTCTCCTATCATCCTCCCCCTCCACCATCTTCTTCTTTCCATCGACCTCCCAAACCAACTTCTCCAGCCCTCCAAGCAGACGACCCTCATACTTAGCCCTCTCCCCACCTGCCTATCGGCCAGTGCTCATGCCCACCCCACCCCTTGTTTTCTGGAGATCCGGGTCCACCTGCAATTGACATCCAGCTTCCCCACAGGGCTCCAAACTCTGCAAGCACAGGGGCATGTTTACTTGTATGCCACTTCCCCAGCACCTGGCACACAGTAGGGGCTCGAAAAATCCGCAAATTCTTCCGAACTGTTGATAGCAGCTTCCTTCTCTTGGAGCTCAGCCCCCATCACCACCATGGAGCTGGAGACCAGCTGTCCTCCAAACACCTCCTCTTCCTCACCTCTCCTCCTCCTGCACACCCCTCCTCCTCCACACTCACTCCCCTCTACAATCCTCCTCCTCCACAACCTTCCTCCTCACCCCTCCTCCTCCACAATCCTCCTCTTACTCCACACCCCTCCTCCTCCAACCCCTCCTCCACACCCCTCCTTCTCCTCCACACCCCTCCTCCACTTACACACCCAATCCTCCTTCACAGTCCTCCTCCTCACCCCTCCCCCACCTCACTTCTCCCCCTTCACACACCTCCTCAACCTTCACATCCCTCCCCCTCCACATCCCTTCCCCCTCCTCACCCCTCTCCCCTCATCACCTCTCCTCCTCCTCCACACCCCTCCTCCTCCACACCCCTCCTCCTCCTCAACCTTTGTCCTACTCCAAACCCCTCCTCTGCCTCACCTCTTCTCTTCACCCCTTCTCCTCCTCCATACCCCTCCTTATCAACGCTCCTCCTCCACACTCCTCCTCCTCCTCACCCCCTGTCCTCCTCCAAACCCTTCCCCCTCCTCTTGGTTCCTCCTCCACACCCCTCCTGCTCCACATCCCTCCCCCTCCACCCCCTCCACACCCCTCCTCCTCACCCCTCCTCCACCTCACCCCTCCTCCACCTCACCCCTCCTCCTCCTCACCCCTCCTCCTCCTCACCCCTTCTCCTCCTCACCCCTCCTCCTCCTCACCCCTTCTCCTCTCCACATCCCTCCTCTTCCACAACCCTCCTGCTCCACATCCCTCCCGCTTCACACCCCTCCCCTCCTTCACACCCCTCCTCATCCTCCACACTCCTCCCCTCCACACCCCTCCTCCTCCAGCTCCTCCTCCTGTGCCATCTTTTCAAACACAGGATACTTTAATCTTGAAAAGTACTGAATTTGTATACTTGTTTTGAAATACTAAATTTTAGATCTGGAAGGAATGATTTTAGATCTTATTTTGGGCCAGGCACAGTGGCTCATGACTGTAATCCCACCACTTTGGGAGGCTGAAGCTGGAGGATCACCTGAGGTCAGGAGTTCGAGACCAGCCTAGACAACATGGTGAAACCCCATCTCTACCAAAAATACAAAAATTATCCGGGTGGGCGTCTGTCATTCCAGCTACTGGGGAGGCTGAGGCAGGAGAATTGCTTGAACCCAGGAGGCAGAGGTTGCAGTGAGCAGAGATCACACCACTGCACTCCAACTTGAGTGACAGAGCGAGACTCTGTCTCAAAAAAAATTAAAAATAAAAATAAAAAAAGATCTTTTTGGTCCATTTTACCTAATAAAGCTGTATGGTAGGCAGGTATGGAAATTGGGGTTTACCATAAACCAGCTATATGCTGCTATGTCCTGATGTGGACACTAGGTGGAGCTGCAACTGTAAGAGTGGCTCTCAGGACCCAGAACAGGACAGAGAGCCCCGGACCCCCTCAACTTTAGCCCTTGAACTGGGCTGGCAGTGGTGTTGGCTAGAATTGAATTGTATGATATGGAGTAATAAGTATCCTTAGTGACCACCCGGACTACCAGACACTGCACCGTCAGAAGCATTCAAACCAGAGTGACTCCATCTTGAACAGGGGCTGTGGGTAAAATGAGGCTGAGACCTGCTGGGCTGCATTCCCCGGAGGTTAGGCATTCAAAGTCACAGGAGGAGAAAGGAGGTCGGCACAAGATACAGATCACAAAGATCACACTGATAAAACAGGATGCAATAAAGAAACTGCCAGAACCCGCCAAAACCAAGATGATGACGAAAGTGACCTCTGGTTGTCCTCACTGCTCATTATTCACTAATTATAATACATTAGTTGCTAAAAGACACTCCCACCAGCGCGTGACAGTTCACAAGTGCCATGGCAACGTACGGAAATTACCCTATATGGTCGAAAAGGAAGAGGAACCCTCAGTTCCAGGAAATTCCCACCCCATTCCTGGAAAACTCATAAATAATCCACTCCTTATTTACCGTATGATCAAGAAATAACCATAAGTCTACTGAGTTGAGCAGCCCGTGCTGCTGGGGTAGCCCCTTTTTTATTCATTTACTTTCTTAATAAACTTGCTATCACTTTGTCAGCTTGCTTTTGAATTCCTGCATGAAGCCAGGAACCCATGTGGCCTCCCAGGCTGAACCCTGTGACAGCACCACGCACATCCCTTACATCAACCTGAAAACGAGGCAGGGCATGGAGGACTTCTTTTTTTTTTTCCGAGACAGAGTCTCGTTCCGTCGCCCAGGCTGGAGTGCAGTGGTGTGATCTTCGCTCACTGCAACCTCCGCCTCCCGGGTTCAAGTGATTCTCCTGCCTCAGCCTCCCGAGTAGCTGGGATTACAGGCATGTGCCAGCACACCTGGCTGATTTTTGTATTTTTCGTAGAGATGGCGTTTCACCATGTTGGCCAGGCTGGTCTCAAACTCTTGACCTCGAGTGATCCACCTGCCTCAGCCTCCCAAAGTGCTGGGATTACAGGCGTGAACCACTGCCCCTAGCCAAGGATGACTTCTTGAGTTTACAGATGAGGAAACAGGCCCATAGAGGCTCTGTCACCCAACTAAACAGTGGAGGCACAAAGCCTGGACCCAGTGGGCCTGACATCAAGGCCTCCTGACCTCACCGGCCCAGAACCCAGGGCTCCAAAGTGCATCCTTCAGGGTCTGCTCACAAATTTCCCTCCCCTGTGCACCCCTGGCCCCCGACTACGCCGATCACCAGGGTGAGGAGTGTGGAAATGAATCGCACCCCTCACCCTGCAGAGGTGGGCTCTGAGCAGCCCCTGGGAAGGGTCCCCCATGGATCCCAGTGAGATAGAAGCCTGGCAAAGGAACACGTGTTTTTTTTTTCTCTCTCTCTTTTCCAGACATGTATTTTAATTTTTTAAAAAAGCTTTGCTTTGATAAAAATAGTGCATGCTCATTATAAGAAATTCAAGTAACACCGAAGAGTACCAAAAACAAAAATTTCAAGTGGTCCGGAAATCCAGCACCCCAGAAATAATCATGGCTGACACCCAGGAAACATGGATGGAGACATCTCTCTACGCACATATTCAAAGGAGTTTTTTTTAACCAAAATGGGCTCATACAATACATACTCTTTTTAGAAAAAGTGCCATACTTAAATTTAACAGAACAAAAGTCAACTTAAATGTAACTAAATAAATTACCAAGCTGCAAATAATGACGCTGCTTCTTCTGGTTCTAAATTATTTCTCTAAAGGAAAGAAAAATATTAAGCAGCTGGATTCATTCTTTCAGCATGTTTCAACTATAGATGGCATCTCTTGACAACCTATGATTTAGGATAAGGAAATGAGCTCACCACCACTTCCTAGCTCCTTCCCCCTCCCAAATTTTGTGAGTTCGTATTTTTACATTGTCAAGGTTTATACTACTTACATCCTGTCCTGTAACCATCGTTCCCACCATTGTTTGGCCTGTTGTGTGTGTATGGATTCCCTGTTCCACCGCCTGTCCTTCTAGAATGGGTTTTTCCATTCTTGGGTTATTTTCCTTCACCTCATGGCTACCTTGACTTTGTCATCAAGGAGTCTTTTCAAGGTCTGAGTTGGTCACAGTCCCAGGGATGTCACTGCTGGACTGCAAGGTTGGAGACTGAACTCTGAAATGGGAGTGAGTGGGCTATACAACTGACTCAGGCCCGATGGAATTTACAGGAAAGGGACAAAGCACTGTACCCTCCATTACGATGACTTGCTAAAAACCACTGTGTCTTGAACTTGTATCTGGTGACACAGGGTTGAAGTTTTAGAATTTGGAAATAAAATGACTGGGGTGGGGTCCCAAGTACTGTGTTCAAGGAAAGGACATGCCAGGCTGCGGGACCTCAATGCCTCCTCCCCATCAACCCTTTGACAGCTGTGCCCTATCCCACCTTGGAGGCCAAAGCAACTCCCTCCTGGATGCTAATGCTTCATGTTGACTTCTGATTAACCCCACCTCCAGGAATGCCTTTAAGATTTCTACTTTTATCTACTGTTAAGAGCACACACTTACTGTAAATATGTTATTATAAACACTGTAAATCTGTATCACAAACCTGTGGTGCTGTAAACACTATAAATATGTTATCATAACCCTATGGTAGATATGCCCTGGGTCTCGGGGGGGCAACAATGTGGGGATTCACCATCTCCTGGCTGCCCGAGACATGGCTTTTGTTTCTAAGTCCCTGTTAAATGTTCCTAAGCAACTGGATTTGTCAGCCTCTGTGTTCAGCCTCTCAGCTCCCTCGGCCTTTGGGATTAGGTTTGCATACACCTGCTCACCGTGCAACACCCATCTTCACTTAGAAAAATCTAACTTCTCCTTCCAGGCCTAGGTCAAGTGACACCTCCTCTGTGAAGCCTTCTGTGAGGTTTGGATTCTCATTTGCAAATATTTACTTCCCTCACCTCCTACTGCGGGATCTCTAGGCTCTACCCTACCCATTTTTAAAAAGATTTCCCATCCGTCTAGGTGTCTCCCACCTACTTGACCCCCAAGCCCAGAAAACAGGCACCCGCAGACCTAATGGCAGGCCTTGCCAGCTGCCCCCAAGCCCCTTTGCCCTTGGGCTCGGCTACGTGATTTGCTTTGGCTGGTGACATGCCGGAGATATGACCAAACAGCAAAGCCCTGACATGGGGTCAGGAGGCCTTGGAGCCCGGCCCACTGGGTTCAGGCCCTTGCACCTTGACATGGGCTTGGTGACACGGCTCACCCTCTTGTGCTTCTGCCATTGCCACTAGCACAGCTACTCCCTGGGTAGCCCATTGGTCCCAGAAGAATGAGAGACAGGACAGACCTTAACCAAACCCATGCCCAGGAGCCATCTAGCCAGGTCCGGCTGAAATCGGCAGGGCTGCCCCCGAAATCTGCAGACACATGAGCCAAAAATAAATGCTTAGAGTAGTAAGCCACTGAATTATGGCCATTTGTTACACAGCATATATGCGACAACAGTTGACTGATACACCACCTCTGTTCATTTCCCTTTGTGCTTGAGTTGCACTTTATTTCCACGGCTTTACTTTTTATTTTTATTTTTATTTTTTGAGACGGAGTCTCGCTCTGCCACCCAGGCTGGAGTGCAGTAGCGCAATCTCAGCTCACTGCAAGTTCCACCTCCCAGGTTCACGCCATTCTCCTTCCTCAGCCTCCCGAGTAGCTGGGACTGACTACAGGCGCCCGCCACCCCGCCTGGCTAATTTTTTTTTTTTTTCGGTACTTTTAGTAGAGACGGGGTTTCACCGTGTTGGCCAGGATGGTCTCAATCTCCTGACCTCGTGATCTGCCCACCTCGGCCTCCCAAAGTGCTGGGATTACAGGCGTGAGCCACCACGCCTGGCCAGCTTTACTGTTTTAACTGTAGAGCTGATTTTGTGGTAGAGCGTTTGCCTTCCCACTGGTCTATAAGAAACGTGACATAAGGACTACGTCTGATTCGATTCTGACTCCCCAGCACCCAATTAAATGGCAGCCAATGTCATTCTTTTTTTTTGGAAACAGGGTCTTGCTCTGCTGCCCAGGCTGGAATGCAGTGGCATGATCTTGGCTCACTGCAACCTCTGCTTCCCAAGTAACTGGAATTACCAGCACGTACCCCAACACTCAGCTAATTTTTGTATTTTTAGTAGAGTCAGGGTTTCACCCTGTTGGCCAGGCTTGACTTCCTGGCCTCAAGTAATCTGCCCGCCTTGGCCTCCCAAAGTGATTACAGGTGTGAGCCACCACACCCGGCCAATGCCATTCTTTTCATCCTTTCCATCTGTACCTTTCCAGGACAGCCCAGTCCGGGTGGAGAGGCAAAGGTCTCTGTTTCCAGGAAGGCCCAGTCTGGGTGGAGAGGCAAAGGTCTCTGTTTCCAGGACTTACCTGCAAGTTTGGGCAAGAAAGTTCAAAAGCCCTGAGCTTTGGTTCCCATGACTGTCCATATGGCTCATTTGCAGCGACTCCTGGACTCCCGTTTCTCCCCCATTCAAGCTTCAGATTCCTAGGAGAGAACACTGACCCAGCCAGCATGACATGGGGACCGGGTTACACTGGCCTGGCTTTTGGGAGGAGAGAGGCCCAGCAGCCACAGTTTGCGTGGCTTCGTTTGCAGCCAGTAAGACGGTCTCTGGGAGGTTGCAGAGGTTGTTAGAGGGAAGCAGTGCTTATATAGAAGCCAGCTGAGGAGGATCCCGTACTTTAAACAAGCTAGGCTTTGAGCAGGTGAGGATAGGAATCATATCAGGTTAGTCCTGGGGGCTCCTAGGCTGCAAAGCTGGTGTCCTGAGAAGATTGAGGATGGGTGTTGGTGCCCTGGCCAGACCCATCAGAGAGGAGGGGCGGAGGCCTGGGCAGGAACCCTCTGTGTTCAGAAAACTGTTCAATGCCCCTTTCAGAGTATGGGCTTTGTCCTTCTCAACAAACCTTCTTGTTTTATTTATGATTTCTAGCAATAAAGAACCCATTTTATAGAAAGAACAGTAAGGAAAATGATAGCTAACATTTAGGAACTGCTTCCAAGGGGCAAGCACACCCCATGAGATGGGCACCACCATTCCCATTTTATAGATAAGGAGACTGAGGCACAGAGAGGCCTCTGCCTTGCCCCATCGTCACAGCTAGGAAGGGTGGAGATCACATTTGAACCCAGGTCTCTGTAACTCCAGGGCCCATGCACTTGGCTTTTAAGTAGCACTGCCTCTAGGCCTCGTTCCTATGCACACGGCCCTGTGTCCCTGTTGATTGTCTGTTGTCCTGGCATGATTATTAATGGTGCCTCCTTTCATCCTCAAAAGGGTCCTGGTTTGAGGTGTTTTTTGTTTGTTCATTTGTTTGTTTTTGTTTTGTTTATTTGAGACAGGGTCTCGCTCTGCACCCTGGTCACTGCACCCAGGCTGGAGTGCAGTGGAGCGATCTTAGCTCACTGCAATCTCTGCCTCTTGGGCTCAAGTGGTCTTCCAAAGGGTCTTGTTTGGCTGACAAATTTTAAGGCTAGGTAGAGCCTACATTATCATAGCAAGATGTTGGTGGGCAGAGTTTGGGAAACCCAGCTGACAGCTGTCCCTCACTGTCCCAGAATTCTGGCATCCAGGGCTCACTCTCCCGGGGCAGTTCCACACTGTGTTAATGAGGCGGCCCTTGTCGGCCCTGGATACCTGGGCACTTCACAAAGCAGACCTCCAAGAGTTCCGTTACTCCAGGGCTCTTTGTTTATATTTTGAGAAAGAGCTCGTTTTTCTCCCTGATGCCAACCCCTACCTGTACTTGCGAGGTTCTTCTCCCTGTTGTCATGTATTAGCTTGGCCAGGAAAGTGGCCACTGTTCTCCCTGGTGCTCCCAGGTAAAAGCTCCTGGGCTCACATCCAGGCTCCTGGACTTCCATCCAGGCTCCTGGCCTCCCACCAAGGCTCCTGGCCGCCCATCAAGGCTCCTGGCCTCCCATCAGGGCTCCTGGCCTTCCATTCGGGCTCCTGGCCTCAAATCCGAGCTCCTGACCTCGCATCTGGGCTCCTGGCCTCCCACCTGGGCTCCTGGGCTCCCAGCTGGGCTCCTGGGCTCCCACCCGGGCTCCTGGGCTTCCATCTGGGCTCCTGGCCTCCCATGAGGGCTCCTGGCCTCACATCTGGGCTCCTGGCCTCCCACCTGGGCTCCTGGGCTCCCAGCCGGGCTCCTGGGCTCCCATCTGGGCTCCTGGCCTCCCATCTGGGCTCCTGGCCTCCCATCCAGGCTCCTGGCCTTGAATCTCGCCCCCTGGCCTCACATCTGGGCTCCTGGCCTCCCATCAGGGCTCCTGGCCTTGAATCTGGGCTCCTGGACTCCCATCTGGGATCCTGGCCTGGAATCCAGGCTCTTCGCCTCCCATCCAGGCTACTGGTGCTGGCTCTGCCTTCTCTTTTGGAGTGGGTGGTAGCAGTGGGGGCTGGTGAAATGTGTCACTTCCTGTTCCTGGTTCTTCCTGCAGATAAATGTCCCTGGCCCAGCTCTGAGGAGCTTCCTATGTGACTGTGACCCCTTCGTGCATCTCTAGCCACTGTAGACAATACCCTCTCATCACTTCCCTGAAAGTGATGCCCTTTCCTGAAAGCCAGCATGCCCCCCAGCAAGGCATGGAAAGCGCTGATTCTGCATAATGCTGAGAAGGGGTGCACACCTCAGTGTTCAGACTAGCCTGGGGCACTGGCTACTGGAGAAACAGTGAAGACATGTCTGCACTGAGGGACTTCTTCAAATCTTTGAAACGCCAGCCCATTTCCAAGAGGTCGGCGTGGTAGTCAGCACTTCTCAAACTGTCCCCTGAATCTTTTGTCTGGAACATCTCATGGGGCTGGTGTTCTGTGGGGCACACCGGAAAGGCATGGAGACAGGCAGGGGAGGATGAAGCCAGGATGTGGAAGAGATTTAAAGACTTTGAAAGGATCCATGGACAGGCGCAGTGGCTCACACCTATAATCCCAACACTTTGGGAGGCCAAGGCAGGCAGATCTCTTGAGGTCAGGAGTTTGAGACCAGCCTGGCCAACATGGTGAAACTCCATCTCTACTAAAAATACAAAAATTAGCCGGTGTGGTGGTGCATGCCTGTAATCCCAGCTACTCAGGAGGCTGAGGCAGGAGAATCACTAGAACCTGGTAGGTGGAGGTTGCAGTGAGCGGAGATCACACCACTGCACTCCAGCCTGGGCAGCAGAGCAAGACTCTGTCTCCCAAAAAAAAAAAAAAAAAAAAAAAAAAGACTTTGAAAGGACCCAAAAAGGTGAGGGAAAGGGGGAAAGGAAGGGACCAAAGCCGAGAGACAGCCCCAGAACAGGATGAGAGGGCATCACAGAGCTTCCGGCACCGAGGAAGACCAAGTGGGTCCAGGCTCAGGGAAGCCTGAGAGATGCCTTTGACCAATCCATGAATGATGTTATTACAGCCATTGATTATTCACATTACTATAAATAAGTGAGTGGCCAAGAAATCACACCCGAGGAGCTGCAAATGCTACCCGGACAGGGGCTGTCACCTGTAACGAGCACCCCTTGGCGTTCGCTCGCTTCCTTGCAGTAGCCGCTACGGGGCATCCAGTCCACCGCGTGCTGCTGACCAGCAGACTCTGGGCAGGAAGTGGTTTCTTTTTTTAATTCAAAAATATCTGCCTTGTCTTGTTTGCATGAATGAGAGTGTGGCTCATAAATGTGAGCTTGTTAAAAAGTCCGATGCCTGGTACAATGATCATTATTTGCAGATGACATGATTCTAGACCTGAAAGTTTGGAGAAGATCAACTTTAAAACCAAAAGAAACAAGAAGAGGAATTAGTGTATGACTTAGAATTTAACACTGGGAGGCCAAGAATAATCCCAGCACTTTAGGAGGCTGAGGTGGACGGATTGCTTGAGTCCAGGAGCTGGAAACCTGGACAATATAGCAAGGCCCTATGTCTACAAAAAACTAAAACATTAGCCAGGCGTGGTGGCACATGCCTGTGGTCCCAGCTACTCTGGAGGCTGAGGCAGGGGGCTCGCTTGAGCCTGGGAGGTCGAGGCTGCAGTGAGCCAAGATAGTGCCACTGCACTCCAGCCTGGGCGACAGAGCCAGACCTGTTTCAAAAAAAAAAAAAGATTTTAACACTGGAGATACGGCAGCCTGAGCACCTGTTCCAGCTTCCCTGTCCCAACCCAAGTTTCTCAACATGACTGAAACAACATGTATTTTAAAATCTGCAATAGGAATAGAAACTACAAAGGGATGTCCTCATTATCAGAAGTTGTGAGGACCGAATTGAATGTGAAAACTCTAGCCATAAGATGTGTTCAGAAGAGAACACCTGAAGGCCGGGCGCCGTGGCTCACGCCTGTAATCCCAGCACTTTGGGAGGACGAGAAGGGCAGATCACCTGAGGTCAGGAGTTCGAGACCAGCCTGACCAACATGGAGAAACCCCGTCTCTACTAAAAATACAAAAAATTAGCCAGGCGTGGTGGTGCATGCCTGTAATCCCAGCTACTAGGGAGGCTGAAGCAGGAGAACTGTTTGAACCCAGGAGGTGGAGGTTGCGGTGAGCTGAGATCGTGCCATTGCACTCCAGCCCGGGCAACAAGAGTGAGACTCCATCTCAAAAAAAAAAAAAAAAGAAGAAGAAGAAGAAGAAGAGAACACCTGTGAAGGGAAGGAAGGGAAGGGCCAGCTTAAGGACTTAGGGATGTGCTGAGTCCAGGGCCAGCTTAAGAACTTAGAGATGTGCTGAGTCCAGGGGAGGAGGCAGCTGTAGGCGACCGGTGGGTGTGGCAAGGACTTGCTCCACCCCTACTGCCAGTAGGCGGCAGAGAGACCTACTGGGGAAATTATTTACCCTACAGATGAGGACACGGGGGCTCATTTCCTTCATAAACAGCCCTTTATCAATAAGATAAAGCCCAACAGCCCAACAGAGAAAAGAGGGGCAAGGAGAGGATCCTGCAGTTCACAGAGAAACACAAGTAACTAATATCATGAAAAGATTTTGGATCTCACTCAAAATTAATGCTAATTAAAACATCAACAACTCTGAACAATATATATTCACCACTGGCAAAACTTTTTAAAGATTGCTAATTTTCAGGGCTGGTGAGGGTGTTGGGGAAATAGGGTTCTTCCAGCTGATGGGATGTAAATTGGAACAACCTTTCTAGAGGACAATTTGGCATTAGCTGTCAAACAGAATTACTATTTTTATTTTTTTTTGAGACGGAGTCTCTCTCTGTCGCCTAGGCTGGAGTGCAGTGGCGCGATCTCAGCTCACTGCAAGCTCCACCTCCCGGGTTTACGCCATTCTCCTGCCTCAGCCTTCTGAGTAGCTGGGAATTACTGTTATTATTTTGAGACAAGGTCTCACTTTGTCGCCCAGGTTGGAGTCCAGTGGCTCTATCTCTGCTCACTGCAGCCTCTGCCTCCTGGGTTCAAGTGATTCTCCCACCTCAGCCTCCTGCGTAGCTGGAACCACAGGGGCCCACCACCACGCCTGGCTAATTTTTGTAGTGTTTGTAGAGAAGGAGTTTCACCATGTTGCCCAGGCTGGTCTCCAACTCTTGGGCTCAAGTGATCCACTCGCCTCAGCCTCCTAAAGTGCTGGGATTACAGGTGTGAGCCACTGCACCCAGCCTCAAACAGAATTACTAAGATCCTAGAAGAAAATATGATAAAATATTTCTATATTCTTGGAGAAGGGAAAAACCTAAGCAAGACACAAAATCCAGAAGCCCTAAAGGAAAAAATGAACAGATTTGACCTCATAAAAATGTAAAACTGTAGGGCTAGAGACTATAACAAATATAAAAGACAAATAATAGACAATATGTGCAACATGCAAAATTGCACTAAAATGCAAACAGCCCCTTCATATCAGAGGATAAAACTTTATATTCCAATATATAAATGGTCAATGGATAAGAACAGGCAACTTGCAAGAGAAGAAATTCAGATAGCCTGGAGTTGAGAAATGACCCTGATGCTCAACTGGGGATGAGATAAATGCAAATTTTAAAACAGATAATATCTAGAGTTGGCAAAGGGAAAGTAGTGCTCTGTAAACTGTGGGCACTATATGCTGTAGAATCTTTTGAAGGGCCATTTGGAAGAACCTATCAACACTGCAAATGTGCAGATAAACTTCTAGGAATCTACCCTTTGGAAATGCCAGCTCAACCCTACATGGACATGAATGAGTACAATAGGCCCCCCCCTTATCCTCAGGGGATACGTTGCAAGACCTCCAGGGGATGCCTGAAACAGCTAATAGTACTGAGCGCTATGTAGACTATGATTGTTCTTATACATGCATACCTATGATAAAGTTTAATTTATAAATTAGGCACAGTAAGAGATTAATAACTAATAATAAAATAGAACAATTATAACAATATACTGTGATAAAACTGATGTGAATGCGGTCTCTCTCTCTCTCTCTCTCTCAAAATGCCTTATTGTACTGCACTCGCCTATTTTTAGATGGTGGTTGACCGCAGGTAACTGAAACCACAGAAAGCAAAACTGCGATGTGGAGGGGCTGCTTGCATGCTCCTTTCAGACCTGTTTGTCAGAGAGTTTTAACTGGAGGCCATCTAAATAATCAGAGAGTGGGAAGAGAAAGGGGTACTCACTTTTTATAGTTTTGTATTGTTTGTGAATGTTTTCTATTTCATATGTTTTGTAATTAAAGCCAAAAAGGGTAATGACAAAAAGGAAAAAAAAATGCTATGTGTATGACTTTCGGGAATTTATCAGAGGGAGTGGAAATTCTACCACCTCCTATTGCTAAATCTCATTAAAATGCCCTTGAAATCAACTCAAACCAACTCTCAGACACAGCCAGAACAACGGAGGCAGAGCAGAGCTCAGGATCCTGAATCCACACCCCCCGGCCACTCCTGGTGGGAAGAGAAGAAGAGGAGAGCTCGCTTCCCACCATCCCCATCCCACCTGGCTGGAGAGGCTGATGTGGGGCGAGGTTTGGCCATCAGTCCACAGAGGGGACTTCATGTACACAATTCATTAACATTTATTGAGCACCTATGATGTGCCAGGCACTGTTCTAGGTCCTGAGGATATGGTGATGAACAAGATCCCTGCTCTCATAGGTTACCCAGTGGGTGCCCTAAGCAGGCAATAAATAAATATGTGAGCAAGATGACAAGAGAATAGCAGAAAGCACTAAAGTTTTGGAGCAAAGCCATGAACTCTTTTTTTTTTTTTTGAGACAGAGTCTTGCTCTGTCACCCAGGCTGGAGTGCAGTGGCACGATCTCGGCTCACCACAACGTCTGCCTCCCGGATTCAAGCGGTTCTCCTGCCTCAGCCTCCCGAGTGGCTGGGATTATAGGCACGTGCCACCACACCCAGCTAATTTTTCTATTTTTAGTAGAGATGGGGTTTCACCGTGTTGGTCAGGCTGGTCTCGAACTCCTGACCTCGTGATCCACCAGCCTCAGCCTGCCAAGGTGTTGGAATTACAGGCGTGAGCCACCGCGCCCGGCCCGAAAGCCATGAACTCTTTTCCCAATTATTTTCTTATTGAGAAGCATCTCTCAGCTTGCTGTTGGGTTCTGCTGTTAGTAAGCGTAAGGATGGAGGAAGCCTGGCTGATGACATTAAGCAGCTAAAGGCGTGGACTGTCGAGGCCAAATAGCATCAGCTCTCTTTGGCTTCCCCAGCCCATGGAACAGTCTTCCTATTTTGTGAATTTCCTACCTTATGAACTCACACCTGCTCATGATGGAAGCCAGAAACTTTCCCCATCTGTCTTGAAGATTGGGCACAGCATACAACTTAAGACATCACCCGTTGGCTGCTCCTGCATGAGGCTAAGTGACACTGAGAAGCAGGTGACTGGAGTCCTTTCTGTCAGGATGACAGCAGATCCCAGAGGCAGCAGCAGAAAGAACCAGTCCAGGTAAATGGCCTTTGAGCCTGGTTCTCTGATTTCCCTAAGATTTTATGAGGCACCTCCTATCCTTTAATAGGTTCCTCTGTAGCTTAAAACCAGCTAAAGAGCAGTCTGTTGCTTGTAATTAAGGACTCCTACCAGTACACGAAGGGAGAAAAGCAATAATCAAATAAATTACTTTCAGATAGAGATCAGTGCTAGGAGGAGGTCAGCACAAGGTGATGTAAGACAGAGTGACAGGTGGGGTGAGGGCTACACTTGATAAGGGGGTCAGTGAAGCCTCTCTGAGGAGGTGACGTTGAGCTGAGACCCAAACAATGAGAAGGAACTAGCCATAGAAAGATCTGGGTGAGGAGACTTCTAGACAGGGGGAGCAGAAAATGTAAAGGATGAGCTTCAGATGTTGATGGATGTAGGGAGGGTTGATGTGTTTGGAGTTTAGTGCAGGTGAATAAAGAGGAACATAATGAGATTGGAAAGTAGGTAGGAGTCAGTTCATGCCAGGCCTTGCAGATCATGGTAAGACATTTGGATTTTATTCTGAGGTTAGTGGGAAGCCATTGGAGAGTTTTAAACAGGACATAATATAGTACCTGGGGTAGCCAGCCTCCAAAACATCCTCCAGTGATCCTTGCATCCTGGTATTTACACTCTTGTGTAGCCCCTCTCACATTGACTAGGGCTGACCCAATAGGATGCTGCAATGTGACGGTATATAACTTTCAAGGATAGGTCATAAAAGACATTGTGACTCCGCCTTGGTCTCTCGAATGTCTCCCTCTGGGGAAGCCAGCCACCATGTTGTGAAGATACTCAAGCAGCCCTATGGAGAGGCCCACACACTGGGGAGGCACTGCGGCTTTCTGCCGACAGCCTTGTGAATGAGACATCTTGAAAGAGGATCCTCCAGCCCCAGCCAAGCTTTCAAATGGTTCCAACTCTGACATGCTGACAACTTCATGAGAGGCCCTGAGCCAGAACCACCCAAACTCCCGACCCATTAGTGTGTTATGTAACAAATGTTTGTTGTTTCATGCCACTAAGTTTTGGGGCAATTTGCTACCTCTAGCCATTGTTCCCAGCTGGTGTGTAGTCTGACTGGCAGGTGCCCATGCTTTATTAGTGGTTTGATATTTTGACTATCGGCCCTGAGTAGGAGGAATGACACAGAGAGGAGATAGAGTTGTGAGTGAGAGGAGGCCAAATCGTGGTGTCAGAGCGAGAAGCAGCACCCTGGGGAGGGCTGAGTCACTTGTGCTGTCTGGAGGAAGGCGGAGCAAAGATCTGCAGCCTAGCTGACTGTGGTCTCAGCTTTTCTAGCCTCCAGGCTTTCTCCCGGGTTCCTAAGTCTGTATGTGCTCACTGGAAATGCGCCATGACTTGGGGTGACATGGGTGAGTTTTCTTCCTCCTTCCTCCCAGAGCCATGCCAGACCTGATGCTGGAGGGCTGGGCTCTTGTCCTAGTTCCCCGTCCTGGGCTGGGCCCAGGGCACCGGCCAGTGGGAGAAACTGCCTTCTCCGCCTCCTGTGTGCACTGGTGGTCACACCTCGCCCCACATCAGCCTCTCCAGCCAGGTAGGGTGGGAACCACAGGAAGCGAGCCCCCTTCTTCTCTTCCCACCCGGAGTGGCCGGGGGGTGTGGACTCAGGATCCTGAGCTCTGCTCCGCCTCCGTTGTTCTGGCTGTGCCTGAGAGTTGGTTTGGGTTGATTTCAAGGGCATTTTAATGAGATTTAGCAATAGGAGGTGGTAGAATTTCCACTCCCTCTAATAACTTCCCGAAAGTCAGACACATAGCATTTTTTTTTTCCTTTTTGTCATTACCCTTTTTGGCTTTAATTACAAAACATATGAAATAGAAAACATTCACAAACAATACAAAACTATAAAAAGTGAGTACCCCTTTCTCTTCCCACTCTCTGATTATTTAGATGCCCTCCAGTTAAAACTCTCTGACAAACAGGTCTGAAAGGAGCATGCAAGCAGCCCCTCCACAACGCAGTTTTGCTTTCTGTGGTTTCAGTTACCTGCGGTCAACCACCATCTAAAAATAGGCGAGTGCAGTACAATAAGGCATTTTGAGAGAGAGAGAGAGAGAGAGAGAGAAACCACATTCACATCAGTTTTATCACACTATATTGTTAGAATTGTTCTATATTATTATCAGTTATTATTATTATTTTTGAGATGGAGTCTCACTCTGTCGCCCAGGCTGGAGTGCAGTGGTGCAATCTTGGCTCACTGCAACCTCCGCCTCTTGGGTTCAAGCAATTCTTCTGCCTCAGCCTCCCAAGTACTGGGATCACAGGCACCCACCACTGTGCCTGGCTAATTTTTGCATTTTTAGTAGAGACAGGATTTCACCATGTTGGCCAGGCTGGTCTCAAACTCCTGACCTCAGATGATCTGCCTGTCTCAGCCTCCCAAAGTGCTGGAATTACAGGCGTGAGCCACTGCGCCCAGCCTTAGTTATTATTGTTAATCTCCTGCTACACTAACTCGATGGCCTGAACAGTCCACCCCTTTGGCTGCTTAACATCGTCATCTGCCTTCTTCCATCCTTGCACTCACAAACAACAGAACCCAACAGCAAGTGGAGAGATGTTTTTCAAAAAGGAAATAGTTGTGAAAAGAGTTCATGGCTTTGCTCCAAAACTTCAGGGCTTTCTGGCATTCTCTTTTCATCTTGCTCATATATTTATTCATTGCCTGCCTAGGGCATCTGCTGGGTAAGCTATGAGAATGGGGATCTTGTTCATCACCATATCCTCAGGAGCTAGAACAGTGCCTGGCACATCATAGGTGCTCAACAAATGTTAAATTAATGAATTGTGCCATGAAGTTCCTTCCTATATTGAATAGAGCTGACCTGTGTAGCCAATAGGGTATTGCAAAAATGACAGTGCATTTCATGAAGCCTCAGTTTCCATGGCTAAGTGCCTCTTCCTTTGGTTATTCCCAATTTCAGATTCCAGAGAAGGGGAATATGATTGGCTCATCTCATCTGTCTGTACCAAGCCATGCCATAGATTGCCAGGTGGCCTATAAATTGGAAGCTTCAGGGAGATGCGTCTGCCTATCTTAGTCAATTAGAAGTCCCATGGCCGCTCAGACACTGTGGTTGACAAGTCTAGTATGATAGGGTCACATCTTATTGGAGGAGTGATTCTAAAATCTCTATGTAAGACTTTATCCCATACAGAGTTACTCATGAAAATCCCTTAAATGACCCATACATTTATTTATTTACTTATTTTTTTATTTTTATTTTTTTTTTTTGAGACAGAGTCTCGCCCTGTTGCCCTGGCTGGAGTGATCTCGCGATCACTGCAATCTCTGCCTCCCGGATTCAAGCGATTTTCCTGCCTCAGCCTCCCGGGTAGTTGGGATTACAGGCGTGCACCACCATGTCTGGCTTATTTTTTTTTTGTATTTTTAGTAAAGACGGGGATTCAGCATGTTGGCCAGGCTGGTCCTGAACTCCTGACTTCAGATGATCCGCCCACCTCAGCCTCCCAAATTGCTGGGATTACAGGCGTGAGCCACTGTGCCTGGCCAAAAAATACACATCTTTAGACATGAAAGTCACAGTCCTCATAATGAGATGCTCACAGTGTAAGAGGCATTTGTGAGACCCACTGAGAGAGTAACAGGCTCCCATCGCATCTATCTCTGCTTATTCTGGGAACACACTCTGAGTAGAATGATAGGTAGACTCGCTGGCACTATTTAAATTCTCCTCTCCCCTCTGCTCCATTCCTCCTTCCTTTCTTCTCTTTATTTACACATACATGCTACAAGGGTTTAAACATCCACTTGCCCTTGTTGGATTTACACATGAATCGCATGGAGTTCTGAATATAAGAGGAAGAAAATTAATCTGATCCCAGTGAGAAAGCCCTGAGCACAGATGTAAAAGAAGAAAGCAGCAAAATTGTATTGATAATCCTATTTCCTGAAATAGATCTCTCATATGAAATGTAAGGAAATTTTAGAAAACAGCTATTACCTATTGTGAGGGAGATTAGACAAGGACAGTGCAGGGGGAACTGGGGGCTGCATCATATCAGATTGTCCCTGGAAGCGGAAATAAATCGGCTTACAGGAAACTGGATTATTAAGCAGAAGATACACAAGAGAAACCTATGTGGCAAGTGAGGGAAATTAATGGAGAGATGAAAAGAAAACAAGGGAAAATGCCAGGCATTTAGGATAAAGTGTGAAGATATAGTATGAGGGAAAAACACTTTAAGTTTCTGGATAAAATAAATCAGGTGGAAGGAAATCAATAATCAAGAACTTGTTCTCTCTCTCACTCACACCACACACACACACACACACACACACACACACACACACACCCCATTGTAAAATCCTTAAGGACAAACAGCTTGTCTATTTTCTTCACTGCTCTCTCCCCAGAACTTAAAACAGTGCCTACCTAGCATATAGTAAGCACTCAATAAATATTTGTCAAATAAATGAATGCAAGACTTTAAAATGAACGGAGATGGGTCATCTTGTACCAATTAAAACGAGACTACTGACCCTAAGCTATCTTTTGGCGAAACTCTTAAACTTGGTACAAAAATAAAGACTTCTGGCCGGGCGTGGTGGCTCACACCTATAATCCCAGCACTTTGGGAGGCTGAGGCGGGTGGATCACCTGAGGTCGGGAGTTCAAGACCAGCCTGGCCAACATAGTGAAACCCAGTCTCTACTAAAAATACAAAAATTAGCTGGGTGTGGTGGCGCATGCCTGTAATCTCACCTACTCGGGAGGCTGAGGCACGAGAATCACTTGAACCCGGGAGTGAGAGGTCGAAGGGAGCCAAGATGGGCACTCCAGCCTGGGCAACAAGAGTGAAACTCCGTCTCAAAAATAAATAAATAAATTACTTCTCCCAAATTTCATGCAGAAAAAATTCAAACTTAGATGATTTCCGAAGATCTTAATAATCAGGACAACTGTGAACTTCTCATGCAACAGTCAATGCCTGAGACAATGGAGTGAAAGCTACCAGATCCTTAAGAGAAAAGTGTCCCCCAGGACTCTTAAAGCCACCAGCCCTGATGTTGGCCACGGGAAAAGACAATCAAGGAAAATCCCAGACCTTCGGTGAAATGCAGAGACTAAAGGACCCCTGTGCTGCGTGTGATGCGATTTTGAGAGAGAAAAAAAAAAAAAAAAAAAAAGGCCAGGTGTGGTGGCTCACGCCTGTAATCCCAGCACTTTGGGAGGCCCAGACAGGAGGATCCCTTGAGCTCAGGAGTTAGAGACCATTCTGGGCAACATGGCAAAACCCTGTCTCTACAAAACAAAACAAACAGAAAAATAGCCAGGTGTGGTGGCACGTGCCTGTGGTCCCAGCTACCCTGGAGGCCTAGGCGGGGAGATCCCTTGAGCCTGGGAGGTCGAGGCTTCAGCCAACCAAGATCACGCCACTGCACTCCAGCCTGGGCCACAGAGCAAGATTGTCTTAAAAATAAAACAAAACAAAAACTAACGGAGCCCTGAAAAAGGAGCCCAATTCATCAATCCGCTGACGGTGATGGGCCCCCTGGCCCGGTGCAGCGGACCCTTAGGTCCTGGTGGGGGAGTCGTTCAGTCAATGCATGGGTGACCAAATGAGTGAAGCAACGCGAGCACAGCGCTGGCCCGGATCTAACTTGGCGGTGACAGCCCAGCCCCGAGCTGGGCATGGCAGGCCCCTCGGCCTGGCCGGTGCCTGAGAACCCTAGGATCACAGCGTTGGGCCGGGGTGGGACAGGGCCGGGTAGCGTCCCCCTACAGAGCTGGGTCAGGGCCTTGTTGTGGCCGGGGCAGGCCCGGCAGCGGAGCTGGCGGGCGGGCGAGCGGAAAGCGTAAGACCCCCGGAGCCCGGCACAGCGCTCCTCACCACCGGGAATGGCGGCTGGGCCTGACCGGGCTCCCGCATCCCCCCACCCCGGAGCGTGCAGCCGCCCCAAACCCCCAGCGGCCTCCGGCTTCCAGGTGAGCAGCACCGGAAGGGAGAGGCGCCGCGTCCTCACCGCCGCGGGGGGCTCCCCAGCCGCCTCCCCGCCGCTTCACGCCCTCCGCGTGGAAGGTCGGGGGCCCGGGGACCCCTGCAAACGGCTGAGACCCCAAAGCCCGGCTCCTCCGCCTGGCTCTCCCTCCCCGGCGCTCCGGCCGCGCGGCCGCTTCCGGCACCGAGGACGCCCCGGGCTCCAGCGTTCAGCCTGCGTTTCTGGACACCCGGGATGCGCAGGGGGTTGGACAGGACCGCCCCAAACCTGCGTCGTGGGGCTTCGCCCTCCTGAGATCACCCAGGCAGCCTGTGCGCGGCCCCACCACAGCGCCTGAGGCGGCACCGCCTGAGCGCGTTCAGAAAGTAGGCAGTACTTTTATTTTTATTCTTATTTTGAGACAGGGTCTCGCATTGTCGCCCAGGCTGGAGTGCAGTGGAGCGATCTCGGCTCACCACAGCCTCGAACTTCCGGGCTCAAGCCATCCTTCCGAGTAGGTGGGACTACGGGCGTACGCCACCACGCTAATTTTTAAACTTTTTGTAAAGATGGGGTCTCACTACATTGCTCAGGCTGGTCTTGAGCTCCTGAGCTCAAGCGATCCTCCCGCCTTGGCCTCCCAAAGTGATGAGATTACAGGCGTGAGCCACTGTGCGCGGCTGGTAGTACTTTTTGTACCTTGGGGACAAAAATAAAAACCCAGTCACTTAAGTGGCACTCCTACAGCAGCAGTGACTTAATAACTGGAGATAGAAAAAGAAAAAAAAAATAAAAAAAATACTGGTGTCTGAACAAAGAGACATACTTAGAAAATTGTGTTATACTGACATGCCTAATTCCCATCCCTTGTGGGGCGTGGGGGGCGGAGCACTTACTCCCCACCCCCGAAACCCCTCAAAATGATAAAAATAAGTGAGCAAAACAGACCCAAAACAGCAGCCCTAGCTCCCATCATTCCCAAGCAGTTTGCTGACTGACTCACCTGGCATTTCGTGGATGCAAAGAAGAGCCCCTTCCACCAGGTGAAGAAGAAAAGGGGGTCTGGGCACTATGGCTCCTGCCTGTCATCCCAGCACTTTGGGAGGCCGAGGTAGACGGATCACTTGAGGTCAGGAGTTCAAGACCAGCCCGGCCAACATGGTGAAACCCCGTCTTAACTAAAAACACACAAAAAATTGCCGGGCATGGTGGCACCTGAGGCAGAAGAATTGCTTGAACCTGGGAGGCGGAGGTTGCAGTGAGCCAAGATCGTGCCACTGCACTCCAGCCTGGGCAACAGAGTGAGACCCTGTCTAGAAAAAAAAAAAGGAGACGAGGAAGGAGAATAAACGCGTGGTTTTAGGGGGGTTTATCTGAGGGTGGCCAGGCAGCTCCTGGAATCTGCGCTGAGGAGCAGCCAGGCCTGGGGGCAGGGACGTCCAGGGGGAGCCAAAGCAGGCCCAGCTTGCCTTCCTTTCTGTCTGCGCCTCTGTTGCTCGGTGGCATCTTTTTTCGACTCACTGTGTCCCTGTTTCTGTCTTTCCATCTTGCCATCACTTGAATCCTCTGTTTGACTCTGTCTCCAACCGTCCCTGCCTCAGGACAGAAATCTCTTCTCCCTGTTTCCCCAGCTCACCTACTTTTCCCCTCTCCCTGCTGTGCAGAGCTGCTCCCTCACCTCTGCTGAAACACGTGGGTCTTTCCATGATCCAAACAAGTTTGGTGATTACACTAACTCACTAACTGACCCTGTCTCTGGATGTCCCCATCCAGATCCCCAGGGCAGACTGAGCAATGGGCTCAGTCTCTGGGGCACTTCCCCACAGGGGCAGCTGCCCCCTCTGCCCTGTGGTTGTGTGAGCACGTGGGGTTGGAATGGGGACACAGTCCACTCTTGGGAGTGGCAGTGAGTGTGAGAGTTCTCAGCTAAAGGGCAAAACCTGGGGACACACCTCAAAAAAAAGGCTTCTATTTAGGGCAGTGAAACTACGCTGTATGATGCATCCATACTCTGTGTGGGTTCATGTCATTGTCCATTTGTCCAAACCCACAGCATGTTCAACAGCAGAGTGAACCCTAATGTACGCTGTGGACTCTGGGCGATGATGATGTGTAGGTTCATGGATTGTAAAAAATGGACTGCTCTGAGGGGATGTTAATCATCGGGGAGGCTGGCAGGGAGTACACCGGAACTCTCTGTACCTTCCTTTTGGCTATGAACATAAACCTGGTCTAAAAAAAATTAAGTCTTAAAAAAAAATTTTAGCTGGGTGCAGTGACTCATGCCTGTAATCCTAGCACTTTGGGAGGCTGAAGGGGGTGGGTCGCTTGAGCCCAGGAGTTCAAGATCAGCCTGGGCAACAAAGTGAGACCCCCATTTCATTAAAAAATTAGCCAGGCATGGTGGCACACACTGTAGTCCCAGCTACTCGGGAGGCTTGAGTCCAGAAGGTCAAGGCTACAGTGGGCTATGATCACACCACTGGCACTCCAGACTGGGCAACAGGGAAGACCTTGTCTTAAAAAAAAAAAAAAAAAAATCAAGGACCGAGAGCAGTGGCTCACACCTTTAATCCCAGCACTTTGGAAGGCCGAGGTGGATGGATCACCTGAGTTCAGGAGTTTGAGACCTACCTGACCAACATAGTGAAACTCCGTCTCTACTAAAAATACAAAAATTAGCCAAGCATGGCGGTGTGTGTCTGTAATCCCAGCTACTTGGGTGGCTGAGGCAGGAGAATCACTTAAACCCAGGAAGCGGATGGTTGAAGTGAACTGAGATCGCACCATTGCACTCCAGCCTGAGCAACAAGAGCGAAACTCCATCTCAAAACAAAACAAAACAAAACAAAAAATTAAATTTTTCTTAAAGGGGAAAAAGAAAATAAAAGGCTTCTATGTTAAGGAAACCCCACAAAAAGAGGTGCTCCTGGAAATCCTGCAGAAAAGCCTGAATGTAACTCTCCTAATGCCTTGTGCTCCCTTCTGCAGATTTTACAAATATATAGAAATATATGTACATTCCTAAGGCTTAAAGATAAATTTCACATGTGACTGTGAAATGAGATCGTAAAAAGATGTTTCTGTTCTATATGATTCAGGGTGAAAGGCTTTCTAAATGCAGTATGTTGCATTAGTATCTTCATACAGCCTCTTCCTGACATCAAGGTTCTATGCTTATATATCATGCATTAACATTGCTGAAAATCTATGTAAAAACTTGGCCCAGGAAGAACCTAATTAAAATATGCAGTTTCCTTGATTTAATATGTCCAAGATTTTGCCAAAAAAATTCTACATGTTTTCAGAGACAGCTCTGGGAACAGAGCTTTTTCTGTCGCTCTTTCTCAAGACACCCCCTTTGAATCTCAGTGAAAGACCAGGAAGGTACCTCACCAGCCAAGAGAGACCATCTCTGAAAGACACAGTTGCTTAGATGTGGGGCCAGTGATGATTGGTAGATTTATTCTTCTAGATTCTTTTTTTTTTTTTTTTTGAGACATGTTCTGGCTCTGTCTCCCAGGCTGGAGTGCAGTGGCAAGATCTTGGCTCATTGCAACCTATGCCTCCTGGGCTTAAGTGATCCTCCCACCTCAGCCTCCCAAGTAGCTGGGACTACAGGTGCACACCACCACACCCGGCTAATTTTTTTAAAAACTTTTTTGTAGAGACGTGGTTTCACCACATTGCCCAGGCTTTCTAAATGTTGAATAAACCTCAAAAGAGAAATGGCAGCATTTGCTTCTTTGTAGAAACTAAATGTGGCAAAATTCTCCCATCCTGAATCACAAATTAATTGTTCAAATGGCTATTTCTCATCCAAGGTGTTAGACAGTTCTCTCATTTCCAGGGAGTTTCGTGAAACCATGGTTTGCCTGGCTTCTGTTTTTTGTTGTTGTTGTTGTTGTTGTTTGTGGGTTTGCTTTCTAAGAGACGGGGTCCTGCTCTGTCGTGCAGGCTGGAGTGCAGGGCATAATCATGGCTCACTGCAGCCTTGAACTCCTGGGCTCAAGCGATCCTCCTGACTCAGCCTCTTGAGTAGATGGGAATATAGGCACATGCCACTGTGCCTGGCTAACTTTTTAACTTTTCTGTAGAGATGGGGTGTCACTGTGTTGCCCAGGCTGGTCTTGAATTCCTGGCCTCATGAGATCCTCTGGGCTTGGCCTCCCAGAGTGCTGGGATTACAGGCATGAGCCACCAGACCTGGCCTGCGTCTAGTTTCAAATTGTGCTCTGAGAGTCCCAGGGATGGGCTGGAGCTGCCCTCCTACCCCACACAGAGCAGCTCTGATTTGATCTGTTTTACTTATTTTCCTAATGTAGTTGTTGTTTGATTAGTTATACATTAAACATCAGTTATATAGCAACAGCCCCCTAATCCAGCCCTGTAGTTGTCAAACTCTTGGGTTTTTAAAAATATTTATATCTGTAATTCTAAATAATAAAGCTTATATGTCTATTGATTTTTTCAGTTTGAACCACCATCTACTGACTTCAAACTTCCTACTCTGAAAAATGGAGACTAAGCTCTCTGACCATAGCCCTCAACACCTATACACAAACACACCATTTCCCCCTGCTGATCTTCCCCAGAGAGTTACATCACAATGTTAAAAGAAATCAAAAGTGTTTGTTTGTTTATTTGTTGAGACAGAGTCTTGATCTGTCGCCCAGGCTGGAGTGCAAAGGCGTGATCTCAGCTCACTGCAACCTCTACCTCCCAGGTTCAAGTGATTCTCCTGCCTCACCCTCCCGAGCAGCTGGGATTACAGGCGTCCGCCACCACACCCAGCTAATTTTTTGTATTTTTAGTAGAGACGGGGTTTCACCATGCTGGCCAGGATGGTCTCAAACTCCTGACCTCGTGATCCACCCACCTCAGCCTCCCAAAGTGCTGGGATTACAGGCATGAGCCACTGCGGCCGGCCCTCATAAGTGTTTATATCATGATGACTGTAGAAGGTACGATTCACCCTGCCCATGATAGGAAGAATGCCTAACTCCAAGTGTGAGATCGGGCACAGATTTCCAGAAGTTAACAGATAAAGTGAGACTTGAAGAACACGCCTAGGGTAGAAAGGAGACAGAGGAGCTTGGGTGGAAAGGCATTTGGGGAATTGGAGGCATGAGGGAAACTGAGAGGCACTCAATGGGAGGGCCTGGAGGGGTGGGGAGCAGGGGGATACGCCAAGGAGTTCAGTGCAGAGCAGTGTCAGATCAGATTTGCATTGAGGAACATGCCTGTGTGGTGCCTGATGAACATGGACACAGGGGTGACTGGAGGTACCGCTGGGCCTACCCCAGCTGAGCCTCGTGAGTGAGCTGCCAGTGAGTTCGGGGTAGTCTTCTGGCAAGAAGTGTCACTTGTCAGAAGGCAGAGGCCACCCAGGGACCTGGTTGGATGGGGATGCCAACCATGAGAGTAAAGAACAGCCCAGGTCGGGAGCGGTGGCTCACGTCTGTAATCCGTGCACTTTGGGAGGCCGAGGTGGGTGGATCACCTGAGGTCGGGAGTTCGAGACCAGCCTGACCAACATGGAGAAATCCCATCTCTACTAAAAATACAAAATTAGCCCGGCGTGGTGGCGCAGGCCTGTAATCCCAGCTACTCGGGAGGCTGAGACGGGAGAATCGCTTGAACCCGGGAGGTGGAGGTTGCGGTGAGCTGCGATAGCCCCATTGCACTCCAGCTCTGGGCAACAAGAGTGAAACTCTGTGTAAAACAAACAAACAAACAAAAAAAAACCAGCCCAGCTTAGAAGGGAGAAAGATGAGTTATCATCTGGGCATGTCAAGTTTCAGATGCCTGTGGGAGCTGTGGGGCTGAAGCTGGGGAGAAAAAGGCCGGAAACAAGGTGGAGAAATATATATTTTTAAAATTATATTTAAAAATATAATTTTTTTATGGCTATAAAATTTCTGTTAAAAAATTGGCTTTGTGTGGGAAAAAAATCGTGCTGAGAGCTTGCTTTGGAAGGTGAAACGCCCACTTCTGGAGGGCCGGGGTGTCAGCTGATCTCAAGATTCAGAGGAGGGAAGATGCTTCAGACAATAGGGAGGACTTTGGAGTTGCAGCGGCAAAATGAAAGGTAAAGTGGGAGAGGAGCTGAGGTGGAGGCAGGAAGCAAGATGGCAGAGGCTGCGCCAGTCCTGGTAAGACCCCTGCCTACACAGCCCCCAAGACCTCTGGCAAAGTCTAATGACCCCACAGTGGGGTGTGATTAAATGTGGGGGAACCAAAGACAAAGTTGAGTTTTCCTTCAGAACCTGGAGTAGACAGAGAGGCAGCACACAGGAAGTCAGATCCCAAGAGGAGACGAGGCCAGAGTCCCTGGGAATCACAGCAAAACCCCAGGGAGGCCTTGGAATTCCGAGATCCATGGCTCACCTGGATTTCCAGTGGCTTGGGAGCCCCTAATTGAACTGTCCAAGATGACGGAGTGAATGAAGTCCCACATTGGGGTGGAGGGAGAAGGGAAGAGGGCCTACCCCTGCTAAGGCCTGGCTGTGAGCTGCCTGGGGAGTGTGGGTCACAGACGTGGGGTAAAGGGAGATTTCAAGGAAGAAGAGGCCCCAAACGCCAGGTGGTGCTAGGAAGCCAAGTATGATGGGGAGTCCACTGGGTCTAGTGACAAGGAAGATGGCAGATGTCGGACTGCAGATGGGGGAAGAGTGAACAGGTGCCATGGATTGAATATGTGTATCCCCTCCCCAGATTCATCTGTTGAAATCCTAACCCCCAAGGTGATGGTATTAGGAGGTGAGCCTTTAGAAGGTGATTAGGTCAATGAGCTAAGAGCCCCCAGCAGTGAGATTACTACCCCATGAAAGGACCCCAGAGAGTTCACTCTGTCTCTCTCTCCCCATCACACGAGGATACAAAGAAAATTCGGCCATCTGCAACCCAGAAGACATCCCTTGCCAGAACTCAACCATGCTGGCACTGTGATCTCATTCCAGCCTCCAGAATGTGAGAAAGTGCATTTCTGTTGTTTATAAGCCTATGGGAGTCTAAAGCAACCCGAATGGACTAAAATAGGTGATGAGAAAGTAAAGCACAGAGTGCATATGAAACTTTCTAGACACTTGAACATGACACTCTCCTGGGAGCCCTTTGGTTATATTCTCCTCCAAAAGCCCAAAGACCCTGTAATACCATCACACAGCTATTTTGTTTTGCGTATTTTTTCTGGAAAAAAGGATAAAACAAATTATGACTGCGTATGATTCAAAGTCCCACCAAAATCTGTATGCCCCTTTCTCACAAAGACACATTTTACATCTTTGTTACAAAATTAATATGGGTTCTTTTTCTGAAAGTTCCTAGGATAACTCTCGTCCCCAAATTGTGCCAATTACTGAACAGAGAGGGTTCTGCCTTGAATGAGGAAATGGAATTATGATTGGAACACGTCATTGCTGATTATCGCTGCTCCCAAAAGAAGATGTAAAGAGGTTCAGGTTCCTTCCTTTTGTTTCATTTGTTTGCTTGTTTGTTGAGACAGGGTCTCAGACAGGCTGGAGCGCAGTGGCACGATCATGGCTTAACTCCCTGCAACCTTGAACTCCCAGGCTTAGGTGATCCTCCCTCCTCAGCCTCCTGAGTAGCTGGGACTACAAGTGCACGCCATCACACCTGGCTAATTTGTGTATTTTTTTGTAGAGATGGGATTTCGCCGTGTTCCCCAGGCTGGTCTTGAACTCCTGGGCTCAATCGATCTTCCCGCCTCGGCCTCCCAAAGTGCTGGGATTACAGGAGTGAGCCACCTCATCAAGCCCAACCCCCTCCCTTTGAAATAGACTGGTTGTGGATACTCTGTGTCGGTTCCCCAAGAGGATGGAGAATCCAGTTCTCCCTGGATATATTTTTGTAAAGTACACCAAAGGAGAGGGCTAAAGCCAGTGTAGAAATAACCAGGGCTGTATGATGTTGTAGAGAGAAAAAGGAAAGTAGAATGAACCCTTAGGACTGGTGTATAGGTTTCTTGGTGTCTTGACATTTCCACCTCATTTCTTATTTTAAAGAAACTGAAAAAGTGGTGGACATAGAGAAGGGAGCGCCTCCTGGCTTATGCTGAAGGAGAGCGGAGAGACAGGTGGCAGGAGGGGGAGATGGAGTCCAGGGAGCACTTCCTTCCTTCCTTCCTCCCTCCCTCCCTCCCTCCCTCCCTCCCTTCCTTCCTTCCTTCCATCCTCCTTCCCTCCGTCCCTCCCTCCCTCTTTCTTCAGAGTCTCGCTCTGCCGCCAAAGCTGGAGTGCAGTGATATGATCTCAGCTCACTGCAACCTCCACCTCCCGGGTTCAAGCAATTCTCCCGCCTCAGACTCCCTAGTAACTGGGACTACAGGCGTGTGCCACCAGACTTAATTTTTGTATTTTTAGTAGAGATGGGGTTTCACCACATTGGTCAGGCTGGTCTCGAACTCCTGACCTCAAGAGATCCGCCCACCTCGGCCTCCCAAAGTGCTGGCATTACAGGTGTGAGCCACCGCGCCTGGCCCCAGGGAACACCTTTCATGGAAAAGACGAGCATATTTAAATGCTGACACACTGTGGGCAGAGAGTCTGGAGACAGTGGGAGAGACCTGGTTTTGCGGTTCTAGGCCAATAGGAGGGGTGGGATTGAGAGCCCAGGAGCAGGGACTGGCCTTCGAGAGAAAGGGGTGAGCATTCAAGCAGGGTGTCTGGTGAGGGCTGGGAGGGAGAGATCAGGAAGTTGAAGGAACTCTCATCTGATGGATTCTCTTTGTTCTGTGCAATAGGAAGAGAGGGGTTAGTGATGGCAGAGGGATGGGAGGGATGCTGAGCTGACAGAAGGTTTAGAAAAGCTGGTATGAGGAAGGGAGAAAGAACCGGCCAGGGAGGTAGAGCAGGCTGGGAGGAAGCGTCACAGGGGCTGTGGGTGTTCCCCCAGTATTCATCTTCTCTTCTTCCACGGCGATGGAATATCACTGGTCACCCAAGGACCAAGGGACAAGGGTTGGGTTTTTTATTTTGTTTATGTGCTTGTTTTTTTTCCCAGCCCAAACATGTTTATCATGAACTCCCTTTTCAGAGCAATGAGAAGCCTCAACATACTTCTTTTTTTTTTCTTCTGAGAGACGGTCTCACTCTGTCTCCAAGGCTGGAGTACCGGCATGATCATGGCTTATACAGCCTTGACCTCTGGGATCAAGCAATTCTCCCACCTCAGCCTCCCAAAGTACTGGGATTACAGGCATGAGTCACCGTGCCTGGCCCCCAACACACTTCTTGACAGAGTCTGTGGTATCTGCAACCTGAGAATACACACAAAATGCCCAAGCGTTATTCTCTGCACCAAGGCTGCATTTCCCAGGACTCTGACCCCATTTGCAAAAAGAGTCCAGCAGCAGTGAAGGGCCCAGTCTAAGGTGTCACTATTCATCTCATGGCTTCCCTGGAAGGAGAGGGGGGCTCTGCACTACAGGATGGTGTGAATTTTGCCCAGCACTATGTTTTTAATATTCATGTATACTGACTTTTCTTTTTATTAAAAAAGTGGGCTGGGCTCGGTGGCTCACGCCTGTAATCCCAGCACTTTGGGAGGCCGAGGTGGGCGGATCACCTGAAGTCGGGAGTTTGAGACCAGCCTGACTAACATGGAGAAACCCCGTCTCTACCAAAAATACAAAATTAGCCGGGCATAGTGGTGCATGCCTATAATCTCAGCTACTCGGGAGGCTGAGGCATGAGAATCTCTTGAACCTGGGAGGCAGAGGTTGCGGTGAGCCAAGATCACGCCATTGCACTCCAGCCTGGGCAAACAAGAGTGAAACTCCGTCTCAAAAAAAAAAAAGTGATTATTAAATATAATATACAAAAAGGCATAAATAATGCAAAACACCCATGTCCCTATCATCTAGTTTAAAGAAAACATTACTAAGAGCATTCATCTCTGACTGCATCCCTTCTCCCTGCCCTTAAGTACCTGCTCCCTGCTCCCTTGAGTCTGGGATCTTTCCTTCCCACGCCTCCCACCATGCTGGCCCAGAGAGGAGGGCGTTCCGTGGTGCAGTGCGTTGCAGGTGGGTGAACAGGCTGCACTGCAACATTGCAGTAACAAATAGAGAAATCATGAAAGCAACAAAAGAGAGATGAGAACTGTACTTTAGAGATAGAAATACAAGCAATTGCAGAGACCGAGACCAAAAGCTTAGGTCATTAATATGTTAGCGTAGACACGGTGACAAGTCCAATGGGTGGCTATCTTAGGACACAGAAACCTGTCAGTGAACAAACCACAGGATAATGACAAAGGGTCCTGGACTAGGACTGACCCCTCCAAGCTGTTCCTAGCCAAGGTTTCACCAATATTCAGGTGAGGAGGGATTGCCATTTAAAACAGGAGTAAAGTTGTGGCCACACCAGTGTGTTGTTATCAGGTTTGGTATTAGCTGGCTGGTGAGCTGCAGAAGTCTATTTTACTGTGTGGGTTAGTTTCTCTTCTTTCTTTCTTTCTTTCTTTTTTTTTTTTTTTTTTTTTTGAGATGGAGTCTCGCTCTGTCTCCCAGGCTGGAGTGCAGTGGCGCGATCTCGGCTCACTGCAAGCTCTGCCTCCTGGGTTCACGCCATTCTCCTGCCTCAACCTCCCAAGTAGCTGGGACTATAGGCGCCCACCACCATGCCCGGCTATTTTTTTTTTTTTTTAATATTTTTAGTAGAGTCGGAGTTTCACTGTGTTAGCCAGGATGGTCTCGATATCCTGACCTCATGATCTGCCTGCCTCGGCCTCCCAAAGTGCTGGGATTACAGGATCAGCCACCGCGCCCGGCCAGGTTAGTTTTTCTTAACAAGTCAATGCTCAGATGCGTCTACCCACCAGGCTCACATTTGAATCAAGAAAATAAAATGAAAGCCCTATTGGATTGTTGGACATCTTGAAGTACTTCCTTAGGGAAAGATGGGTGAGAGGCTGTTAGTTGACATTTAACTGTAGTTTCAAATTTATCAAACATCTCTTTGCAGTATGTCCAAGTTAGCCTGGAAGTGAACTCGACTTCATAGCCAGAGGAGCTGCCTGCCTTCCAAGCTGTGCTGCTAGCACTCTCCTCCCACCCTGTGCTGGGCACAGTTTACTGCCTTAGATTGTGGGCCTGGAGTTTTCTTTGTGACAAGGTTGTTGTTGTTTTCTTTTTTGAGACAGAGTCTCACTCTGTTGCCCAGGCTGGAGTGCAGTGGCATAATCTCAGCTCACTGCAACCTCTGCCTCCTGGATTCAAGCAATTCTCCTGCCTCAGCCTCCCAAGTAACTGGGACTACAGGCAAAGGCCACCATACTTAGCTAATTATTTTTTGTATTTTTAGTAGACACAGGGTTTCACCATGTTGGCCAGGCTGGTCTTGAACTCCTGACCTTGAGTGATCCATCCACCTTGGCCTCCCAAAGTGCTGGGATTACAGGTGTGAGCCACCATGCCCAGCCTGTGACAAGGTTTTTAACTATAAATTCAATTTCTTTAATTAACATTAGGCTATTCAAATGACCTATTTCTTCATGAGTAAGCTCTTAAGTTTTTCAAGAATTTATCCATTTCATCTAAGTTATTGAATCTGTTGGCATAAAGTTGTTTATAATGTTCCCTTGTTATCCTTTCAATATCTATAGAATCTGTAGTGATGTCTCCTCTCTCATTTCTGATATCAGCAATTTGTATTTTGTTTTGTTTTGTTTTTTTCATAATCAGTCAGGCTAGAAGTTATCAATTTTATTGATATTTTCAAAGAACCAGCTTTCAGTTTCATTGACTTTTTCTATTGTTCTTGTGTTTTCCATTTCATTAATTTCCCCCCTTTGATCTTTATTATTTCCTTTTATTTGCTTACTTTGGAATGAATTTGCTCTATTTTTCTAGTTTCTTTAAAATTTTTTTTTTAATTTTTTTTTTGAGACGAGTTTTTGCTCTTGTTGCCCAGGCTAGAGTGCAATGGCGTGATCTCAGCTCATCACAACCTCCACCTTCCAGGTTCAAGTGATTCTCCTGCCTCAGCCTCTAGAGTAGCTGGGATTACAGGCATGCGCCACCACGCCTGGCTAATTTTGTATTTTTAGTAGAGACGGGGTTTCTCCATGTTTGCCAGGCTGGTCTCAAACTCCTGACCTCAGGTGATCCGCCTGCCTCAGCCTCCCAAAGTGCTGGGATTACAGGCCTGAGCCACCGCGCCCGGCCCCTACATTTATTTTTTTACACCTTTTAGGTCAGAGCAGAAGAACTTGAACATTTTCTAGTTTCTTGAGGTAGAAGCTGAGGTCATTGATTTGAGTTCTTTCTCCTTTTCTAATATGACCATTTAGTGCTATGAGACCACCAGGCCTTGGTAACATTCCTGACCACTGGATAAAGCCTCAGCTGAGGCCAACCTGAATCCAAACCACTAGTTTTCAACGCTCACTACACATTAGAACTACCTGGCAAGCTTCTAAAACTAGCCATGCTTTGGCCCCACCCCAGGCCAATTAAATGAAAATCCCTGGGAATGAACCTCATTACTGGGAGTCGTCAAAGCTCACCAGGTAATTCTGTTGAGCAGCCAGGACTGGGAATCACCACTCTAGGCCACTGTTTTTCGAACTGTCTGTAATAACAGCAGTTTTCCATTTCATTTTCAGTTTTATTGTTATTTTATTGACTGATACTTTTGTAACACACAATAAAGATGAATCATATAGCTTCATCCACTGGAGGTATCCTTTATAAAAAGTGGTTCTTCTATGCCTCTTAAACCCAGGTGTTCTCGTTATCCTGTAGCATCATCAACAAGGTAGGAAAGAAGGGTCATGCACGTGGATCTTGCAGCCACACAGATATCTTATCGTAGACCAATAACAGTTTGTGGACCACTGTAGTCCAAGGACTGCACTGCAGCACTGTCAAGCTTTCTTGACTATGAGTCAATAACTTCTTTTTATTGTTTAAAGTAATTTTCAGTTACAAGAGGCAGATTCCAATTGAAGCACTCTATCATAGACATATCCATCTAGGCTGCAGTCATCGGATGACATGTTGCTCTCTCTTTCTGTCTCTCTCTTTCCCACAGGAGAGATGCAGCCATCCCAGAGTATGTGCCTAGTCATGGTTTATTTGATGGTGACTGCGTGATCACTGTGCACTCTCATTCTGGCTCCCTTTCCAGAGCAGCATTAACACAGGTGATACAAACTTCCTTTTCCGCCACTGTTGACACTAAAGGAAATGAGAACATCTGGGTTTAAGAGGCAATGGAAGCACCATTTTTTTTTTTTTCCATAAAGGAAACCTCTAGAAGTCACATGATTTGGCGGTACCTTTTCTTTTTTCTTTCTTTTTTCTTTTTTTTTTTTTTGAGACGGAGTTTTGGTCTTGTTGCCCAGGCTGGAGTGCGGTGGCACAATCTCGGCTCACTGCAACCTCCACCTCCCAGGTTCAAGCGATTCTCCTGCCTCAGCCTCCTGAGTAGCTGGGATTACAGGCATCCACCACCACACCTGGCTAATTTTTTGTATTTTTTAGTAGAGATGGGGTTTCACCATGTTGGCCAGGCTGGTCTCAAACTCCTGACCTCAGGTGATCCACCCGACTCGGCCTCCCAAAGTGCTAGGATTACAGGTGTGAGCCACCATGCCCGGCCAAGGAACATTTTCATCTTTTGATCACAAGCTCCTCTTTCAACTTACAAATACGAATTTTAACATACTTTCATTGTTCTTTTTGTTGCTCAAAACATCCTGTATTTGGTCAGAGAGAGCCTTTTCACATGAACCCCTGGGTCCTTTTAATCAGACTCCATAGTGATGATACCTTCCTTGTTCAGCTGCCCCAACCTTGGACTGGCCATTTGGCAGGAGCCCTAGTTTCTTTTAGTAGAGAATGACATACAGAGACCATGATCTAGGCAAGATATATACTTTTTTTTTTTTTTTGAGACAGGATCTCACTGTCTCCTTGGCTGGAGTGCATGGCAGTCACGACTTACAACAGCCTTGAACTCCTGGGCTCAAGGGATCCACTAGCTTCAGTCACCTGAGCAGCTGGGACCACAGGCACATACCACCATACCTGACACTCTCTCTCTGTCTCTCTCTCTCTATATATTTGTTGTTTGTTTGTTTGTTTTCATAAAGACAGGGTCTTTTGTTTTGAGACAGAGTCTCACTCTGTTGCCCAGGCTGGAGTGCAGTGGCACGATCTCGGCTCATTGCAACCTCCACCTCCCAGGTTCAAGTGATTCTCCTGCCTCAGCCTCCTGAGTAGCTGGGACTACAGGCACGTGCCACCATGCCCAGCTAATTTTTGTATTTTTAGTAGAGACAGGGTTTCACCATACTGGCCAGGCTGGTCTTGAACTCCTGACCTTGTGATCCGCCTGCCTCCGTCTCCCAAAATGCTGGGATTACAGGCGTGAGCCACCGCACCCGGCCAAGACAGGGTCTTTTTTTATTTTTCATTTTCTCAGCCTGAATATGTTTGTAGACAAGGTCTTGCTATGTTGCCCAGGTTCTACTCTTTTTAAACACAAAAATTACATAATTTTTCAGACAATCTGTTTTGCCATATTGAGAGGCCTTTGCATTAATTCTGCTAATGCCCTGACAACCACCACATCACTTGGGATTTGGAGTCCCTTTGGGTTAGAGCAGGCTTTCTCAACTTCGGCACTATTGACATGTGGGCTGGATCATTTTGTTCTTTGGAGGCTGTTCTGACACTGCAGGTAGATGCCAGTAGCACCTCCCTAGTTGTGGCAACCAAAATGCCTCCAGACATTGCCCAATATCCCTGGGGGTGCCAAAATCATCCCCCGTTAAGAATCACTGGATGTCCTCTGGGATTCTATGGAAAACTTCCTGGAACAAACCAGAGAAAATCTGACTCCTGATGTCACATCCATGCCAGCTTCCTGCCTCTGTTTCCCCATTTGTCCAGTTGGGATCATGACTACAAGATAAAACAGCATATGGTGGGAAGCAATGGGACCTGCAAGGAGTCATCGTGGTACTCATGAGGAGCAGACATAAGGTCACAAGCAGCACTGCCCTGGAGCTGCATGGCACTGTGCTGGCTTTGCCAAGGTGGTAGGGCATCCCACTGAACTGACTCAAGTCCCCAAGATTGCTCCAACTCTTGTATTCCCCCCAGGCCTCTTTTTAATGTTAGCATTGTTTAAGATCTTTCATTTTACTGTCAAAAAGAGAAAGTCTCATTTAATTCATACCAGATGCTGAGTCGTCATGAATCAATACAACATTATCCAAAAACCACCAAAATGAATCATAAGGATAAATAGGATTTTTTCTCCCTGCAAAACAGTGACTAAAATAGTGCCTTGCCCTTTTAGAAAAAAAAAAAAAAAATCTGAGGTTAGGAAGAGGCCTAGGGCCCTGCTCATGTAATCCACGTGTCCGTGAGCATGGAATGGTTCAACTGCAGGTCCTAGGGAGACAGTGTATGAGGCCTGCAGCTAAGCCAGGCAGACACGGGCTAGAGAAGGTGTCCCAGAGTTAGGATTCAGGACTGGGGGTCCAGCAGCCCCCTGAAACTTATGCAATCCTCTGTTTCCATCCCAGTCTCAAAGCTGTCTGAGACTCAGAGAAGTTTTGTCACCCTCGTCATGGATGAAGAGGCTCTTGGGAACTGTGGAGGGTCTTCTGGGAGGTGAGCATCCCAGAATTCTTCTGCTGCTGATAAAGCTAAGGCAGCCCATCAGCCTCATGAGCACTTATTTTCTCAGTCCTTCCTCTACTGTGATCCTGAGAATGGCACTCTGAGTATGTAGGGGAGTCAGAAATGGTGTTTGTCCTCTCTGGGGCAGCAGGGAGGCTGGAGAGGGAAGGCTCTGGGCCCACCTAGGCACTCAGACTCTGACCCTTGAATGGAGGAAGCAAAAGCCAAGAAGAGGTTGGGGCTGACACATCTTTACAGTGTGGCCAGATGAGACTCTCAGTTGGTTCTAGCTTCTAGGTCCCCACGGCCTCCCTGTTTTCTGTCCTTTCCAGACCAGGCTCTTCAATTTCCCCTTCCATGTTGTGAGGGACTCCATAGCCTTCTTGTGAATTTCCCTTGGGGTCGGGGGTCAGTGTCTGTTTCTTGCCACCACAGCACCAGGCTGGTTGTTTCTGTAAGAGGCTCTGAGAGCTGCGTCTCCCACATCCCTCACCTCCCAGACTTGTGCAGGAGTAGTCAGGAACATGCGGAGCTGGAACCACACTCGATGGCACCCATGAGGTCAAGTCAGAAGGGCTCCCTTCTGGTAAGGCAGAATCAGAGCCAAGGAGGCTGAGCGTTCCCTGCAATCACTGCCATCACTGATGAAGGAACTGACTCATCTGATGTGGGCCATTGAGGAATGTGGAGGTTGGACGAGTGACCACTAAGACCTACAGCAGTAGAGAAAATGGAACTGGCTGGGCACGGCGGCTCATACTTGTAATCCCAGAACTTTGGGAGGCTGAGGTGGGAGGATCACCTGAGGTCAGGAGTTCAAGACCAGCCTGGCCAACATGGTGAAACCTTGTCTCTACTAAAAATACAAAAATTGGCTGAGTGTGATGGCACGTGCCTGTAATCCCAGCTACTCCAGAGGCTGAGCCAGGAGAATTGCTTGAACCTGGGAGACAGAGGTTGCAGTGAGCTGAGATCGCACCACTGCACTCCAGCCTGGGCAACAGAACAAGACTCCATCTCAAAAAAAAAAAAAAAAAAAAAAAAAAAAAGAAGGAACTGTTCTCAGAGATCCTCAGTGCCACTCCAGGTTTCAGCGAAGCTCTGCTGAGGGGCCGGGGTCATGGACCCCAGTATACACAGGCTCTACTAGGGGATCCTATCGAAGCCCCCTCCCCCAAATGGCCTCCAGGAATCCGTCCTGGCTCCACCTCTGGAACCTTCATTTTCTTACATCTTGCCTGTAGCCATCACCACACTTGGCAACCTACTGTGTGTCACCTAGCTCCCCTACTTATGGGATGACTACTTCAATTCTTCACTCTCTCAAACCTCCAAGGCCCTCCCAAACCCCCCTCACCTCTGGCCTCTGCCCACTAGAGGACCCCCACTAGTAATACCCCTTAGTTGTGACAATCAAAAATGTCTCCAGACGTTGCCAAACATCCCCTCAGGTGGAAAATCACCCTCAGTGAGAACCACTGATCTAGACCAACAGCCAGCCGCTCTCTCTCATGCTTGTGACCCACATCTGGAATGCACACATTTGACTGACCTTCATCTGTCTCTTGATGCAGCCCTTTTTCAAAGCCCGGTATGGCTGGGCATGGTGGCGCACGCCTGTAATCCCAGCACTTTTGGAGGCCAAGCCGGGAGGATTGTTTGAGCTCAGAAGTTTGAGACCAGCCTAGGCAACATGGTGAAACTCCACCTCCACAAAAAATACAAAAATTAGCCGGGTGTGGTGGTATGCACAGGTGGTCCCAGCTACTCAGGAGGCTGAGATAGGAGGATTGCTTGAGCCTGGGAGTTCAAGAACAGCCTCGGCAACATGGCAAGACCTCATCTCTTAAAAAATTAAAAAAAAAAAAAAATTAAAAAAACTTGATCACATTTTTCTGGAGGGGAATTTAACAATATTTATCATGAGCTTTAAGTTAATAGCGTAATATAAAATAAGCTGAGCATGGTGGCAGGCACCTGTAATCCCAGCTACTCAGGAGTCTGAGGCAGGAGAACTGCTTGAACCCAGGAGGTGGAGGCTGCAGTGAGCTGTGATTATGCCACTGCACTCCAGCCTGGGCAATAGGGCAAGACTCCGTCTCAAAAAAAAAAAAAAAAAGAAAAAAAAGAAAAGTTAATAGTGTAATATTATGAACTACTGATACATGAAACATAGGTGAATCCCAAAAACATAATGCTGAGGTAAGAGTACATACACCAGGCGGGTGGCTCACGCCTGTTATCCCAGCACTTTGGGAGGCCAAGGTGGGAGGATCGCTTGAGCCCAGGAGTTCTAGACCGGCCTGGGCAACACAGCAAGATACCCCATCTCAATTTTTTTTTAATTAAAAATAATAATAACTAAAAAAAACCCAAAGCCCAGTGGACTGACAGGCAGACAACACACATACACACACCCCTGTAGATTTCTAGGTGTGATTCGGACACCTCTGTGTCTCCCTGGTTCCAGTGTCCCCCTCAGTTGATCTGAGGAAAGCAGGACGCACCCACCCCTCCCCCATGGGTGTGGCTGGTGGTGGGCTCCACAGTACAAGCCTCTGCTAAAGAAATCTGCTTCCGCCGGGCAGGTGGCTCACACCTGTAATCCCAGCACTTTGGGAGGCTGAGGCGGCTGGATCACCT
The DNA here is from genome assembly GCF_029281585.2 of Gorilla gorilla gorilla. NCBI lineage: Eukaryota > Metazoa > Chordata > Mammalia > Primates > Hominidae > Gorilla > Gorilla gorilla. The sequence continues at coordinate 91,895,182 of NC_073240.2, forward strand.
GAGGTCAGGAGTTTGAGACCAGCCTGACCAACATGGTGAAACCCTGTCTCTACTAAAAATAGAAAATTAGCCAGGCGTGGTGGCACATGCCTATAATCCCAGCTACTCGGGAGGCTGAGGCAGGAGAATCGCTTGAATCCAAGAGGCAGATGTTGCAGTGAGCTGAGATCATGCCACTGCACTCCAGCCTGGGCGACAAGAGCAAAACTCTGTCTCAAAAATAAAATAATAATAAAAATAATAAAAAATTAAAAAAATAAAACATAAACCTGCTTCCTAGTCTCTGGCTCCTCTCTCTTGGCCTGTCCAACCGCTTTATAAGTTGGATGTGGGTGGTCAATACAGTGACTCAGAACTACCAGTTCTCAGACATTTCCCTCCCAGCCCTGCATAGGTGGTCTAGCATCCCATGCTGGGATTGGGAGGGGCTGCCCTGCCTGTCTGGGGCCTCAGCCAAGCCTGAGGCAGAAGGAGCCTGCTAACCACCATCCAGGTGCTCATTCGAGGCCCCTCTTCTCCTCCCCTCTTCTCCTCCCCTCAGGATTCTTTCCCATTCCTATTTACTCAACCTCTCCCTCCTAACTAGAACCTGCCCACTGACATTTAGACATATTTAAATCTCTCCTGAAATTAAAAAAACAAACAAAAAACTGCTTTGAAAACCCCAAATCTCCTTGCAGCTACCTCCTAATTCTCTCCTCCCTTTCAAAGCCAAACTTGTGAAAAAGCTGTCTGCATCCACAATCTCCCTTTCCTCACCTCCCACGCATTCCAGTCTGGCTTCCCCCCTCATCAGTCCCCAGAAGCATCTCTCCCTAAGATGGTCAGCAATGCTCAGACCGCCAGGCTGAGCCTGGAGAGCAGTAAGCTGGCCTGGCCCGGGCAGGACCTTGGCCATGGGAGCAGCAGTAGGGAACGCAGTGGTTGGTTTTACCCAGGGTTGTCAATGTCAACTGCAGACGATAAACTAGAACTTCTGTGCAGTTCCAGAAAGAATATCTGGCCTTGAGTCCTGAGGCTATGCCAACACCTACTTACCTTCATTGATTCATTCATTCATCCATTCAATAACTCTTTACTGAGCACACTTGGGCCAGACCCTGAGGTAGGCACCTGTTATAAACTTGGTCTCTACCCTCATGGAGCTAACTGCCTGGGCATTGGTCAGAGTCATGAAAATACACAAAGATGACCGAGATGCTTGATGGAGAAGTACAGAGTGTATTACTGTGGGATCAGATCTAGCCTGAAAGGCCAAGAAGAGATTTTCAGGCTGGGATCTGGCCAATGAGTAGGAATTAGCTAGTCCGGGAGGAATGGGGAGAAAGAGATGATAGGAGACTGGGGGAAAGGTGTCTCTTGGGGACAAAGAAGCCAGGGATTCCAGAATTGAAAAGGACCAGGAGGAAGCAAGTAGGGAGGGGTGGGGAGAGCTGCACAGAAATTATTTTTCTCTTCTTTTTGAGATGGAGTCTTGCTCTGTCACCCCGGCTGGAGCGCAGTGGCACAATCTACACTCACTGCAACCTCCATGTCCGGGGTTCAAGCAATCCTCCTGCCTCAGCCTCCTGAGTATCTGGGACTACAGGTGTGCACCACTATGCCCAACTAATTTTTTTGTACTTTTAGTAGAAACAAGGTCTCACCATGTTGGCCAGGCTGGTCTCGAACTCCTGAACTCAGGTGATCCGCCCGCCTCAGCCTCCCAAAGTGTTGGGATTACAGGCGTGAGCCACTGTGCCCAGCTGAAATTAGGTTTTTCTCTCTGCCCCTCAGCCTTTGTGCCAAGCCTTTCTCCTGCCTCACTCTGAAGGACTTTAGCACCCTCCACTCCCTTGATGTGGTCAACCCTTTTATTTCTCTTTCTCCCAGGACTCTGTCATGCCCGAGCTCTTGCATGTGCCTCCTCTGACCTGAATGTGCATGTTCTACAGAGCTCTACCCAGGCCTTACTCCACTTCCCAACTCTTTTTCTTGACATCGTCTCCCACATTTATGGACTGTCACTTCTAACAGATCTCCAGTCCCAGAACTCTCCCCTGAGACCCCGGTTCAGAGATCTCCTTGCCCAGTGATCATCTTCACACAGATACCCTGCTCACTATCTTAAACACAGCAGATTGTAGAGTTAGAAAATGTTAAGTCTCACTTTCGCTGAGAAAATGTAGAAAGTAACATAAAGCAGCCAGGTGTGGCAGCATGCACCTGTAGTTCCAGCCGCTTGGGAGCCTGAGGCAGGAGGATCGCTTGAGCCCAGGAGTTTTAAGGCCGCGTGGAGCTATGGTCACACCCTGTACTCCAGGCTGGGAAACAGAGTAAGATTCTGTCTCTTAAAAAAATTAAATTAAAAATAACATAAAGCCTTTTTGTCCCCAAAAACTTGATTAAAAATAAATCAACGAAGACACAGAATTTTGAACAGAGCCTGAGCCTTCCACCTGAACCTGTACACTTGACGCAGATGCTGGGCTGTGACTAGCCTTTCTTTATGCCGATAAGGAAACCGAAGTCAAACAAGCTTTGATTAGTTGATTAATCATGTTGAAACATGTAAAGCTAAATTTAACTGTGGCCTGCTCTAGATTCCAAATTGCATGCTTCCTCTTTTATAGTTTTTGCTAACTCATTGTAATTGGATTGCTGAGTCTGAGTGATGGGTATATGAAGAGTTCATTACACTTCTCTTGTGCATATTGAAATTTTTCATAATAAAAATCTAAAAGGAAACAATGTCTCTTTTTTTCTTTTCTTTTAGCCTATCTTGGCTACTTGATTAGTGCTTGTCTACAATGTAACTCTTAAACTTACTGCTATGAGAGAATTGCTTGGACTCATGAAACACGCTTTTTGGAGGAAATTAGGTGATATGAGACATATAACTATGCCCTGTAGTTGCAAATGACATCATTAGTGAATTAGTTTTCTTTTTGCTTCTTTTCTTTGTTCTTCTAACCATATGTGTGTGTAAATGTGTGCGTGTGTATACCCTGAGAATTTCTGCGCAGGGAGGAAGTGGTTCAATCTGCTTGTCTCTGAGCAGCCGTTGGCTTTTAGAATAAAGAAATGACTCTGCCTTGTTTCTGATTCAGATGCAACATGAGGCTTGTTTTCATCCATGAGGTCTAAATTTAAACACCTGTCTTCTCCCCCTATAAAACGTAATCCTCTTTCCCCATAACATTGAAGGAGAAAAAAAAACTTGGCTTTACATGCTGTTTAGGTTAGATCTGTAAGAGGAGCTTAAGTGTTGATTACAAGAAACACTGAGGGAATGAAAACTAGTTTGGAAACCTCATGTAGCTCAGAAAACTCCATATGACAAAGATACCACACAGCTTATGTAGGCATCCAGGTCAGAAGGGCAGGTGCACAGGAGCCTAATTTGTAAAGGCCATTGTCATGTTCCATCTAAGGACTGACTCAGCCATCCCATTCCTTCAATCATAACTTTTATTCCTTTCCACACCTCTCCCACTACTGTCTTCATTTCAGCAGAAAAAGACAATCTCTCTTGACCAAAATATGAGGCCTACAATAGTATCATTTTGCACATTTCACCCACCTTGTTTAAATTTTTATTTTGATATACAGTCATCCCTGGATATCCATAGTGGATCGGTTCCAGGACCTCCGTCAGATACCAAAATCCATGGATGCTCAAGTCTCTGATATAAAATGGAGTAGTATTTGCGTATAACCTATGCACATTTTCCCATATACAGAACGTTAAATCATCTCTAGATTACTTATAATACCTAATAAAGTGTAAATACTATGTAAATGGTTGTTGTATTGTTTAGGGAACAAGGACAAGAAAAAAAGTCTGCACATGTTCACTACAGAAAATAAAAACATTTCTTTTGATTCAAGGTTGGTTGAGTCCACATATGCAGAACCCATGGATATGGAGGGCTGACTGTTAAGTTCAAACATAGAGAAATCCCATAAGCACAGTATAAGAAACCCTATAACCTTTACTCTGGCCCCACTTTTTTCTCTCTCTTTCTAAGTGCTGGAGTTTATCAATTTTATTAATATTTTCAAAGAATGAAATTTTGTGGGCTTTTTGAAACACGGTCTCATTCTGTCACCCAGGCTGGAGTGCAGTGGCACAATCATGGTTAACTGTAGCCTCCACCTCCCAGGGTCACCTCCCACCTCAGCCTCCCGAGTAGCCGGGACTACAGGCATGCACCACCATGCCCAGCTAATTTTTGTATTTTTTGTAGAGACAGTTTCACCATGTTGCCCAGGCTTGTCTTGGACTATTGATCTCAAGCGATCTGCCTGCCTCGGCCTCCCAAAGTGCTGGGATTACAGGCATGAGCCACCATGCCTGGCCTAACATATCTTTAAATTTCCTTTGTGATTTATTCTTTGACCCATGAGTTACTTAGTAGTATGTTGTTTAATTTCCAATTACTGCGGGATTTTCTAGATTTGTTTTTGTTATTCTATCTAATATAATTCCATTGTGGTCAGAGAACATAATCTATAAGATATCAGCCTCTTAGTATTTATTGACCTACTTATAGTCCAGCATATGGTCTATCATGGGGAATTTTTTATGTGTCCTTGAAAAAAATAAGTGTATTCTGTAGTTATTTGGCACAGTGTTTTACAAATGTCAGTTAGGCAAGGTTGGTTAATTGTGTCATTCAATAAAATCACATACTTAGTGATTTTTGTTTTCTTGGTCTATCAGTGACTGACAGAGATATTAAAATCTCTAATCATAACTGTGGATTTGCCTAGTTATTGCTTTAGTTCTATTAGCTTTTCCTTCATGTATTTTGAAGCCCCATTACTGTTATGGACTGAATTGTGTCCTCCCCCAAAATTTGTATGTGTAAGTCTTAACTCTGAGTACCTCAGAACATGACTGTAATTGGAGCTAGGGTCTTTACAGAGATAATTAAGTTAAAATGAGGTCATTAGGGTAGGCCCTAATCCAATATGACTGGTGTTCTTATAAGAAGAGGAAATTCTGACACAGACACAGAAAGACGGAAGATAATATGTAGACAAAGGGAGAAGATGGCCCTCAGAAGGAATCAACCCTGTCGACACCATTGTCTTGGATGTTTAACCTCCAGAACTGTGAGAAAATAAATTTTGGTTATTGACACCATCAGTCTGTGGTGGCTTTCTATGGCAGCCCTAGCAAACTAATAGTTACTAAGTGCACACATTTAGGATTGTTAAGTATTCTTGATGAATTGATTCTTTTATAAAGTTTTTCTTCTCATATCTACTAGTACTCCTTATCTTGATGCCTACTTTGTTTGATATGAATACAACCACATCAGCTTTCTTGTTTGTTCTTATTCTTGTTTATATTTCATCTTCTTATCTGTATTAAATATATATTTCTCTATCCTTTTATTTTCACTTTTTTGGTCTCTATATATTCAAAGTGTGTCTCTTAAGACAGCATAGTCAGGTGTGGTGGCTCATGCCTGTAATCCCAGCACTTTGGGAGGCCAAGATAGGCAGATCGCTTGAGTCCAGGAGTTTGAGACCAGTCTGGGTGACATGGTAAAACCCCACCTCTACAAAAAAATAAAAAAATTAGCCAGACGTGGTGGTGCATGCTTGTCATCCCAGCTACTTGGGAGGCTGAGGCAGGAGGATCACTTGAGTCCAGGAAGCAGAGGTTGCAGTGAGCTGTGATCATGCCACTGCATTCCAGCCTGGGCCACAGAATGTGACCCTGTCTCAAAAAAAAAAAAAAAAAAATCCCTGAAGCCAAAACAAAACAAAATAAAATCCAGCATAGATTCGGGTCGTTTTTTATTCAGTTTAATAATATTTGCCTTTTCATTGAAGTGTTTAGTCCATTTATATTTAATGTAATGATTGCAATGATTGTGTTTAAATCTACTATATTGCTATTTGTTTTCTATTTGTGCCACCTATTTTTCATTCTTTTCTCTTTGCCTGCCTTCAATTAATCAAATATTTTTATTAGTCCATTTTATTTCTTCTATTGGTTTCTAGCTCTACCTCTTTATATAGTATTTTCAGTTTAGCTCTAGGTGATTACAGTATGCATTTTTATTTATTTATTTATTTATTTATTTATTTGAGACAGAGTCTCGCTCTGTCACCAGGCTAGAGTGCAGTGGTGCGATCTCCACTCACTGCAACCTCCGTGTCCTGGGTTCAAGTGATTCTCCTGCCTCAGCCTCCCAAGTAGCTGGGACTACAGGTGCACACCACCACGTCCAGCTAGTTTTTTGTGTTTTTAGTAGAGACGGGGTTTCGCCATGTTGGCCAGGATGGTCTCGATCTCTTGACCTCGTGATCTGCCCGCCTCGGCCTCCCAAAGTGCTGGGATTACAGGCATAAGCCACTGCGCCCGGCCTACATTCTTAATTTATTACATTTTGCTTAGAATTAATTTATCCATAAAATGTATAACCTAAAGAGAGAATAATTTCATTTACCCTACCTGTACTTCTGCTATTATTGTCATATATTTTACTTTTACATGTTTTATTTTTATTTATTTTTGAGATAGAGTCTCACTTTATTGCCCAGGCTGGTGTGCAACGGTACAATCACGGCTCACTGCAGCCTCAACTTCCCAGGCTCAGGTGATTCTCCCACCTCAGCCTCCTAGGTAGCCGAGACTACAGGTACACATCACCATGCCAGTCTAATTTGTTTGTATTTTTTGTAGAGAGGGAGTCTAACCACGTTGCCCTGACTGGTCTCAAATTCCTAGGCTCAAGTGATTCTTCTGCCTCAGTCTCCCAAAGTGCTGGGATTACAGGCATGAACCACTGTGCCTGGCCTTACATGTTTTAAATCTTACAATAAATTATTATTGTTTTTGTTTGGTCAGTTGTTTTTTAAAGAAATTATTTTTAAAATTAAAAAAATATAGGCTTTTACATTAGCCCATATAAGATGTTCTTCATTCCTTTCTGTAGAACGTACCATAATTTATTTATCCATTCACCTACTGAAGGACATCTTGGTTGCTTCCAAGTTTTGGCAGTTATGAATAAAACTGCTATAAATATCTGTGCAGGGTTTTATGTGGACATACGTTTTCAACTCCTTTGGGTAAATACCAAGGAGTGCCGTCACTGGATATCTTTGCCTTTCAGCCTGATGAACAATCTTTAGTGTTTATTGTAGTGCAAATCTGATGAAAATGAATTCTCTTAGCTTTTGCTCATCTGAAATTGTCTACATTTCATGTTATGTCTTCCAGTAACTGTGAGTTCCATGTGAGCATAACTGACAAGAAAAGATACACAAGTTCTTAGCATGTTGCTGTGTCAAAGAATAGCATTGTTTTCTTAGTCTGGTGAAATGATGAATGAGAAAATTATAGTTATAGCCAAGTGAGTGCCAAAGACTTCAGGAGGCAGTGGGTTTTTACAAACTTGTTTGGATTGGTAAAGTATCTTTGTTTTGGGATTGCCAATCTCCTTCAACTGAAGAGGAAGTTAAAACAGAGATCCAAAGCCGGGCGCTCAAGCCTGTAATCTCAGCACTTTGGGAGGCCGAGGTGGGCAGATCGCTTGAGGTCAGAAGTTCGAGACCAGCCTGGCCAACATGGCGAACCCCGTCTCTACTAAAAATACAAAAATTAGCCAGGCATGGTGTTGGGCGCCTGTAATTCCAGCTACTTGGGAGGCTGAGGCAGGAGAATCGCTTGAACCCAGGAGGCAGGGGTTGCAGTGAGCTGAGATCCCGCCACTGCACTCCAGTCTGGGCGACAGCACAAGACTCTTAAAAACAAATAAACAAACAAAAAACAAACAAACAAACAGAGATCCAGGATCATTCCATAGCAAGAAGAACAGAATCACAACCAACAGCCCCTGGTGGCTTCTCCTCATGAAGCACAGATGATTGCAGTGGTTGTTTCCCTGGCAGCTCCTGTTTTTGTGTCAAGGGCAAAGCTCTAAGCAGCATTGCTCTGTCTCTTCATTCCCCTCCCTGCCCACATTAGAGAAGTATTTTTGCAGTCATGGATTCAAGGCCAGAGGCCCCTATTAGCAATGTTTCAACAAAGTCTTTTTTCTGGTGTGTATCCCAATTTTAGGATGTGTATCCCAATTTTAGGCTGCACATGGCAGCATGGTTTATCAGGGATGGTTGGTTTCTTAGGTTGGGTTCCCGAAAACAAATTTTGAGACAGGAGCAATGTGCAAATGATTTATTAAGGAAGTGCTCCCAGGAGAAACAATTAAAGGAATGCAGAAAAGAAGTAAAGGAAGAGGAAGATGCCAAGCAAGGCTTTGATGCTGGCCATGTCCCAGCCTCAGCCTGATGCAGAGGTGAGTTCTGAACGGGAAATTACACTTTATAGTTTTGTTCCACTGCAGTGAGGGAGCTGGGCTTTCACATCAGTGAAAGTGCAGGCTTTCCTGCACCAGTCAGTGGTTATGAACACAGGGAGGAAGGACACATAAACTCTCAGGCCATTCTCACTCCCTTTATATGCTGGTGTGCACAGCAACCCCAGCAGACCAGGTGTGATGCCCTCAGGTACAAGCCACTGGAAACAAAGGTCACAGAAAGTGGAGGATAACAGGACAGAAATGGTAAAAGGGATCCAGGGGGATACAGGTGAAGCACCAACAGCATCTGCCACGGTAGGACATGTGAAAAGAAGGCCTTGACACGCTTTTTATAGAATGCTTTGTACTAATTTAGGATGATATCATTTAATATATTATTGCTTTTAAGTGGGTTCCCCTGGGAGTATAGAGGAACGTGTCATGGGCCAACCCATTAATATTTCAAGATGAGAATGTCTCTTTGACAGCTGTGCATCTTATACTTGCAAGAACTCTGGGAACTATCTAGGCCATTTGAATCAGGTTTCTGCACACATCTTGACCAATTTAGTTTCTGAAATTCTATTTTGTCGTTTTATACCCCCCCACCCGCTGATTCTATAGTGAAAGTCAGTAGTCAAAGTCTTGTTGCATCTGAAAGTCTTCACAGACTTCCTTTCCCATTTGACCTATGAGGTGTGTGTCTCACTGTATTAAAGGACAAGGATATTTCTCTCTCTTTTTTTTTTTTTTTTTTTTTTTTGAGACGAAGTCTCGCCCTTGTCCCCCAGGCTGGAGTGCAATGGTGCGATCTCGGCTCACTGCAACCTCCACCTCCCGGGTTCAAGTGATTCTCCTGCCTTGGCCCCGCTGGGATTACAGGTGCCTGCCACCACGCCCAGCTAATTTTTGTATTTTTAGAAGAGATGGGATTTTACCATGTTGGCCAGGCTAGTCTAGAACTCCTGACCTCAGGTGATCCACATGCTTTGGCCTCCCAAAGTGCTGGGATTACAGGCGTGAGCCACCACGCCCGACCTCTTCTTTTTTTTTTTTTTTTAAAGAGATAGACTCTTGCTCTCTTGCCCAGGCTGGAGTGAGTGGCATGATCCTGACTCATTGCAACCTCAACCTCCCGGGCTCAAGCCATCCTCCCACCTCAGTCTCCTGAGTAGCTGGTATTACAGGTGCACGCCACCATGCCTGGCTAATTTTTTAATTTTTTAGTAGAGACGTGGTTTTGCTATGTTGCCAAGGCTGGTCTCGAACTGCTGAGCTCCAGTTATCTGTTTGCCTCAGCCTCCCAAAGTGCTGGAATTACAGGTGTGAGCCGCCACACCTGGCAGATATTTCAAATTTGAGTAGGAAAACTTTTAACAACTCTTTGATGATGACAGTGTAGTATATTTTGTATATGGTGAGAGTTCTACACATCTCTAAACATATATTTCTATTTATGTGATCAGTATTTTTTCATCTGGATGAAATTAACAGAATAATACTGTTGTGAATCATGCCCTTCCATTATCTGTCAAAAAATGGCAGACACAGGCCAGGTGCAGTGGCTCATACCTATAATCCCAACACTTTGGGAGGCTGAGGCAAAAGGATTGCTTGAGCCCAAGAGTTCAAGACCAGCCAGGGCAACATAGTGAGACCCCCATCTCTACCAAAAAAAAAAAAAAGGCAGACATGATAGTACTGTGGTCTACAATGGAACACACTGGAACACATCCATAGCATCTAATGACTTTTATCAAAAGTCCTTCATTCATCATACCCCCTTTATTTCACATGAGCCATTCCAGGAATCATATGAACAAGAAGAAGATTCTTGGGTGCCATCAAGTGGCCATTTGGGGAAAACCACAGGTGATCTGGGTGTAAGACCATCAGCCTCTACATAATTTCCTCCCTGAATTTGGGGTCTGGTTTTGGAGCAGAGAAATGTTAAAAAAAAAAAAAAAAAAAAAAAAAAAAGTTATCAGAGGAACCTAGTTGGAGGTTGAGGATGAAACCAAAGCCATGGCCTGAGAAGGGAGAAAATGGCTGAAGTAGCCAAAGATTATTTTTTTAAAGACTTTATTTTATTTTATTATTTTTTTTGAGATAGAGTCTCACTCTGTCACCCAGGCTGGAGTGCAGTGGTGCAATCTCGGCTCACTGCAAACTCCGCCTCCTGGGTTCAAGCTATTCTCCTGCCTCAGCCTTCCGAGTACCTGGGATAACAGGCGCGTGCCACCACACCCAGCTAATTTTTGTAATTTTAGTAGAGACAGGGTTTCATCATGTCGGCCAGGCTGATCTCAAACTCCTGACCTCAGGTGATCCACCTGCCTTGGCTTCCCAAAGTGCTGAGATTACAGGCGTGAGCCACTGCGCCTGGCCAGACTTTATTTTTTTGAGAGCAGTTTTAGGTTCATAGCAAAATTAAGAGGAAGGCACTGAGATATCTCATATGGCCCCCCAACACATGCACAATCTCCCCCATTAACAACATCCCCCACCAGAGTGCTACATTTATTACAACTGATGAACCTACATTGACACATCATCACTCAAAGTGTATAGTTTATATTAAGGTTCATTCTTGGTGTTGTACAATCTATGGACAAATGGAAAAATATATAGGACATGTGTCCACCATTATAGTATCATACAGAGTATTTTCACTGCCCTAAAACTCCTCTGTTCTCTGCCTATTCATCCCTTTCTGCCCTCAGCCCCTGGCAACCACTGATCTTTTTACCATCTCCACAGTTTTGTCTTTTCCAGAATGCCATATTGTTGGAATAATACAGTGTGTAGCCTTTTCAGATTGGCTTCTTTCACTTAGCATTATGGAATTAAGTTTTCCCCATGTCTCTTTATGGCTTGGTAGCTCATTTCTTTTTAGTGCTGGATAATATTCCATTGTTTGAATGTATCACAATTTATCCATTCACCTACTGAAGGACATTTGAGTTACTTCCAAGTTTTGGCAGTTATGAATAAAGCTGCTATAAATACCTGTGCAGGGTTTTGTATGGACATAAGTTTTGAAAGCCAACATTGGATCATATGGCAAGAGTAGGTTTAGTTTTGTAAGAAACTACCATACTGTCTTCCAAAGTGGCTATGCCATTCTGCATTCCCATCAGCAATGAGAGTTCCTGTTGCTCCACATGCTTGCCAGCATTTGATGTTGTAAGTGTTCTGGACTTTGGCCATTCTAATAGGTATGCAATGACATCTTATTGTTGTTTTATTTTGCTTTTCCCTGATGAAAGGGAAATGTGGAGCATCTTTTCATATGCTTATTTGCCATCTGTTTATCTGCTTTGGTAAGGTGTCTGTTAAGGTCTTTGGCATATTTTGGGGTTTGCTTTTGTTTTTTGAGACAGAGTCTTGCTCTATTGCCCAGACTGGAGTGCAGTGGCACAATCATGGCTCACTGCAACCTCCGCCTCCTGGGCTCAAGCCATCCTCCCATTTCAGCCTAGCAAGTAGGTGGGACAACAGGCATGCACCACGACACCCAGCTAATTTTTATATTTTTTGTAGAGACGAGGTCTCACTATATTGCCCAGGCTGGTATTGAATTTCTGGGTTCAGGCAATCTTACTGCCTCAGCCTCCCAAAGTGTTAGGATTATAGGTGTGAGCCACCACGCCAGGCCTTTGGCTTATTTTTTAATCAGGTTGTTTGTTTTCTTATTGTTAAGTTTTGAGAATTCTTTGTATATTTTGGATAATGGTCCATTATCAGATATATCTTTTGCAAACATTTTCTTCTAGTCTGTCTTGTCTTTTTGTTCTCTTAAGAGTGTCTTTTGTAAAGCAGAAAATTTTAATTTTAATAAAGTCCACCTTATTAATTCTGTCATGGATCATACTTCTGGTGTTATATCTCAACAGTCATCACCGACTAATTGCAACCTCCACCTCCCAGGTTCAAGCAATTCTCCTGCTTCAGCTGTCTGAGTAGCTGGGATTATAGGCATGCGCCACCATGCCTGGCTAATTTTTGTATTTTTAGTAGAGACGGGGTTTCACCATGTTGCCCAGACTGGTCTCTAACTCCTGACCTCAGGTGATCTGCCCACCTCCAAAAGTACTGGGATTACAGGCGTAAGCCACCGTGCCCGGCTGGAACATCTCATAACACTTCTTTAGAAGATACTTGGAAGGCATGTAAAAGTCATTAATCTAAAAATATTTGGAAATTTATTTCTCCTCATTGTTTTCCCATAAATGTGAACAACCCAAAAGTTATAGATGGGCCAGGAGCAGTGGTTCACGCCTGTAATCCCAGCACTTTGGGAGGCCAAGGAAGGCAGATCACTTAAGGTCAGGAGTTCGAGACCAGCCTGGCCAACATTGCGTAACCCCGTCGCTACTAAAAATACAAAAATTAGCCAGGTGTCATGGCGCATGCCTGTAATCCCAGCTACTCAGGAGGCTGAGGCAGGAGAATTGCTTGAACCCGGGAGGCAGAGGTTGCAGTGAGCCAAGATCGCACCACTGCACTCCAGCCTGGGTGATAGAGCTAGACTCCGTCTCAAAAAAATTAAAATAAAAAACAAAAGTTATAGGTGGAATAAAAAAATATTGACAGATTTATTAGGAGAGTAGACGTTTTGATAAAAACAATCAATTAATCACCTATCAGAACGTCAGACAAAAATCAAAATGGGCACATTATACCACTTCACGCTCTGAAACCAATGAACAGACTCATCTACATGAAAGATGATAGTAAAATGTCTTTAAGGATAGTAAGGGTTCATTCAGGTGGGCAGTAATTGCAACAGTTGCAAACCCAAGTATCAGTCAGGGTCCTGGCGGAAAAGAGTTGGCAAACTCAAGAGAGAATTTTTTTTTTTTTTTTTTTTTTTATGAGACAGAGTCTCGCTCTGCCACCCAGGCTGGAGTGCAGTGGCGCAATCTCGGCTCACTGCAACCTCTGCCTCCCGGGTTCACGCCAATTCTCCTGCCTCAGCCTCCCGAGTAGCTGGGACTACAGGCGCGTGCCACCACGCCCGGCTAATTTTTTGTATTTTTAGTAGAGACAGGATTTCACCGTGTTAGCCAGGATGGTCTTGATCTCCTGACCTCGTGATCCGCCTGCCTCGGCCTCCCAAAGTGCTGGGATTACAGGTGTGAGCCACTGCGCCCAGCCAAAAGAGGATATTTAAGAGATGCTAATGAAGCGATTACTTAGTAAAGTATAGGTAGGGTTCAGGGAACCACAAAGAATGAAACTAGCAACAGAAGGAAACCACCACCACACTTTTTAGTTGAGAGGGCAAAAGGAAGGAGAGGTTCTTGAAATCTGATGTATAGCTACAGCACAAAAGCCACCTGACAGGGGTTATGACCTTGGGCAAAGGATGCAGCCACCAGTGAACCAGGACCTGGCTCTGTACTCCCACCCTTTGATCTGTTGATACATGTCACAGGCCAAACCCAGCCTCCTGATTGACAGAGAGAAATGAGTCTGAAGGACCAATCAGAAAAAGATCTAGTACATCCAACTTCAATTTGGCTTTAAAAAGTTAGGGCATTTTGGCTGGGCATGGTGGCTCATGACTGTCATCCCAGAGCTTCAGGAGGCTGAGTTGGGAGGATGGTTTGAGACACGGAGGTTGAGGCTGCAGTAAGCTATGATGGCACCACTGCACTCCAGGCTGGGTGACAGAGCACAACACCATCTCAAAAAAAAAAAAAGGCTCGCATGGTGGCTCTCAAGTCTGTAATCCCAACACTTTAAAGAGGCCAAGGAAGGAGGATCACTTGAGTCTAGCATTTTGAGACCTGCCTGGGCAACACGGTGAAACCCCATCTCTACAAAAAATACAAAACTTAAAAAGAAAAAAAAATAAAAAATTAGCCAGGCAACACATACGTGTGGTTCCAGCTACTCTGGAAGCTGATGTGTGAGGATCACATGAGCCTGGGGAGGTGGAGGCTGCAGTGAGCTCGGACTGGACCACTGCACTCCAGCCTGGGCGACAGAGTGAGACCCTGTCTCAAAACAAAACAAAACACAACAAAACACACAAAATTAGTCGGGCTCCCCCTTGAGCCCAGGAGTTGAGGCTGGAGCAAGCCATGATGCGGCCACTGTACTCGAGCCTGGGCAACAGAGTGAGACACTGTCTCTGAAAAAAAAAAAAAAAAAAGTTAGTCCGGGTGCAGTGGCTCATGCCTGTAATCCCAGCACTTTGGGAGGCCGAGGCGGGTGGATCACGAGGTAAGAGATCGAGACCATCCTGGCTAACACAGCGAAACCCTGTCTCTACTAAAAATACAAAAAATTAGCCAGGTGTGGTGGCAGGCGCCGGTAGTCCCAGCTACTCAGGAGGCTGAGGCAGGAGAATGGCGTGAACCCGGGAGGCCGAGCTTGCAGTGAGCCAAGATCGTGCCATTGCACTCCAGCCTGGGCCACAGAGCGAGACTCCGTCTCAAAAAAAAAAAAAAAAAAATACAAGCAGGCATGATGGCTCACACCTGTAATCCCAGCACTTTTGGAGGTGGGTGCATCACTTGAGGTCAGGAGCTCAAGACTAGCCTGGCCAACATGGCGAAACCCCATCTCTACGAAAAATACAAAATTAGCCGGGCGTGGTGGCAGGCACCTGTAATCCCAGCTATTCAGGAGGCTAAGGAGAATTGCTTGAATCTGGGAAGCACAGGTTGCAGTGAGCTGACATCGCACCACTGCACCCCAGCCTGGGCAACAGAGGGAGACTCTGCCTCAAAAAAAAAAAAATTACCAGGATGGTGAAGTGCACCTCTAGTTCCAACTACTCAGGAGGCTGAAGCAGGAGGAAAGCTTGAGCCTGGGAGGTCGACGCTGCAGTGAGCTGTGACTGCGTCACTGCACTCCAGCCTGGGTGACAGAGCAGAACCCTATCTCCAAAAAAAAAAAAGATGCTGGGTTTACTGGGGGGCAAAGCATAAGGGTAATATGACCAGCAGAAATGAGTAAAATGTAATATTTACATATTCGACAGTTGATAGGAATTGCATTTTGGTTTTTAGAAGGAGTGCTGAGGTGGAGCAGCCCCATAAAGAGGGACACCAGGATGAAAACACAAGAAGCCTCTACCAAGACAGCTGTCCTGGCCACAGAACACAGGCTGGAGGCAAAGCAGGTGTTTTCCAGTGTAAGAAGAATGATCACAGGCACTAGGGCGTTGTCTCCATTAGTCTGTGTTTGTATAATGAAGGTTGTTTTTTTTAATGGAAGAGTGAACTGCTTACTGTGATCAGGGATACCTAATGCTAGGACTCATTTAAGGGAAGAAAAAGCCTTTTAGATGTTAAGACCAAGGTAATCATTTGACATTGCTAGCTTGAGTTAGATGTCGTAGATGTTTTGTATCTGAAGTATATTTTAGTATTTACTGTCAGCTAAGGCCAGACATGTCCAAGAAGCTATGCATTTATGAACTTGTGGTGAGCCCAGGGCCCTTGAAGATACCTACTTCTCTAGAAGAAAATGAGTGTCTCTTACTGATTTGTCAAGTTCAAGTAATGGACTTGGAACAGACATAATTATGATTTATTTTAATAGCTTTGTGGCCCTTTTGTACACAAGAAGGAAGGTAGATTAAGAAATCTCTTTTGGCCAGCCACAGTGGCTCACGCATGTAGCCCAGCACTTTGGGAGGCCAAAGTGGGTGAATGACTTGAGGTCAGGAGTTCAAGACTAGCCTGGCCAACATGGAGAAACCCAGTGTCTACTAAAAATACAAAAATTAGCTGAGCATGGGGGCGTGCACTTGTAATCCCAGCTACTCAGGAGGCTGAAGCAGCAGAATTGCTTGAACCCAGGAGGCAGAGGTTGCAGTGAGCCAAGATCACACCACTGCACTCCAGCCTGGGCGACAGAGTGAGACTCTGTCTCAAAAATAAATACATTAATTAATTTCTCTCTTTTGAGGGTGGGGTATGGAGGCTCAAGCCTGTGACACCAGCATTTTGGGAGGTGGGAAGATTGCTTGAGCCCAGGAGTTCAGGACCAGCCTGGGCGACAAAATGAGACTGGCTCTCTATTAAAAAATAATTAAACATTAGCTGGGCATGGTGATGCATGTCTGTAGTCCCAGCTACTCAGGAGGCTGAGGTGGGAGGATGGCTTGAGCCCTGGAGGTCGAGGCTGTAGTGAGCCATGATGGCATCACTGTACTCCAGCATGGGTAACAGAGCAAGGCCCTGCCAAAAAAAAAAAAAGAAGAAATCTCTTTTGAGGCCCTTTAATGAGGGGGAGACCAACAGAAGGCTGCTAACATATTGCATAAGAACACAATTTCCAGGAAACGTTCTGTTATTTAAATCACTCTTAAGAATTAGGAAGTCCAGGAGCTCTGGGCTGAAATTGCAGATTAAACATGCTCATCTAGATCCATTCCCCCAAAAACCTACTATAATAAAGTGACTGTATATATAGTAAAAACTACAATAAGTCTACAAGAATGAGAACAGAAGAGATGACAGCAGGTCAGGCGTGGTGGCTCACGCCTATAATCCCTGCACTTTGGAAGGCCAAACCGGGTGGATCACTTGAGCCCAGGAGTTCAAACCGGCCTGGCCAACATGTTGAAACCTTGTCTCTACTAAAAATACCAAAAAAAAAGTAGCCAGGCATGGTGGCACACACTTGTAATCCCAGCTACTTGGGAGGCTGAGACAGGAAAATTGCTTGAACCTGGGAGGCAGAGGTTGCAATGATCCGAGACTGCACCACTGCACTCCAGGCTGGGCCACAGAGGGAGACTGTCTCAAAAACAAACAAACAAAAACAAAAACAAAAAAAGGAAAAAGAAAAAAAGATTAGCCAAGCTTGGTGGCACATGCCTGTGGTCCCAGCTACTCGGGAGGCTAAGATGGGAGGATCACTTGAGCCTGGGAGACGGAGGTTGCCGTGAGCCAAGATGATGCCACTGCATGCCAGCCTGGCGGGCAGCACAAAACCCTGTCTCAAAAAAGAAAAACAAACAAACAAAAAGACAGAGAGAGAGAGAGAGACAACAGCAGCAAGCTTTCGGAACCTAGAAAGCAGAAGAGTGGTGACTGTCTTAGCTGACCTAAGAAGGAACCATTCTTGGGCCAGTAGTGGGCAGGGTTCTCCAGAGAAACAATAGGAGGCAATAAGGGGTGTGTATGTGTGTGTGCATGTGTGTGTGTGTGTGCGAGCGCATATGTAGGAGAGACAGAAAGAAAAAGACAAAGACAGTGAGACAGAAAAGGAATTGGCTCGCATGATTATTTGGTTCGTAAATCCAAAATCTGTAGTGTGGATGAAGAGGTATTTTACAGCAGACCAAGTAAGTCAGCTGTAAAATACCTCTTGCTGGGGCAAAAGGTCAGTCTTTATTCAGGCCTCCAACTAATTGGATGAGACCACCCACACTATGGGGAATGTTATGAACAGAACACTTGTGTCCCCCCCAAATCACATTAAAGTCCTGACCCTCAGGGTGATGGTATTTGGAGATGGGGCCTTTGGGAGCAACAAGGGCATATGGGAGCCCTCATTATGGGATAAGTGGCTTTGTAAGAAGAGACACAAGAGATCTCTCTCTGCACCACGTGAGGAAGACACAGTGAGAAGGCAGCCATCTGCAAGCCAGCAAGAGGCTCCTCACCAGAAGGTAAACTGCCTAGCACCTTGACCTTGGACCTTCCAGCCCCCAGAACTGTGAGAAATGTTTCTCTTGTTTAACCAGCATGTGTATGGTATTTTATTATAGTAGGCTGAGCAGACCGAGACAGAGAGCAATTGACTTCACTCAAGTCTACTGATTTAAATGCGAATTTCTTTTTTATTTTGTTTTTGTAGAGACAGGGTCTTGCAGTGTTGCCCAGGTTGGTCTCAAAACCCGGGCCTCAAGTAATCCTCCCACCTTGGCCTCCCAAAATGCTGGGATTACAGGCATGAACCACCAGATCCCACCTAAATGCTAATTTCATCCAAAAACACCCTCACAGAAACACCCAGAATAATGTTTGTCCAAATATCTGGGCACTTGGCCCAGTCAATTTGACACGTATTAACCACCACAGTATCCTAAAAAGGCACAGAAACTGACAGAACCCAGGCATCTCTGGAATTGGGAGTGAAAGGAGGTCCAAAATAACGAGAACTGGTTGAAAGCAGTTTGAGATGCAGCTAGATCCTGAGATCCCCTCACCCACTCCATACTTATTAGCAACTGCCCCTCCCTTGTCTCCAAGAAGAGGCATTAGTACCTACAGATGGTAAAATAAAGGTCTGTGGGCTGAGGAAACCAGGCATAGTTGAGGATGTGAGTACTGTACCAAAAATAAGGGTTTAAGTGACTACTGCTATTGAATGTTAGATGCTGAGTCCAGCTCTATTCTCCCACTGGGCTCCCTGAGCATTACCAGGAGATTGGAACATTTAAAGAGGCTTCTGTGGGGAATCCAAGCGGCCTGAAACACCTAAATAAAGCGATCCTGGAGGTATCCCAACATAGGGCCTCCCCAGGGCACATGATAGTGACAAGCACAATTCGTAAGCCCTACCCAACTTCCCATTGGTTTTTAGTCCCTCTCTTACAATGATAAGACAAGCAAATATATCCAGATATCTGATATTGTTCCACGGATCTCTGAGGCTTGCAGTATTTTTCTTCAGTCCTTTTTCTCTCTGTTTTTCAGACTGGATCATTTTTCTTGATCTGTCTTTAAGTTGCCTATCTTTGTCTTCTGCCTTCTCTATAAGAAGTCAAGTCCATCTTAAATACTTTTTGTTTCAGTTATTATACTTTTCAGTTCTAGAATTTCTAGATGGTACTTTGCTATAATTGACATTTATCTGCTTGGTGGTTTTCTTTTTTTCTTTCTTTTCTTTCTTTTTTTTTTTTTTTGAGAAAGAGTCTTGTCCTGTTGCCTGTGCTGGAGTGCAGTGGTGCAATACCGGCTCAATGCAACCTCCACCTCCCAGTTTGAAGAGATTCTCCTGCCTCAGCCTCAATAGCTGGGATTACAGGTATGCGCCACCATGCCCGGCTAATTTTTGTATTTTTAGTAGAGAGGAGGTTTCACCATGTTGGCCAGGCTGTTCTCAAACTCCTGACCTCAAGTGATCCACCCGCCTTGGCCTCCCAAGTGCTAGGATTACAGGCAGGAGCCACCAGCTTGTCTGCTTGGTTTTCTATTCATTCACTCATTAAGATCTTTCCTGGCTGGGTGTGGTGGCTCATGCCTGTAATTCCAACACTCTGAGAGGCCGAGGTGGGTGGACTGCTGGAACCCAGGAGTTTGAGACCAGCCTGGGCAACAGGATGAAACCTGTCTCTGTCAAAAAAAAAAAAAAAAAAAAAATCCAAAAATTAGCTGGGCATGGTGGTGTGCACCTGTAGTCCCAGCTACTTGGGAGGCTGAGGTGGGAGGATCACTTGAGCCCTGGAGGTTGAGGCTGCAGTGAACCAAGATCATGCCACCTGTACTCTAGCCTGGGTGTCAGAGTTAGAACCTGCCTCAAAAGAAAAGACCTTTCCTGCTGGGTGTGGGGGCACATGGCTGTAGTCTCAGCTACTTGGGAGGCTGAAGCAAGAGGATCTCTTCAGCCCAGGAGTTCAAGTTCAGCCTAGGCAATGCAGTGAGACACCGTCTCTTAAAAGAAGAAAAAAAGACCATATTTTCCTTTAATTATTTAAACATATTTTCCTTTTTTTTTTAGATGGAATTTCACTCTTGTTGCCCAAGTTGGAGTACAATGGCGCGATCTCGGCTCACTGCAACCTCCGCCTCCCAGGTTCAAGAGATTCTCCTGCCTCAGCCTCCTGAGTAGCTGGGATTACAGGCACGCACCAACATGCCTGGCTAATTTTTTGTATTTTTAGTAGAGATGGGGTTTCACCATGTTGGTCAGGCTGGTCTTGAACTCCTGACCTCAGGTGATTCACCCACCTCAGCCTCCCAAAGTGCTGGGATTAGAGGCTTGAGCCACTGCGCCTGGCCTAATTATTTAAACATATTTTCCTTTAATTCTTTAAACATATTTTCCTTTAGAATTTTGAACATATAATAATTTCCTTAAAGTCTTTGCTAAGTCCAGCATCTGGACCACCTTGCGGTCAGCTTCTATCGATTGTTGTTTTTGCTATGGGTCATATTTTTCTGTTTCCTTGTATGTTTAGGAATTGTAGATTGTGTCAAGGACACTGGATGATACATTGTAGAGGCTCTGGATTCTGTTATCTGCCTGACCTCTATTATCTGTTTTGCTCTCAACTGGGTAGCAGCCTCTCTCCGGTAACCCTCAGGTAGTCTTCCCTACACATGAACATCCCAGTTTTCAGCTAAGAACTCATGAGAAAGCCGTGGTGTGGATCTCTGCCTCCCACATAAGCAGCTACATTCTCTCCAGGGCCACGACTTATGGACTGCAGCGGTTTCGGCAGCCCTTCACTCTGATCTCTTCTCAACACAGCAGGGCATCCCTACTCTGCCGGAATTCCAGCTTGCTATGCTGCAATTGGAAAGCTGTCCCCAGCAGAGAGACAGAGAAATTGTGGGAAACATCTCATCAGTGATCTTGGGGATTACTGTCATGCACTGCCTGTTGTCTATTGTTTGAAAATGGTTGCTCATAGCTTTTGGGCAGTTTCATGGTTGTTTAAGGCAGAAAGGCTAATCTGATAATAAGAATTCCATTATAGGCTGGGCCTGATGGCTCATGTCTGTAATCCCAGCACTTCGGGAGGCTGAGGCAGGAGGATTGCTTGAGACCAGGAGCTCAGAAGCAGCCTGCGCAACATGGTGAAAGCCCGTCTCTACAAAAAATACAAAAATTAGCTGGGCGTGGTGGCACATGCCTGTGGTCCCAGCTACTTGGGAGGCTGAAGTGGAAGGATCATTTGAACCCAGGAGGTCAAGGCTGCAGTAAGTTGAGATGGCGCCACTGAACTCCAGCCTGGGCAACAGAGTGAGATGCTGTCTCAAAAAGAAAAAAAAAAGAACAAAAATTGTATTACAGTTGGAACCCTTACCTGATGTTTTTCTTTTCTTTCTTTCTTTCTTTTCCCTTTTTGAGACAGGGTCTTGCTCTGTGGCCCAGGCTAGAGTGCAGTGGCATGATCTTGGCTCACCACAGCCTTGACCTCCTGGGCTCAAGCAATCCTCCCACCTCAGCCTCCGGAGTAGCTGGGACTAACAGGTGCACACCACCATGCCTGGCTAATTTTTTATTTTTTGTAGAGACAGGGTCTCCCTACGTTTCCCCGGCTGGTCTTGAACTCCTGGGCTCAAGTGATCTGCCTGCCTTGGGCTCCCAAAGTGCTAAGATTACAGCCATGAGCCACTGCGCCGGCCTTGTTTTTATTTTCTTCTAGTATCCTCCCTTCCCCCCGCCTTCAGCCATTTAAGCAATCTATGTGTCTATTGGCTCAGATGAGAGATGAAATGGTAACAAAAGTGGAAAACACTCCAAAACAATAGTTTCTGAAAGAAACTAAACCTATTCTTAATAATAGGTAATAATAGGTAAAGTTCTTTAGGGAGACAAGATTAAAAGCCCCTTAAGCAGTGGGAGACAGAAGTGAGGCACTGATATGAGACAGCAGTGACAAGGTGGCTCCAAGAGAGAAAGGCCTGAGGCCCTGATTCCTGGGCTGCATGCCAGGGAACAGCAGGACCCCAGAGATGGCACTGCGTATAGGGTGTTTTGGTTGGCAGCGCCACAGGCACTCTAAGATGTCCATGTCCTTGTTTGACACTGAAGCAACAGAAAGATTCCCATGGCCCCCAGGCTGTAAATAGAAGTGGAGGGAGGATGCCCCAGATTTGAAGAAGGCATAGGCACAAGAACAGGCCACTTCTGTGTGACCTATGAGGAAAGATGATTATAAGGAACAATTGCCCTCCAACTCACACCTTGGCACAAGGTAAGACCCTAAAACTCACGCACCATCCAGCAGGAAGGAAAGAAAACTCCAAATTTTGGGCCGGGCATGGTGGCTTACGCCTGTCATCCCAACCCTTTGGGAGGCTGAGGTGGGAGGACAGCTTCAGGCCAGGAATTTGAGACCTGCCTGGGCAACACAGTGAGACCTCTACAAACAAACAAACCTCACATATCTAAGATTTGCTGTTATCTAGCAGACTGGGAACTCAAAACACACGTGAAGTTGTTACGTTAAAATAGTTTGTTGCACACCTGATTTGGCAGACTGAGATTATGTTACAATAATAAAGGTCACCATTTAGAAGGACTTTACTGAGTTACATCCACTGTCTCATTTAATCTCATCTCATTTAATGGGAGTCTATTCCCTCATACTCCCTGTGATGATTCCTGTAACATGGTAGATATGCATGCCTGAGGAAAAATTAATTTTTCATAGCTGGGTGCAGTGGCTCACATCTATAAACCCAGCACTTTGGGAGGCCAAGGCAGGAGGATCACTTGAGGCCAGGAGTTCAAGACCAGCCCTGGCAACATAGCGAGAACCTGTCTCTCGAAAAACAATTTTTTTAAATTAGCTGGACATGGTGGCATGTGCTTGTACTCCCAGCTAAACAAGAGGCTGAGGCAGGAGGATCACTTGAGCCTAGGAGTTCAAGACTGCTGTGAGCCATGATTGTACTACTGCACTCCAGCCTGGGCGACAGAATGAGACCCTGTCTCCAAAAGTAATAACAGCAATAATAATGTATATTTACTCTATACCAGGCATTATACCAAGGGCCTTACGTCACTTAATCTTCATACTAAACTTATGAGACATGTATTACTATTTCTATTTTACAAATGTAGAAACCAAAATTCAGAATTGTAAAGTGAGTGTGGTATTTAGATTCAAATCTGGTGGAAGCTTTATTTTATGTTACTTGCAATCTGTGAAGAAAAAACTAGATCCAAGATTCTAACAGGAATTTATATAATATGATTACAAAATGAGTTTATTTATAATTTAAATAAACAAAATTCCCTTTTATTTTCTACAACAAACATGCTAAGATTATGTGAATAATCTTCTCGGCTAAATATTGTATTCTAGGGAGACATTAAACAAGAACTTCGTAGTTAACATTGTTCTTTCTATTTTAGCTTTCTGTACCTACAGACATTTTCTTTCTTTTTTTTGAGACAAGAGTCTCGCTCTGTCACCCAGGCTGGAGTGCGGTGGTGCGATCTCCGCTCACTGCAAACTCCACCTCCTGGGTTCAAGCGATTCTTCTGCCTCAGCCTCCTGAATAGCTGGGAATATAGGCATGCGCCACCACACCTGACTAATTCTTTTTTTTTTTTTTTTTTGAGCCGGAGTCTCGCTCTGTCGCCCAGGCTGGAGTGCGGTGGCGCAATCTCGGCTCACTGCAAGCTCCGCCTCCCGGGTTCACGCCATTCTCCTGCCTCAGCCTCCCGAGTAGCTGGGACTACAGGCGCCCGCCACTGCGCCCGGCTAATTTTTTGTATTTTTAGTACAGACGGGGTTTCATCCTGTTAGCCAGAATGGTCTCGATCTCCTGACCTCGTGATCCGCCTGCCTCGGCCTCCCAACGTGCTGGGATTACAGGCGTGAGCCACCGCGCCCGGCAATTCTTGTATTTTTATTAGAGATGGGGTTTCACTATGTTTCCCAGGCTGGTCTCGAACTCCTGACCTCAAGTGATCCACCTGCCTCAGCCTCCCAAAGTGCTGGGATTACAGGTGTGAGCCACTGTGCCCTGCCGACTAATACTTTTTTATTGTATGCCAAATACTGTGTATAAAATAACCTTAAAGGTCGAAGTTAATAATATTTTTCTCTGAATGGTTGACTCTATTTTCTGTTGGCCCTTGTAGCTCAAAAGAATGATAATTCTATCCAAGCAGAAATTGAGCTGATTTTGGAAGAGTTACGGCTTTACTTAGATGTGGTCCACCTCTGTTTTTAATTATCTTGAGAGAGTGAGACCTGTCATGTATTTTTTGCAGGCCCCTCCCTTCAGAGGGACTCCACATTCCAAACAATAAGAGACTGCAGATCTTACTCTGCCTTTCCAGCCTAGGTCTCGAGCTTAGCAGCTCTTGGCCCCCAGTCTACCCCAGCACTCAGCAAATATCCCATGGGGAAAAAAAGCCTCTTATCTAGGCTCCTTTAGACTCTAATCTGTTAACAATAGCCTGAGAGGCCATCAAAAGTTCAGTGTAAACCACACTCAATCTTCAGCTTTGACAAATGCACCCAGGGAGAAAAATGACCAGCAATCCCAGCTCACCTAGCAATGGGCTCTTCTTTCTCTGATCCCACTGCTCTCTGATGTTCTTATGTCTTTAAAAATAGGACTTGGGCCAGGCGCAGTGGCTCACACCTGAATCCCAGAACTTTGGGAGGCCAAGGCAGTTCAAGACCAGCCTGGCCAACATGGTGAAACCCCATCTCTACTAAAAATACAAAATTTAGCTGGGCATGGTGGCACACACCTGTAGTCCCAGCTAGTCGGGAGGCTGAGGTGGGAGAGTCACTTGAACTCAGGAGGCAGAGGTTGCAGTGAGCTGAGATGGCGCCACTGCACTCCAGCCTAGGTGACAAGAGTGAGACTGTCTATAAATATATACACGTGTGTGTGATTTGTATAATTTATCCTTTTTTTGTATGTGTGCGTTTTTGTTTTTCTGGTTGTTGTAGCAGGAGTGACAACCTACTGATACCTACTACATCCTACTTGGAAGCAGAAGTTCCTTGTGAATAACAACGTATATTCTCAGAAGAGCGTTGTTCTTACCACTGAATATCTCAGACTGCTTCTAACATATTCTTAGAAAACATAACAAAAGGCAGACTATGTATAACTTTAAGTTTAATTGAGATCTTTCTCCACCTACCTGGTCTCTTAACAGTGTTCTTTGTTTACTTTGCTCCTGAGTGGTTAGGAGTGTAAATATCTTACTAGTACAGTACATTGAAAATTCAATGTATTTGCTATAATAGGACTTGTTCTTCCTAAGGGCTTTATAAAATAAACCTAGAGTTTTTTGTATTTTTAAAAGTCTGGGCTGGGCACGGTGGCTCACACTTGTAATCCCAGCACTTGGGGAGGCTGAGTCAGGAGGATTGCTTGAGGCTACGAGTTCAAGACCAACCTGGACAACAGCAGGACTGTCTCTACAAAAAATAAAAATAAAATGTCTGTATTTAATACTATTGATAGGTAACATTCTCACATGTTCAAATGTCAACAAATATGAAAGGGTATACAGTGAAGTATTTCTTTTTTTTTTTTTTTTTGAGACAGAGTCTCACTGTCACCCAGGGTGGAGTGCAATGACACCATCTTGGCTCACTGCAACCTCTGCCTCCTGGGTTCAAGCAACTCTCCCACCTCAGCCTGGGACTAGAGGCGCATGCCACCATGCCCAGCTAAATTGTGTATTTTTAGTAGAGAAAGGGTTTTGTCATGTTGGCCAGACTGCTCTCGAACTCCTGGCCTCAAGTGATCTGCCGGCCTCGGCCTCCCTAAATGTTGGGATTACAGGTGTGAGCCATCACACCTGGCCACAGTGAAGTATTTCTATGACTCATTCCTCCATCTACCCAGTTCCCACTCCCAACAGGTATTCACGATTATTAGCTTCTTATTTATTAGAAAAGTTTAAATGAATATGCTAGCTGACACATATCCGAATCATTTTCCCCGTTCTCTAAATAAACATAGCATCCTATGGCTACTGTTTTGCAGTTTGCCTTTTTTTTTTAAGTATAAACGGGAATTAATTGGCTTATATGACTGCAAAGTCCAGGACATGGCTGCCAGTACAGCAGGATCCAGGGCCTCAGACAATTAATTCCACCAAAACCCAGCTTCTCTCCTTCTCTTGCCTGCACTCTCCTCTCCGGTGGCTGCATCCTCAGGCAGGCTCCCCTCCTAGTCCCACATCCAGGATGACATCTTAACAGTTTGGGAACTCCAACAGAAAGGGCACACCTATTACCACATTCCCGGTAGATTCTAGCCAAAGTCCTGTGGAGGGCTCTCACTGGCCCAGCTGGAGTCATCAGGCCAAGCCAGTAGGATATACTGATTGGCCAGGCTGAAGTGGCAGGGCCACCCCTGGTGTTCCAGGCTTGAGAAGTCAGTCCCACATTGGCATGAGTTTCCTGGCTGAATTGAGAAAAGTGGCTCTCCAAAGCCGTGTCAGGGTGCTGTAAGTGGATGATTTTCCCCAGGCAAAGATTACAGATGTCTACTGCAAAAGGCAGTGTTTTTCATGTCTTTTTTTTTGGCTCTTTCATGCCAGGAAGCTGCTATTATGCCAAATGCATCTGTGGCTCAGGCCATACAGGACCAAACGAACAGCCAAAGTTGTTTACATCTTTCCTATGATCTTGTTTTTGTGGGTGCCCAAAAAATTATATTACAAACCCTCCAACTAGTCCCAAGTCCATACCTCTAACTACCCCCTTTTTCTAACACAAAGCCAATATTTCCCCTTCCCTAAATTAACCCAAGGTTAGGTACTACAGAACCCCTAGAGATACCGCTAATCTCCAAAACCCACCAGAATTATTCACACCAGCCAGTCCCAAACTTTCCCTGCACTGCCTTGCCTTTCCTGCTGAAACGCTAATAAAGGTTCTGGTTTAAGCTTTCCCTTCACTCCCTTCTGCCTCCTGACCAAACCTGGTGCTTCTTCTCCATGTGGCCCTGCATGGCGTGGTGTGTCCCTCCTCTCAGGAAATGTGGATAAATTATTCCTTCAAAGCCACTGGTCTCTCTGTCATCAGTCAGTCGCTTCTATAAATTAAAATCCTACAGGTACAACTGAGAGAGGGGCTGCTGCGACTGAGTTTTCAGTCCTGGAAAACCACACTTTTTTTTTTCTGTCTCTGCAAGGCTTTGGCAGTCTCTCCTCTCCACCCCCTTATTAATGCTGGCCTCTGTTTCACAGGTACCTCTCTACACGAGCAGGTGCAAATTGTCACTGATGGGGGAAACATGAAACAAACTCAGATGCCTCCAGGGACACGTGAGAAGCCACACTTGTTTCAGCCTATTGTTCTCTTGAGGGAATGTGCGCCCTGTGATGATGCTAGATCTTTCTTTTCTTTCGTACCTTCCTCTCTTCTTCCCTCTCTCCTTCCTTCCCTCCTTCTCTCCTTCCCTCACACCCTCCCTCCCTTTCTTCTTTCCTCTTTTTTAAGAAAAACTGAAAATCTATTTCTGTTTTGATTGGAGCTTTTGTGTGTGTGTAAAATATGTTGTGTGTGTGGTTTTTTTTTCCACAGTAACTGCTTTTTTTGTGTGTGGTAAAATATGTATGAAATAAACTGCCATTTTAACCTTTTTATGAGTAGAACTCAATGGCATTAATTACATTCAAAATGCTGTACAGCCATTGCCACTATTTCTAAACTTTTTCATCCCCCCAAATGGAAACTATGAACCCAGTAAGCAATAATTCCTCATTCTTCCCTCCTTCCTACTCTCAGTTCCTGAAACCTCTAATCTACTTTCTGTCTCTATGAATTTGCCTATTCAAAATCTTTCATATAAATGGAGTCAGATCGTATTTGTTTTTTTGTGTCGGCATATTTGACTCAGAATGTTGTAGCATGTGTCAGAGCTTCACTCCTTTTCATGGCCGAATGATATTCCACTGTATGGATATACTACTTTTTTTTTTTTTTTTTTTTTGAGATGGAGCCTCGCTCTGTCGCCCAGGCTGGACTGCAGTGGCACGATCTTGGCTCACTACAACCTCCACCTGCCAGGTTCAAGCAATTCTCCTGCCTCAGCCTCCCGAGTAGCTGGGGTTACAGGAACACTCCACCATGCCCGGCTAACTTTTTTGTATTTTTAGTAGAGACAGGGTTTCACTATGTTGGCCAGGCTGGTCTGGAACTCCTGACTTCAAGTGATCCACCCACCTCAGCCTCCCAAAATGCTGGGATTACAGGTGTGGGCCACCGTGCCCAGCTTATTAGATATACCACATTTTGTTTATTCATTCATCTGTTAATGAACATGTGGGTGAAATATGTCAATTTTTACTTGTTGCAAAAACAAAACACATCTTTTTTTTTTTTTTTTTTTTGAGACGGAGTCTTGCTGTGTCCCCCAGGCTGGAGTGCAGTGGCGCGATCTCGGCTCACTGCAAGCTCCACCTCCCAGGTTCATGCCATTCTCCTGCCTCAGCCTCCCGAGTAGCTGGGACTACAGGCGTGTGCCATGACACCTGGCTAATTTTTGTATTTTTAGTAGAGACAGCGTTTCACCGTGTTAGCCACGATGGTCTCAATCTCCTGACCTCGTGATCTGCCTGCCTCGGCCTCCCAAAGTGCTGGGATTACAGGCATGAGCCACCGCGCCTGGCCAAAACACATCATTGTTAAATAACTCCTCAGGCTACCCTTCTCTATGGGAAAATGCAGAGTAAATCAAGCAGATTTTTAACAGCAAAATGGCCAAGGAAAAAGCAGGATAGAGACAACGCAAAGATACAAACAATCTACCAAATGAATAAAGCCACTAATGTTACTTAGGCTCAAACAGTATCCCCCAAAGTGAGAGGCTGGATACTCACAACTCGATAAGGGGTGACAGTCAGCTGATATTGTTGCTGTCTCACATGGCCTTAATTATCTTATTGCTTTTGTCTTCACTGTTCTTCAATTTTGTGCCCTTTTCTAGTGCCAGCCATTGTGGTAGGCCCTGAAGAGCACCCTCATGGAGAGCATATTCTGTAGAGGAAGACAGGCACACTAATAGTATCAACACAACCAATACAAATGCTGACTGATGTTATGGGAAAACCTAGGAGGGATACACAGGCAGATTTGGAGGATTAGGTAAGGCTTTCCAACTTCCCAACTTCTCCAACAACTTGCAGAGAAGTTGTCCTGAGACCTGAGAGATGAATGAGAGGTATGATTTGGAGGCAAAGGCCAGGAAACTGGAAAGACTATAAAACACCTTGAGGAAATGACAGGAAAATGGGGATGAGGGACAGATGACATATGAGAGGAAGCAGGGACTCAATCGGAGTTTGGTATTCACCTTGAAGGCAAATGGGAGCTGCTGGAAGGATTCTGTGTGTGTGTGTTTTTTTTTTTTTTTTTGAGACAGATTCTCACTGCTGCCCAGGGTGGAGTGCAGTGGTGTGATCTCAGCTCACTGCAACCTTTACCTCCCACCTGGAAGGTAGATGTTAGCGTAGGGTGGTAAAAGGCTTGTGCACTCATCTTAATCTTAAATATATACCTTGGCCAGGCAAGGTGGCTCACAGCTGTAATCCCAGCACTTTTGGAGGCTGAGGCTGGCAGATCGCCTAAGGCCAGGAGTTTGAGACCAGCCTGGGCAACATGGCAAAACCCCATTTCTACTAAAAATACAAAAATTAGCCAGGTGTGGTGGCATGTGCCTGTGGTCCCAGCTACTCAGGAGGCTGAGGTGGGTGAATTACTTGAGCCTGGGAGGTGGAGGTTGCACTGAGCCAAGATGTCACCACTCCATTCCAGTCTGGGCAACAGAGCCAGACCCTGTCTCAAAAAATAAAAATAAATTTTAAAAAATTGAAAAAATACATATCTCAATGATTGTATGTATATAATGATTTTATATATAAATGATTTATATATTACTTTATATATATTAAATGTCTATATAAGATAGATATGTAATTTCCAGCACTCCATAAGATTTCCTTGGGGAGCTTCCTCATCTACCTCTGCCTCCAGGGGTAACCTGGTATGCACTATATACTCTTTTTCTTTTTTTTTTTTGAGATGGAGTCTTGCTCTGTCGCCCAGGCTGGAGTGCAGTGGCGTGATCTCGGCTCACTGCAAGCTCCGCCTCCCAGGTTCACACCATTCTCCTGCCTCAGCCTCCTGAGTAGCTGGGACTACAGGCGTCCGCCACCATGCCTGACTGATTTTTTTGTATTTTTTAGTAGAGACAGGGTTTCACCGTGTTAGCCAGGATGGTCTCAAATCTCCTGACCTCGTGATCCACCCACCTCGGCCTCCCAAAGTGCTGGGATTACAGGCGTGAGCCACTGCACCCGGCCCTATATACTCTTTTATCTACCTCTTTTTGTGCTCAGCATAGTGTCTGAGCTTCATTTATATTGTATGTACCAGTAGTTCATTCTCCTATTACTTTGTAATACAGAAAAAAACTGAGAAAAGCTTTGAAACGGTCTAAAACAGATCACTGGGGCCAGGCATGGTGGCTCAAGCCTGTAATCCCAGTACTTTGGGAGGCCAAGGCGGGCAGATCACCTGAGGTCAGAAGTTCATGACCAGCCTGGATAACATGGTGAAACCCCATCTCTACTAAAAATACAATAAATTAGCCAGGTGTGGTGGCACGTACCTGTAGTCCCAGCTGCTCGGGAAGCTGGGGCAGGAGAATCGCTTGAACCTGGGAAGTGGAGGTTGCAGTGAGCTGAGATCACACCACTGTACTCCAGTCTGGGTGACAGAGCAAGACTCCATCTAAAGACAAACAACAAAAAAATGATTACTGGGTGTCATTGAAAAACAAGGTGCCCAGCTGTCCAGCTTACTTTTCTAGGATATCTGATTCTATGAAGACTCTAAACCTTTCACTGTCTTTGAGCTACAGAACAACTATACAAACTATAGACGCTTCTTGTCTATAGAAATGCAAATTGTGGCCGGGCACGGTGGCTCACGCCTGTAATCCTAGCACTTTGGGAGGCCAAGACGGGCGGATCACCTGAGGTCAGGAGTTCGAGACCAGCCTGGCCAACATGGTGAAACCCTGTCTTTACTAAAATACAAAAAGCTAGCTGGGCATGATGGTGGGTGCCTGTAATCCCAGCTACTCGGGAGGCTGAGACGGGAGACTCTATTGAACCTGGGAGATGGTGGTTGCGGTGAGCCGAGCTTGCGCCACTGCACTCCAGCCTGGGCGGCTGAGTGAGACTCCGTCTCAAAAAAAAAAAAAAAAAAAAAAGAAATGCAAATTGTTTTCAGTAGAATGCAATTGATTACTAAGCTGTGGATTTCATCAGTTCTGCCAGTTTTTGTATATATTTGTAGTTATTTCATTATTCCTCATTTGACTATGTGTGTGGTACTTTGAATTTTCCACTGAAGCAGTTGTAATCTTTCTGCATATCTCATTCATTAATGAGTTAAATAAAATCTCTAACATTTATTTTATATCTGTATTATATTTGATATTAAAATTATTCTTCAACAGTAGTATACAGTTATATGAATAAGCTGCAATTTATCTATTCATCTATTGGTGGACATCTGGGTTTTTTCCCTTTGGCTATTATGAATAAAGCTGCTATGAGTCTTTTGGTGAATAAAGGCATTCATTTTTTGGGGTAAATATCTAGAAATGGGATTTCTGGGGTATAGGGTAGGGGTAAATTTAATTTCAGTAGAGACTGATGTTTCCAAAGTGGTTGTACCATTTTACACTCCCATCAACACTGTATGAGAGTCCCATTTCTGCATCTTTGCAACTAACGGAATTGTCAGTCTTTTCATTTCAGCTATTCTATGGAGTGTTTAATAGTATCCTATTTTGGTTTCAATTTACCATAGAAGATTTTCAGGAGGGAGGTAACTTGAACAGATTTTTACATTTTAGAAAACTCTTTCTGCGTATTACGTGGAGAATGATTATTTGTATACCAAAGTTCATAGCAGCATTATTCACAATAGCCAAAAGGTGGGAATAACCAAGCATCCATTTATATGAATGAATGGATAAACAAAATGTAGTATACATGTATAATGGAATATTATTTAGCCTCAAGAAGGAAGAAATTCTGATACATGCTACAACATAGATGCTCCTTGAAGACATTATGCTAAGTGAAATAAGCCAATCAGAAAAGAGCAATTATTGTATGATTCAATTTATATGCGGTACCTAGCATTTACGGATAGAAAGTGCAATATCGGCTATAAGGGGTTGTGAGAAACGGGTAATGGGGAGTTACTGTGTAATAGGCAGATTTTCTATTTGGGATAATGAAAAAGTTCTGGAGATGGATAGTGGTGATGGTTTCACAACAATGTGAATGTACTTAATGCCAGTGAACTGTACACTTAAAAATGGTGAATTTTATGTTAGATAGATTTTATCACACACACAAAGAGAAGGGAGGGCGGGAGGGAAGGAGAGAGGGAAGGAAGTAGAGGGGAGAAGAGAGGAAGAAAGGAAAGAAAGTAAGATCTGGCATCACAGGGCCCACATTCCCGCGTGTCAGCAATAGGCTGAAACAGAAGCATGGCTTCTCACGTGTCCATGGAGGCGTCTGAGTGTGTGCCCACTTTCCCGGTTCAATGACAATTTGCACCTGCTCGTGTAGAGGGGTACGGGTGAAACACAGACCAGTATTATTAAGGGGATGGAGGAGAGACCGCCAAAACATCGCAGAGACACACCGTCGGAGCCAAGACAACGGGGTGCAGACGCCTGGCTTGGCCTGTGGGAACTGGCAACTCTCAGCTCTCAAACGCCCGGGCTTTTCAACCCCGCCACAGCCGGGTTCCAGCTGCCTACTTACTTTAAAGCCTTCACCGACTCTAAAACACCAAAAACAAAGACCCAACTAGCGCCGGAAGCCCGAGATGTAACCGTAGTCATCTGACCCTCCCGTCCTGACTCTGATTGGGCTTTGGAGATACGCGTCCCTCCCGGCGCTGTACGGCGACCCCGCCCCAGCAGCCTGAGGGGGCGGGAACAGATGTCGGAGTGCGACAGTATTGGTCGGCTTCCCCAGGAAGCAGCCAATCGGAATAGGCAGGCTTCCGGCGGGAAGTGAGCCAGGGCTTGGCGCGGCGGCCGTGGTCGCGGCGCGGGAAGTTTGGGTCCTGGTTCCGTCCGCTAGGAGTCTGCGTGCGAGGTGAGTGCCGCGCGCGTAACTACGGGTCGGTCCGCATTGATCTAGCCCTGCTCTGGCGGCCCGGCCCGGAGCTGGAGGCCGCTCGGGTTCTTCCGTTTCCTGCACTGGTTCGCCTCGGCCCGCTGAGTTCTCTAGTCTGGCCAACATCCTGGGAGGACAGCAGATACATAAATACGTTCCCAAATGGGGAAACAGAGGCCCGGGGCGGGGGCGAACTCTGCCAAGGTCTCCCGGGGCGTCGGAGGCCGAGCATGGGCTAGGACCTGGCATGTTCTTGCCCATGTACTCCAGTGCCTAACATGATGCCCTGCACAGAGTAATCCCAGCCCAGACCTCTGGCACTACTACCTCCGTGTCCCTCCTGAGGAACAACGAAAACACTTTGTACTTTTTCTGTAGCTTTCCATAATCACGAGCTGGGCTACTCTTGTTTTTGAGTGTCTACTGTGTGCCATGTTCCTGGCACCCGTGATCTTACAACTGTAGCTTTACGATATCCCAGCAAAGCGAAGTGGTTAAGAATACTGCATCAGATTGCTTGGGTTCGAATTCTGGCTCCTTCACATTTAGCTCTGTGTCTACTGCACGTTACTGAAACACTAAGTGTCTTGGTTTTCGTCTGTCATATGGGGGAAATGGTCTCTTCTACTTCCTGGCGTTTTTGTTAGGATTAAACTTCTTAATATATGCAATAATAAATGCTTCGAAGACTACCTGTTACATAGTACACAGTAAGGGTTCTGTTATCATTACCCAGAGAAGCGGATGAAATTGTCCCCATTTTAGACATGGAAAATCTGAAGCACAAAGAGGTTGTCTCTGTACAGAAAGAGCATTTGGTGATTAAGTGCTAGAGATACACGATTTGAACTAAGAGCGCCTGATTTTAAAGTATTTCCCACAACATTAGGCTTTCTCCTATACCCCTCACCTGTCCTTAGGTCACACAGAACTTTAGGTACCTCATGGCGTGAGATGGAGCAGGTGACTGACAGCTCCTTGTGCCACCCATGCAGATAAATAACACTTGTGTGCCACTGTCGAGATTAAGGGACAGGAATTCGAGAGACTGCATGAAAGATCAGAAGATGAAGAAGGGGGTAGGCAAAAGTATTCTGTTTGGGGAATAGTAAATAGAATTAATTAAATCAACATTTTGTTAGCTGGGCTGCTTATACTGTCAGACAGTAGCTTATAATCTACTGGGAGGAAATGAAATTTCTGGGTCCTGTGTCACTTTCAATGCCACTCACCATGACAGGTACCTTATAAGTATAGTTTACAGTCCTATCAGTAACCTGGAGAAGTAGTTATTTCCTTCGTTTTACTGAGGAAACCAAGAGTTAAAAAATCAGGAAAAGTGTTAGATGTGCAGTAGAACATCATCATGCTGGGAAGTTCTACACATCCACTTCAGGACAGGTGGTATTACCTATGAGCAGGAAGGGAAGGGAAAAAGGTAAGGGGAATGAGTGATAGTTTATTTGTTTTTGATTTTTCAATTTTTATCTGTTTTTTCCTTTTTCATAGTCATTCCTGGAATGAGTGAGTTTTTTTTTGTTTTTGCTTTTGTTTTGGGGGGATGGAGTCTCGCTCTGTCACCCAGGCTGGAGTGCAGTGGCGCGATCTTGGCTCACTGCAAGCTCCGCCTCCCGGGTTCATGCCATTCACCTGCCTCAGCCTCCCAAGTACCTGGGACTACAGGCACCCACCACCACGCCCAGCTAATTTTTTGTATTTTTAGTAGAGACGGGGTTTCACTGTGTTAGCCAGGATGGTCTCGATCTCCTGAACTCGTGATCCGCCTGCCTCCGCCTCCCAAGGTGCTGGGATTACAGGCGAGCCACCGCGCCCGGCCATGAGTGAGATTTTAAATATATCTGAAATGAGGCCAGGCACAGTGGCTCACACCCATAATCCCAGCACTTTGGGAGGATGAGGCGGGTGAATCACCAGAGGCCAGGAGTTCGAGACTTGCCTCACCAACATGGTGAAAATTTTTGTATTTTGTAAATACAAAAATTATCTGGGCGTGGTGGTGTGCGCCTGTGGTTCTAGCTACTGGGGAGGCTGAGGCACTGAGAATCGCTTGAACGCAGGAGGCTGCAGTTAGTCAAGATTGCACCACTGCACTCCAGCCTGGATGACAGAGTGAGAGTCCAGAGTGAGAGTCCATCAGTCAATCTACCTGAAATGTTTTATGCCTTTAAAAGAGAGAGAATAGGGCCGAGTTTAACTTTTTAAATTTGGTTGGTGGGTACATGGGTGTAATTCTATTTTCTGTATCTTTATGTAAGAAATATTAAAAATTAAAAGATATACATATATATTTTAATTTACATATATATGGTTTTTTTTTTCCTAAGAGAAAAATGGATAGAATAAAGAGGTCCAAGATAATCGTAGAATAATCCTAGGACTTCAGTGCTGAAAGCCCCTGAGGGTCTCCATTACCTGTAGGATAAAATCTAAACTCCTTGTCATGATACCAGAGGCTTTTGAGCATTCTGTTTCTCTAACACATACTATTCTACCTCAGCCTTTGTACCACTAGTTCATAGACTACTCTTCTTCACAACCTCAGTCCTGTCTGTAAAGTTCCACTTGTCCTTCAATATCCAATTCAGTGTTCTTTGAAAAGCTTCTCTATCATTTGCCTGTTTTTCCTTAATCTGGGAAGCCATAGTCTTTTGAGAAAAGACTTGATTGTCAGACTTATCTTGTTGCATTGTAATTATTTGTTGACATGTCTATTTTCTGCTAGTCTATAAGCTCCTTGAAGGCAGTAATAATGTCTTTCCCATCTCTGTACTTCAGTGCCTACCATGATGCCTGGCACAGAGTAGTCACTGTAGATATTAGCTGAATGAAAAATACAAGTTGAAGACAGAGAGTGGAAGTTCTTGGAGTTATGACATATGGACTTTGTTCTCTGGAATGACAGGGAACTATTGAGTTTACTTTGTTTAAAAATTCCTGTATTTTATTGAAACATGTTCTCAATGTCAAGAAAAATATTCCAGTCATAATCCTATCTTTCAAACACTTGAACTATTTTTATTTTCCATGAGTCCTTTCCAAATTTCAGCTATAAAATTAGTTATACAGATTTAGCTATACAAATTTCTTAGGTAGCTGTAGCCTTAATGTATTCATAACTTAGTGTTTTTCTTTTTTCTTTCCTTTTAAACCTGACACTTGAGGAATTTTTTTCTTTTCTTTTCTTTTCTTTTGAGATAGGGCTCACTGCAGCTCCAACCTCACTGCAGCTCCAACCTCCCGGGCTCAAGTGATCCTCCCACCTCAGCTGGGAGTACAGGGGTGTACCACCATGCCTGGCTAATTTTTGTATTTGTTGTAGAGATGGGCTTTTGATTTTTTGTAGAGATAGGGTTTCGCCGTGTTGTTCAGGCTGATCTCGAACTCGTAGGCTCAAGCAGTTTGCCCACGGAGTGCTGGGACTACAGGTTTAAGCCACCGCACCTGGCCTGCTTTTTTCAATATTAAATTATTTCCTGGCTGGGCGCGGTAGCTCATGCCTATGATCCCAGCACTTTGGGAAGCCAAGGTTGGAGATTGCTTGAGCCTGGGAGTTCAAGACCAGCCTGGCCAACATGGCAAAACCCCGTCTCTACCAAAAAATAAAATAAAAATCTAAATAAATTATTTATTTTAGTGAATCAGTCTTCATGCTTGTCATTTATCTTATAAATTTTCGCAATATTCCTCTCTCTTTGGTTTAATAGGTATGAAATGATGCTCCATGTTATTATTAGAAAAATTTCACAATTTCTTCATAAATTTACTTAGTGTCTGTATATTCTGGTGAGCTGTTGTGTTTATACTCCCTGAACATTTGTTCACTGGAACTGGATGTTCTTTATATGTTTTTAACATTAATCATTTATCTGTTATTTGTTGCTAATTTTTCTTTTCTTTTCTCTTGTTTGAGATGGAGTCTCATCCTGTTGCTCAGGCTGAAGTGCAGTGGCGTGATCTCAGCTCACTATAACCTCCGTCTCCCGAGTTCAATCGATTCTCCTGCCTCAGCCTCCTGGGTAGCTGGGATTACAGGCACCTGCCACCACGCCCGGCTAATTTTTGTATTTTTGGTACAGATGGGGTTTCACCATGTCAGGCTGGTCTCAAACTCCTGACCTTAGGTGATCTAGCCACTTTGGCCTCCCAAAGTGCTGGGATTACAGGTGTGAGCCACTGCGCCCAGCCTAATTTTTCTTTTAAAAATATTTTTATTGGCCGGGCACAGTGGCTCACGCCTGTAATCCCAGCACTTTGGGAGGCCTAGGTGGGCGGATCATGAGGTCAGGAGTTCGAGACCAGTGTGGCCAACATGATGAAACCCTGTGTCTACTAAAAATACAAAAATCAGCTGAGCATGGTGGCACATGCCTGTAATCCCAGCTACTTGGGAGGCTGAGGCAGGAGAATCACTTGAACCCATGAGGCAGAGATTGCGGTGAGCCGAGATCACACCACTCCACTCCAGCCTGGCGACAGAGCGAGACTGCATCTCAAAAAAAAAAAAAATTTCTTTTATTATGACCACCAAGATACATTTGTAAAAATATACATAATTTCGCTGGAAACCAAGAGTTAAAGTGGCTCACGCCTGTAATCCCAGCACTTTAGGAGGCTGAGGCAGGTGGATCACTTAAGGGCAGGAGTTCGAGACCAGCCTGGCCAACAGGGTGAAACCCCATCTCTTTTTTTTTGAGACAGAGTCTCACTCTCTCTCCCAGTCTGGAGTGCAGTGGCGCAATCTTGGCTCACTGAAAGCTCCGCCTCCCAGCTTCACGCCATTCTCCTGCCTCAGCCTCCCGAGTAGCTGGGACTACAGGCACCTGCCACCAGGCCCGGCTAATTTTTTGTATTTTTAGTAGAGACCGGGTTTCACCGTGTTAGCCAGGATGGTCTCGATCTCCTGACCTCATGATCCACCCGCCTCGGCCTCCCAAAGTGCTGGGATTACAGGCGTGAGCCGCCGTGCCCAGCGAAACCCCATCTCTGCTAAAATACAAAAATTAGCTGGCCATGGTGGCCCATGTCTGTAATCCCAGCTACTTGGGAAGCTGAGGCAGGAGAATCGCTTGAACCTGGGCAGCGGAGGTTGCAGTGAGCCTAGATCAGGATCACGCCATTGCACTCCAGCCTGGGCAACAGAATGAGACTCTGTCTCAAAAAAATAAAATAATTTAAAAAAAGTTACATAATTTAAAGAATAGTTACAAAGAAATTACAAAGTTTAGTTATGCATAAAAATTATATTGTATTCATGGTAAATTGAAGACTCATTATAAAATTATAGTTACACATAACTATCATCTAGATCAAGAAAGAAATAGAATATTACCAGGATCCCAGGACCCCAGAAGTGTATCTTTCTCATACCTCCTCCCTATCTTAGGGATAACTATTGTCCCAATTATGTATTTATTTATTTTGAGACGGAGTTTTGCTCTTGTTGCCCATTCTGGAGTGCAGTGGCGCGATCTCGGCTCACTGCAACCTCTGCTTCCTGGGTTCAAGCAATTCTCCTGCCTCAGCCTCCCAAGTAGCTTGGATTACAGGTGCCTGCCACCATGACTGGCTAATTTTTTCTATTTTTAGTAGAGACGGGGTTACACCATGTTGGCCAGGCTGGTCTTAAACTCCTGACCTCAGGTAATCTGCCTGCCTTGGCCTCCCAAAGTGCTGGGATTACCAGCATGAGCCACTTCATCTAGTCGATTTTTTTCTTTTTAAAGGCTGAGTATTTCATTCTATGCATATACCACTGTAAAGAAAACTCCATTTCCTCTCTACTCTGTACCCATATAATAATTCCTCATTTCTGTCACCAAATGTGTGGTGTTTTTTTTCCCCACAATAGTTCAGTTCTTTAGCAGACACTGGGTGTCCTAC
Source organism: Gorilla gorilla gorilla (assembly GCF_029281585.2). Lineage (NCBI taxonomy): Eukaryota > Metazoa > Chordata > Mammalia > Primates > Hominidae > Gorilla > Gorilla gorilla. Next base: position 91,934,241 of record NC_073240.2, read on the forward strand.
ATTTAGCTCAGGTCTGACACTAACTGCCAGGTGTTAGTGCAGACCCCATATGTTAAGTCCTCCCTGTCCACCCCCATTCCAGACCCCCCACTTCAGACTACAAGCACAAGTGGTAAGTCCTCCACATTCAGCTCACAGAACAGTTTCCTTACTAGATTATCAGCTTATTATAAACAACTCGGAAGCAGCCAGCTGGAAGAAATACACAGGACAAGGTATGTGGGAAGGGGTGTGGCACTTCCATGCCCTCTCCAGGCACACCAGCCTCCCACCATCTCCACATGTTCTCACCAACCTAGAAGCTCCCTGAGCCCTATCCTTCTGGGTTTTTACGTAGGCCTCCTTACCTAGACATGATTGATTAAATAATTGGCCATTGGTGATTAAGTCACTCCCCAGCCCCTTTGTCCTACCCAGAGGAAGTTTTGTTTTGTTTTTTGAGAAGGAGTCTCACTCTGTCGCCCAGGCTGGAGTGCAGTGGTATGATATTGGCTCACTGCAACCTCTACCAGCTGGGTTCAAGACATTCTCATGTCTCAGCCTACTGAATAGCTGGGGTTATAGGCGTCCACCATCATGCCTGACTAATTTTTGTATTTTTAGTAGAGATAGCGTTTTGCCATGTTGTCCAGGATGGTCTCAAACTCCTGACCTCAGGTGATCTGCCCGTCTCGGCCTCCCAAGGTGCTGGGATTACAGGCATAAGCCACCACGCCCGGCCCCCAGAGGAAGGTTTTATTGAATTAATTACAAACTGATAGATCAAAGAGTGTGTATGTTTTACCCTACTGTGTAATACTAAATTGTTTTCAAAAGTGCTTGCACTCCCACCAATGTATTAGATTTTCCGTTCCTCTGCATGCTGGCTAATACTTTATATTTACATTTTTATTTTCCAATCTGGTATATTCATGTATAGTAGTATTTTCTGGTAGCATTCATTTCTCTGATTATTAGTGAAGATGAGTACCCTGATGTGTTTATGGGCTATTTCCTCTTTTTTACAGTCCCCTTTTTTTTTTTTTTTTTTTGAGGCGGAGTCTCGCTCTGTCGCCCAGGCTGGGGTGCAGTGGCACCATCTCGGCTCACTGCAAGCTCCGCCTCCCCGGTTCACGCCATTCACCTGCCTCAGCCTCCCAAGTCCCAAGTAGCTGGGACTACAGGCGCCCGCCACCATGCCCGGCTAATTTTTTTTTTTTTGGATTGTTTTAGTAGAGACGGGGTTTCACTGTGTTAGCCAGGGTGGTCTCAATCTCCTGACCTCGTGATCCACCCGCCTCGGCCTCCCAAAGTGTTGGGATTACAGGCGTGAGCCACCGCGCCCAGCCTACAGTCCCTTTTTAAGTTTTCTGTCTTCTCTATTGAGTTGTCTCTGTTTTATGTACATATAAACATATTTATATATAGTTATCTACATTTTTTTTTTTTTTTTTTTTTTTTGAGGCGAAGTCTCGCTCTGTGGCCCAGGCGGGAGTGCGGTGGCGCAATCTTGGCTCACTGCAAGCTCCGCCTCCCGGGTTCACGCCATTCTCCTGCCTCAGCCTCCCGAGTAGCTGGGGCTACAGGCGCCCGCCATCACGCCCGGCTAATTTTTTTGTATTTTTAGTAGAGACGGGGTTTCACCGTGTTAGCCAGGATGGTCTCGATCTCCTGACCTCGTGATCCGCCCGCCTCGGCCTCCCAAAGTGCTGGGATTACAAGCGTGAGCCACCGCGCCCGGCCTACATTTTTATATATACGTACCTACACATGTGTACATAAGTATAGCAGATATCTTCTACTTTGGCTTTTTAAGTGAATTTAACATAATTTTAGTCAATGATTTTTTTTATTTTTACATTTCTTTAAAGTGACATAATTGTACCCCAACAATTTATGGGGTACATAGTGATATTTTGATACATATACTGTATAATGATCAGATCAGGGTAATTAGCATATCTATCATCTTAAAACATTTATCATTTCTTTGTGTTGGGAGCATTCAATATCCTCCTTCTAGCTATTTGAAACTGTATAGTACATTATTGTTAACTGTAGTCATCCTGTAGTGCTACAGAACACCAGAACTTATTCTTCCCATCTAGCTGTAATTTTATATTCTTTTCTTTCCTTTTTTTTTTTGAGATGGAGTTTCACTCTTGTTGCCCAGGCTGGAGTGCAATGGCACAATCTTGGCTCACTGCAACCTCTGCCTCCTGGGTTCAAGCAATTCTCCTGCCTCAGCCTCCCAAGTAGCTAGGATTACAGGCATGCGCCACCATGCCTGGCTAATTTTGGATTTTTAGTAGAGACAGGGTTTCTCCATGTTGGTCAGGCTGATCTCAAACTCCTGACCTCAGGTGATCCACCCACCTCGGCCTCCCAAAGTGCTGGGATTACAGGCATGAGCCACCACACCCAGCCAATTTTGTGTTCTTTAACAAATCTACCCCTACCCTTCCCAGCCTCCAGTGTCCTCTGTTCTAGGTTTTACTTCTGTGAGAGCAACGATTTTTAGGTTCCACATATGAGTGAGAACATGTGGTGTTTAACTTTCTGTCCTTTATTCCACTTAACACAATGTCCTCAGGTTCCATGTTGCTGTGAATAACAGGATTTTATTCTTTTTTATGGCTGAATAGTATTCTGTTGTATAAATGACTAAATTTTTTTATTCATTCATTGCTTGTTGAACACCTTGGTTGATTCCATATCTTGGCTATTGTGAATAGTGCTGCAGTAAGCATGGGGGTGCAGATGTCTCTTTGATATACTGACATCTTTTCCTTTGGATAAGTGTTCAGTAGTGGGTTTGCTGAATCATATGGTAGGTCTATTTGTAGTTATTTGAGGAACTTCCATACTGTTCTCCATAGTGGTGTACTAGTTTATATTCTCACCATCAGTGGAAGTGTAAGAGTTCTCTTTTCTCTGCATCCTCACCAGCATTTGTTATTTTCTGTCTTTTTGATAATAGCTTTCTTAACTGGGGTAGGATGATACTTCATTGTGTTTTTGTTTTTGTTTTTTTAATTTTTAAAATTTTTTGTAGAGACGGAGTCTTGCTGTGCTGCCCAAGCTGGTCCTGAACTCCTAGCCTCAAGCAATCCTCCCGCCTCAGCCTCCTAAAGTGCTAGGATTCAAGGCATGAGCCACTGTGCCTGGCCCTAATTGTGGTTTTGATTTGCACTATTTTTTTTAACATCTTTTATTGTGAATTATTGTATATTTCATAGATATAACTTGTACATGAATGAGCTAATATAGTAGGCCTGAAACTGTTACCTTCAGAAAAGCCTGCTTGCAAAATTGGTCCCTGGCTGTGTCTGAGAACTTGGCTTTTGAAACCTTTCCTACACTGATCAGGTTGTTTTGCCCACTGTGGCTACAGTGGGCACTAATACCTGTTTTCCTTCTGAGAGTCTGAAATTTTGGTGGGAGGAAGGTGCCTAAGTGACCAGCCCTCAATAAAACCCCTAGATTCAGAGTCTCTAACCAGCTTCTTTTGGGCAGAAACATTGCACACTCATAGCTGCATTTTCACTGAGAGAGCATGCACTTTCTCAGGGGTTAGAGAGCATTGGAAGCCTGCACATGAATTCCTACAGACACTACCTGATGTGTTTTTTTTTCCCTTGCTGATCTGGTTGTGTATCCTTAAAGTGTTGATGATATAATAAATGTTAGCTGTGAGTACAACTGTACACTGCGTCCCATGAGTTCTTCTAGCAAAATATTGAACTTAGCTATTAAGTTCCTCCAGAAAAAAAAAAAGCTGGAATTTTGATTAGAAATGCATCAAGTTATAGATGAATTTGGGGAGAATTAGCATCTCAATATCGTCTTCCAATGTGAATATGGTTCATATGATTGTTTCCTCCCTCCGTGACTTCTCTTAACGACTTTCAATTTTTTTTTCTTTTTTTGAGACAGGGTCTTGCTCTGTCACCCAGGCTAGAGCAAGTGGTGCAATCACAGCTTACTGCAGCCTCAACCTCCTGGGCTCAGGTGATCCTCCCACCTCAGCCTCCTAAGTAGCTGGGACCATAGGCACATGCCACCATGACCAACAAATATTTGCATTTTTGTAGAGACAGGGTTTTGCTGTGTTGCCCAGGCTGCTCTCAAACTCCTGGGCTCAAGTGATCCGCCCACCTTGGCCTCCCAAAGTGCTGGGATTATAGGCATGAGCCACTGTGCCCGGCCCAATTTTCTGAATAGATATCAAGGACATAATTTGTTAGATGTATTTTTAGGTATATATTATTTTCTTTAAATTTTTTTGAGACAGGGTCTCACTCTGTCGCCCAGACTGAAGTGCAGTGGCGTGATCTCAGCTCACCGCAACCGCCGCCTTCCAGGCTCAAGCGATTTTCCTGCCTCAGCCTCCCGGGTAGCTGGGATTATAGGCACGTGCCACTACTGCCACCACGCTCAGCTAATTTTTGTATATTTAGTAGAGATGGGGTTTCACCATGTTGGCCAGGCTGGTCTCGAACTCCTGACCTCAAATGATCCACCCACCTTGGCCTCCCTAAGTGCTGAGATTACAGGCATGAGCCACTGCACCCGGCCGGGTATTTAAATTTTTGATGTCATCGTAAATAAGTTTTCTGACATTTTATTTTTCGTTTATTGATGATATAGAAAAACAATTTATTTTTGTATATTGACCTTGTCTCCAGCAGTCTTCCTAAACACACTGTCTTAGTTTTCTATAGCTGCTGTAATAAATTACCATAAACTTAGTGGCTTAAAACAACATAGAGGCCGGGAACATTGGCTCATGCCTGTAATCTCAGCAGTTTGGGAGGCCAAGGTGGGAGTATCGCGGGAGCCCAGAAATTCGAGACCAGCCTGGGCAACACAGTGAGTCCCTGTCTCTGTTTAAAAATAACAACACACGGTAGCTCACACCTGTAATCCCAGCACTTTGAGAGGCCGAGGCGGGCAGGTCACCTGAGGTCAGGAGTTTGAGACTAGCCTGGCCAACATGGCGAAACTCCATCTCTACTAAAAATACAAAAATTAGCCAGGCATGGTGGTACGCACTTGTAATCCCAGCTACTCAGGAGGCTGAGGTTGGAGAATTGCTTGAGCCCAGGAGATGGAGGTTGCAGTTTGCGGAGATCGCGCCACTGTACTCCAGCCTGGGCAACGAGAGAAACTCAGTTTCAAAATAAATAAATAAAATAAATAAAAACAACAACAACATAGATTTATTATCTTATAGTTCTGTAGTTCAGAAGTCTGAATGGGTTTCATTGGGCTAAAGTCAAGGTGTTGGCAGGCTGAGGCTCAAGGGCAGAATCCATTTCCTTCCCCTTTTCAGCTTTTAGAGACTATTCGTATTCCTTGACTCTTGGCTTTCCTCCTCCATTATCAAAGCCAGCAACTTTGAGTCCTCCTGAAGTTGCCATCTTTCTGGTCTGTCATCTTATTTCCTCTTCCACTTAAAAAGACACTTGTGATTGCATTGGGTCCATCTGGTTAGTCCAGGATAATCTTCCTATTTTAAGGTCAGCTTATTAGCAGTCTTAATTCCGTATGACAGTAATTCACCTTTGTCATGTAACCAAGCATATTCACAACATCCAAGGATCAGGATATAGACATCTTTGGATGGGTATGGGAGATGGGGATAGTGGTGGTGGTCGCATTATTTTGCCTCCTGCATTCTCTTAAGTTTTTTTTTGTTTTTTGTTTTGTTTTTTTTTTCTGAGACGAAGTCTCGCTCTATTGCCCAGGCTGGAGTGCAGTGGCGTGATCTCGGCTCACTGCAACCTCCGCCTCCCGGGTTCAAGCGATTCTCCTGCCTCAACCTCCCAAGTAGCTGGGACTACAGGTATGCGCCACCATGACCACCTAATTTTTTTCTTATTTTTTATTTTTAGTAGAGACGGGGTTTCACTATGTTGGCCAGGCTGATCTCGAACTCCTGACCTCATGATCCACCCACCTCGACCTCCCAAAGTGCTGGGATTACAGGCTTGAGCCACTGCATCCAGCCAAGAATTTTAATAATTTAATCTGAAGATTCTTTTAGATGTTCCACACACAAAGTTATAGCCTTTGTGAATATTAATGATTTTACATCTCTCCAGTTAACACGCCTTTTATTTATTGTTCATGCTCTGCTGCTCTGGCTTGGACTTCCAGTATATATCAGATAAAAGTGTTGATAGTGGGCATTCTGGAATTGTTCCTGATCTAAAAAGAAAAGTTTCCTAAATTTCACCTTACTGTATTCTCTCTGTCAGGTTATAGAAGTTCCTTTCTATTCCTGTTTGATAAGAGTTGTGTTTTTTTTTGTTGTTTATTTTTGAGATGGAGTCTTGCTCTGCCACCCAGGCTGGAGTGCAGTGGCGCAATCTTGGCCCACTGCAACTTCCGCCTCCCGGTTCAAGTGATTCTCCTGTCTCAGCCTCCCAAGTAGCTAATGCTAAATAAATTGTTTTAGAACGTACAAAAGAAGGAAAACTTCCAAATTCTTTATTTTCTAAATGGCTTGGTATTGTAAATGCTGATTTAGTTGTCTGTCTCCAGTTGTTGAAGGGCTAAAGTGAAATAAAGTAAAACATCTTAAAACACTTTTTAGTTCTTAGACCCTCTTTTTTAAAGTAGCTTTATTGATATAGACTGCACATATTTAAAGTATACAATTTGTTCAGTTTTGACATACACATATCATCACCATAATTCAGTTAATGAACATATCCATCACTCTCAAAAGTTTCCTCATCCCCCTTAATTCTGCCTTCTTGCTGTCTTCTTGCCGGTCAACCACTTATCTGGTTTCTGTCACTGTAGAATAATTAGCATGTTCTAGGACTTTTAATAAATGTAATAATAGAGTATGTATTCTTTTGTATCTCACTTCTTTTACACAGCATAATTATTTTATATCGGTTTTTATGAAGCAAGTATAAAACAAATAACATAAAAATTAAAGGTAGCACAAAGAAAATTACAGATGAATATTATGTATAAAAATTATGTAAAAGTTCTAAATAAAATACTACCAAACAGAACAGAATCCAGCACTCTATTACAAAAATATTAGCTCATCACTAAGATGTATACCAGGAATGCAAAGATGGTTTAACATTAGAATCATCAATGTAATTCACCATATTAATTAACCTAAGGAGAACAGTCATATATTTACTTTTATATATGCTGAAAAAGCCTTTGACAAGATTCAACACCAATATATAGTAAAAACTCTTAAGAAATTATATTATAATCAATACTTCTTTTTTTTTTTTTTTTTGAGACAGAGTCTCACCCTGTCGCCCAGGCTGAAGTACAGTAGCGTGACCTCAGCTCACTGCAACCTCCACTTCCCAGGTTCAAGCCATTCTCCTGCCTCAGCCTCCCAAGTCGCTGGGATTACAGGCGCCCACCACCACACCTGGCTAATTTTTGTATTTTTAGTAGAGATGAGGTTTCACCATCTTGGCCAGGCTGGTCTCAAACTCCTGACCTCAGGTGATCTGCCCACCTCGGCCTCCCAAAATGCTGGGATTACAGATGTGAGCCACCATGCCTGGCCAATCAATACTTCTTAATGATGGTATTCTCTCTCTCTCTCTCTGTCTCTGTCTCTCACACACACATACACGCACACGTGCGCGCGCGCACACACACACACACACACACACGCAGAGCGAGAGAGAGACTTTATTCCTAAATCCTGTATTTTATCTAATAGGAAAATACTAGAGGCATTTTTACTAAGATTGAGAAAAAGATAGAGATACTCACCAACTCCACTTGTATTTAACATTGTACTGGGGGCTTAGCCAATGCAGTTAGATAAATCAATTAGAGGCACAAGATTTGGAAAATAAAAAGTAATATTGTCCCTACTTGCAGGTGATATGGTAGTGTGTCTGGAATACTGCAGAAAATCAATAATGAAACTAACTAAACAGAAAAGGAATTTTATAAGAATATGCAAAAATCAGTAGTCTTCATATACACAACAAGTTTGAATATATAATGAAGGGTAAAATCCCATTTACAGCAACAAGAAAAAGAGAAAATATTTAGGAATTTAAAAACATGTAAAACCTAGGTGAGGAAATCTTTAAAACACTTCTGAATAACAAAAATAGCCTTAAACAAATGAAATCTTTTGTTCTAGGACAGGACAACAACATCATAAAAGTGCCTAAGTTAATATATATATACCCCTAAGTTAATATATATACCTAAGTTAATATATAAATTTAATGCAATCTCAATATAAATATCAACAGAGTTTTTTTCTGGCACTAGACAAGTTGATTCTAAAGTTCATATAGAAAAATAAACATAGAAGAATAGGAAAACAGAAGAGCTTCAAAGAGAAAGTAGACTTCCAGATATTGTAACATGTTGCAAAGCTTCTATCGTGAAAATATTGTGGTATAGACCAATGGTATAGAATGGAAAGTCAATAATTAGTCTCCTAAACACATGAAGAAATTTAGTGTATGATAAACGTAGTTCTGAAATTATTAGGGCAGAGATGGACTCTTTAATAAATAGTGCTGGGACAACTTGTTAGCCACTTGAAAAAACAAAATTATATCTATACTTTATATCAGACACAGGAATAAACTCCAAATGAACCAGAAATCTAATTTTTTAAAAATTACCTACTAGGAGAATACATAGATGAGTTTTCTGTAACCTGGATGTGGAGAAGGGCAATAAAAGAGGGGGAAGAATTGGCTACATTGAAAAGCAAATTCTTGATTACAAAAATGAAAAACACCATAAGCAAATTTAAAAGATAGATGAGAAACCAGGAAAAAAATCTGCAAAATACATTTTAAAGACCTACTATCCCTAGTCTAAATTGAGAGAAAAAAATACTAAAATTTGGTTAAAAAGGCAGAATACATGAGCAGATACAATTTTTAAAAAAGATTCAAAAACCATCCTTAAATATGTGAAGAAAATATTCAATTTCACCTAAACAGGAAGTGTAAATTTAAAGCTGCACTGAAATACCATTTCTCACCTATCAGCTCTGCACTAATTAGGAAGCTTCACAAGAAGCCCCATTGGTGAGGCTGTGAGGAATGCAAACTTGTAAAACCTCCTTTGAGGGAGAAGTTGGCAATCCAGCAGGCTACACATACATTTGCCCTTTGACCCAGCCATTCCACTTGTAGAAATATTCCCTAAAGATGCATTTTCTTTTCTTTCTTTCCTTTTTTTTTTTGAGACAGGGTCTTGCTTGTTGCCCAGGCTGAAGTGCAGTAGTGTGATCTTGGCTCACTGCAGCTCAAACTCCCAGGCTCAATTGATCCCACCTTGGCCTCTGGAGTAGCTGGGACCACAAGTGCATGCCACCACGCCTCACTAATTTAAAAAAATTTTTTTATAGAGACGGAATCTCACCATGTTGCCCAGGCTGGTCTTGAACTCCTGGAGTCAAGCAATCCTGTCTCTGCCTCCCAAATTGCTGGGATGACAGGTGTGAGCCACCGTGCCCGGCCTTACGTTTTCAACAGTAGGGAAATATGAATGCACAAAGTTATTTGTTGCAGCATTATTTGTAATTGTAAAATATCAGAGAATACCTTAAATGTCCATACAGGAAATTTGTTGATAAATATCTACACAATGGAGTACTGTACAGCTGTAAAGAAGAATGAGGAAAATCTTTGCAAACGGGTATAGAGTGATTTCTAACATATGAATGGAAAGCGTACATACAGTGTGCTATTTTTTATGTAAGAAAGAAGGGAAAATATGAGACTCTAATGTCTGCTTATTTTGCAAAAAGAAAAACAGGAAAGATAAATCAGAAATTATTGAAATTGATAACCCACAGGAAGTAGATGGCAAAGGATGGAGAGGGAAGAACACTTCTCTGTGGGGAAAAACAGTCTTTTATGTAGTTTTAACTTTTAGAACTATGTAAATGTTTTATATATTCAAAAATCAAATCCACAAGAACAGTACAAACACAAACTAACCTATTTCAAATGATGAATGTAATCACCCTGAAGGTGAGGTGGGACTGACCAATCAACTAACTTTTGAATATAGTACTTTAATTATTTACCCTTAATCTAAAGAAAGAAATGCAACTGAATTTTGAACTCTTCTGAGTAGGTTTTTTTTTTAGTGACAGGAGTGTAGCAATTTGAAATTACTTCCTGTAGTTTCAGATTGAATAAATGAATAAATATATGATGGTTTTTTTCTATGAATTTTAAGATAGATGGATAGATCAATGGATGTATAGATGCAGATACAGAAATAGATAGAAGTGTTTATATTTCCTAGATCTGTCTACTAAAAGGGCCTAGGAGCAATGATATGCAAGTAGCAGATCATATCTAATGGCCAGGTCTTAGATTTTAAAGATTTTTCCTCATTAAAATAAATGAAGGCTGTTTGGGGAAATGGTGATTCTATGGCTGAAGCAGGAAAAGTAAACGAAGACCATGAATGTTGTGCCAGGTAATAAGAAAGTGCCTGATGGGAACACTTTAAAGGACAGAGGAACCAATGGATTAAAGAAGAAAACAAGAGACATTAGAGTATATCTTGAGACAATGAAAACGAAAACACAACATGCCAAAACTCATGGAATACAGTGAAAGCAGTACTAGAAAGGAAATTTATAGCTACAAATGTTTACATTAAAAAAGAAAGATCTGAAATCAACAATTTAACTTCACACTTAAAGGAACAGTAAAAAGAACAAACCAAACCCAAAGCTACAGAAACAAGGAAATAATAAATATTAGGGCAGAGATAAACAAAACTAGAAAAGCAGTAGACTAGAAAAGCAGTAGAGAAATTGACAAAACAGAATTGATTCTTTGAAATGATAAAAAAAATTGATAAAACTTTAGCCAGATGGACTAAGAAAAAATAAGACAAATTACTAAAATCAGAAGTGAACAAGGGGACATTATAACTGATTTACAGAAGTAAAAAGATTTATAAGAGAATATTGTGAGCAAATGTATGCCAACAAATTTGGTAACATAAATGAAATGGATAAATTCCTCAAAACACATAACCACCAAGACAGAATCATGAAGAAACAGAAAATCTGAACAGACCTATAACTAGTAAGGAGATTGAGTTAGTAATCAGGTATCACCCAACAAAGAAAAGCTCAGGGCCAGATGGCCTCACTGGTCATTTCTAACCAATATTTAAAGAAGAATTAAGTCCAATTTTCCTCAAGCTCTTCCAATTAATGATATATTTGATAAAGGGTTAATACCCAGAATATATAAAGAACTCCTCAGCACTTTGGGAGGCTGCCGGGACAGGAGAATTTCTTGAGCCTAGGAGTTGGAGACCAGCCTAGGCAACATGGTGAAACCCTGGCTCTACAAAAAATTTAAAAATCTGCCAGGTGTGATGGTACTTTGCTGTGGTCCCAGCTACTCCGTAGGCTGAGGTGGGAGGACCACTTGAGCCCGGGAGGTCGAGGCAGCCGTGAGCTGTTGCACTCCAGCCTGGGTGACAGAGTGAAACCCTGTTTCAAAAAACAAAACAAAACAAAAACTCATACAGCTCAACAAACAACCCATTTAGAAAATAGAGAAAGGACTCGAATAGACACTTCACCAAAGAAGATATACAGATGGCCAATAAGCAAATGAAAAGATGCCTATTATCACTAATCATAGAGAAAGGCAAATCAAAACCAGGAGATAAGACCTCACACCTGTTAGAATGCCTGTTATAAAACAAAACAAAACAACCAGAAAATAACAAGTGTTGCTGAGGATGTGGAGAAATTAGGATGTGGAAAAATGGGAAGCCCTGTGCATTATTTATAGCAATGTGAAATGGTGCAACCACTATGGAGAACAGTGTGGTGGTTCCTTAAAAATTAAAAATAAATTACCATATGATTCAGCAATTCTCAAAAAGACATTTGTACACCCATGTTCGTAACAGCATTATTCACAATAGCCAAAAGGTGGAAGCAACCCTAATTTCCTTGAATGGATAAGCAAATGTGGTATGTATCTACAGTTAGATATTATTCAGCCTTAAAAAGGAAGGAGCGGCCAGGCGCGGTGGCTCACACTTGTAATCCCAGCACTTTGGGAGGCTGAGACAGGCAGATCACAAGGTCACAGGTTCAAGACCAGCCTGGCCAACATGGCGAAACCCCGTCTCTACTAAAAATACAAAACAGAAAAATTAGCTGGGCTTGATGGCAGGCACCTGTAATCCCAGCTACTCAGGAGGCTCGGGCAGGAGAATCACTTGAACCCGGGAGGCAGAGGTTGCAGTGAGCCGAGATTGCGCCACTGCACCCCAGCCTGGGCAACAGAGCAAGACTCCATCTCAAAAAATGTTAATAATAATAAAGGAAGGAGCCTGGCATGGTGACTCACACCTGTAATCCCAGCTACTCCGGAGGCAGAGGTGGGAGGATCATTAGAGCTCAGGAGATTGAGGCTGCAGCGAGCTCTGCACACAGGAAATTCTGACAGATGTCTCACAACATAGATAAAGCTTGAGAACACTGTGCTGAGTGAAATAAGCCAGTCCCGAAAAGGCAAATACTGTATGATTCCACTTACAGTGTGAATACAGTATGATTCCCATACTGTATGAGTCTGCTGATGACAAACTATTGTTTTTTTGATAATCTGGAAGTATCTCTATTTCTTGTGGCTTTTTAAATAACAGCTGTATTGTTTTTAAATTATTATTTGTTTCTTTTTTTGAGACAGGGTCTTGCTCTGTTGCCCAGGTTAGAGTGCAGTGGTGCAATCACAGCTCACTGCAGCCTCGACTTCCTGGTTGAGCAGTCCTCCCACCTCAGCTTCCCAAGTAGCTGGGACAACAGGCATGCACCATCATTCCTGGCTAATCTTTTGTATTTTTTGTAGAGACGGGGTTTCACCATATTGCCCAGGCTGGTCTCCAACTCCTGGGCTCAAGCGATCCCCCCACCTCAGCCTTCCAAAGGGCTGGGATTACAGGCATGAGCTACTGTGTCTGGCCTGAATGACAGGTATATTGAAATACATTACACATATAAAATTCACCCATTAAACTGTACAATCCAATGGCTTTGAGTATATTCACGGTTATGCAACCATCACCGCAATCAATTCTGGAACATTTTCATCAGCCCACAGAGAAATTTGCATACCCCTTGCCATCATCCCCAAATCCTCTCATCTTTCCCAACCCTAGGCAATCACTAATCTACACTGTATCCATGGATATGCCTATTCTTATACATTTCATATAAATGGAATCATACACTATTTCATCTTTTGTGGCTGGATTCTTTCACTTAACATAATGGTTTCAAGGCTCATCATTATTGTAGCATTTATCAGTACTATATTTTTTTGTATGGCCAAATAACATTTTGTTGAATGGATATACACATTTTATTTATCCATTCATCACTTGATGGACATTTGAGTGGTTTCTGAATTTGGCTATTGTGAATAATGCTGCTGTGAACATTTGTGTACAAGTATTTATTTTGAGTACCCATTTTTCACTCTTTCACATATATAGCTAGGAGTGAAATTGCTGGGTTACATGGTGATATGGTTTGCCTGTGTCCCCATTCAAATCTCATCTTGAACTGTGGCTCCCATAATCCCCATGTGTCATGGGAGGGACCTCGTGGGAGGTAATTGAATCATGGGTTTTTCCCATGCTGTTCTTGTGAGAGTGAATAAGTCTCACGAGAGCTGATGGTTTTAGAAAAGGCAGTTCCCCTGCACACACTTTCTTGCCTGCCACCATATAAGATGTGCCTTTGCCCCTCCTTTGCCTTCTGCCATGATTGTGAGGCCTCCCCAGCCATGTGGAACTGAGTCCATTAAACCTCTTTTTCTTTATAAATTACCCACTCTCAGGTATTTCTTCATAACAGTATGAAAATGGACTAGAACATGTGGTGACTATGTTTCGTTTTTTGAGGTACTGCTTGACTGTTTTCCAAAGTGGCTGTGCCATTTTAGAATCCTACCAACAGTGTATGAGGGTTCTGATTTCCCCACATTGTTGCCAACACTTATCTGTTGCTTTTATTATAGCTACTTTTTAAAAATAACAGCTTTCTTGAGATATAATTCATATACCATGAAATTCACCTTTAAAAACCTAGTGTACAATTCACTGCCCTTGATTTGTGAAAGATATTTTTTCTGGGAAAAGAATTCTGGGTTACTTTCTATCAGCACATCGAAGATATCATTCCACTGTCTTTTGATTTTTGTTTTTGCTAAAGAGAAATCAATTTTTTGTCCATATGGTACACTGATATATTTGGGTGTGGATTTCTTTTTATCTCTGCTTGGAATTTTTTGGCTTTCTCAAATCTGAAGGTTAGTGTCTTTAATTAGTCCTGGAAAAGTCCCAGCTGTTATCTTTTCAAATATTAATTCTTCCCTATTTTCTCTTCTTTCTGGAACTCTGGCTAGATTTATGTTAGACTTTCTACTCTGTCTTCCATGTCTCCTAACTTCTCATATTTTCCATCTGTTTTCTCTATCTCTCTGTGTGTGCATCTATTAAGTCAAAAACTATGAAGGGTCTGAGATTTTACCCTACATTTATCCTACATTTATAGCTCTATTTATCTTTAACCACTTTTCTGAAGTTCTAATTATCTATTGTTATGACTGATTTTCTTTGGATTGTGTTGGTATATTATCAAGTTGTCTACATATAATGATAATCTCATCTCTTCTGGTATTTCCTTTTTCGAATATTTTTGCATTGGCAAGAGCATCCAATATAGGAGTGAAAATGAGAGAACAATATTGTTTTTGCTGTTGTTTTTAATGGATTCACCCCTAGTGTAAAATATATGGTATTTGTTTGTTCTAGATTTTAAACACTTGTAATTTTGTGTTTTAATGTGTTTGTTAGACATGGTTTGAGTTTTATTAGATGCCTTTTCAAAAATGCATTGATAACACATACTGTATGATTCTATATATATGAATCAAGAAGTTTAAGAAACCATGAACGAAGAGAACATATGACATAAAATTCTGTCAAAAATCTCTCTTTGTCTAGAAATTGTGTTTGATGTTTAATTTTATCAGAGAACAGAAAGTTGCTTGCCCCAGTGCCCCAGTTAAGGTAAAGCTGAGGTTCATAAATACCTCAACTTAAAAAAATACAAAAAGTAGATTTTTTGATTGTTCTTAGTTAGGCTCACCACCTTTGCCCCAGGGAAAGTAACTCCTCCCCTTTGAACAGTCACTGAGTGAGGCTTACAGATTCAGGAACCACCCCCTAAAATCTCCACTTTTAGCAGAAGACTGGAAACAGAAACATCTAAATGTTACTTGGCACTGAATGTCTTGGAGTAGTCTTTTTGGCAGTCTATCCCTTGATAGACTGAAATAGCCATCTTTGACAACAAAATGAATAAAAAGTAAGGTTTGACCTAGTCTTAATTTTGATAGATCCCCAACCAGTAACTTTAGTGTCACTTATTTCAAAGAAAAGGCACTCTTTTTTTCCACTATGTTTTTCTCCATCCCATGTCTCTCTCTCTCTCTTTTTTTTTTTTAAAGGTTTATTGTGTTTACTTTTATTCTTTTTTTATTTTTGAGACAGGGTCTCTGTTGCCCAGGCTGGAGTGCAGTGGGGTGATCACGGCTCACTGAAACCTCAACCTCCTGGGCTCAAATGATCCTTCCCACCTCAGCCTCCTGAGTAACTGGGACTACAGGCACGTGCCACCTCAGTCAGCTAATTTTTGTGTTTTTTTGTAGAGACAGGTCTTACTTTGTTGCCCAGGCTGCTCTCCAACTCCTGGGCTCAAGCGATCCTCCCGCTTTGGCTTCCCAAAGTGCTAGTATTACAAGTGTGAGCCGCCGTGCCCAGCCTATTTGAAAAATTCTTAATAGCCAGTTTTAAAGGTAATGCTTGAAGCTTACGTTTCCTGTGACTTTTTTTTTTTTAAAAAAACACAGGGTCTCACTGTCACCCCGGCTGGAGCAGTGGCACAGAATTGTTCACTGCAGCCTCGAACTCCTGGGCTCAAGGGATCCTCCCGCCTCAGCCTCCCTGAGTAGCTGGGACTGTAGGTGTGTGCCACCATGCCTGGCTAAAGATGGGATCTCCCTATGTTGCCCAGGCTAGTCTCAAACTCCTGGGCTCAAGCCATCCCCCCGCCTCAGCCTCCCAAAGTGCTGGGATTATAGGCGTGAGCCACCGCTCCTGGCCTGCTTATTTATATTCTTTTGTAATGGCATGATAACTTCTTTCATATATGTAGGAGAAAATTTTAATCATTTTCCAGATTGAACTTGTGATTCTTGTGGTCATTCTAATTCATAGGTTTATTTTTTTAGTTTCTGGGTGCTCATTGCACCCAGAAATTGTTCCTTTTTTTAATATTGTGAAACTTCACTAGCCTCAATTTATTTGTTTTCAGTTAATTTTTCTCCTTTATCACTGGTCTTTGTTATTGTGGATGAACAATTTTTTTAAGAGATGGGGTCTCACAGTGTTGCCCAGGCTATAGTGCAGTGGCTGTTTACAGGTGTGATCATAGTGCACTACAGCCCTGAACTCCTGGGCTTATGCAATCCTCCTGCCTCAGCCTCCTGAGTAGCTGAGACTACAGGCATGTTGGTGAACAATTTTCTTTTTGTGTCCAACAATTGTATCGATATTTTGATGGAGTATGTACAGAAGAGACACCCTTATGGTTCTTAGTACTCACCAACTTCCTAAAAGCATTCCCACTGAGGATTTTGAGTAAGAAAATTATGTACTCATTACCATACTTCAGAATGATTCTGGCTGGAGGGTGCTACCTTGTGAGGAATAACCAAAGAGCAGTGCTTTTAAAAGCAGGAAGAGGTCCCCTGGAGTTAAGGTTGACTGCATGCTAGCTGTGAATCCATAGTGTAATCACTACGGTTATAAAATAGTTAATCAAACAATTGTACTCCTGGGATGGCTAAGTAGACATATAAAACCATGCTGTGGAGTAGTGTAGGAAATCTCTTATTAAAATATCATGGCTAGTTTTGATCCAAAAATAAGTAAGTTATGGAAGGAATGTGGGAAAAGGGTAAGTAATGATGCCATAGACCACTTTGTTCTGCTTAGTGTCATAAGACTGAAGTTCAGTGTACCTCTGCCTCCTTGTCAGTAGTCTACTTTGTTGACGTTGAAATTCTGAGAGGGCAATAGTCTGACTTCACTCTTTATCACTTCATATTTATTCATGTGGGAAAGACTCCCACATTGTACAGGACCTTGAAGAGGGGACGCCTCAACAAAAGATCAAAGCTTTTATTTTTTATTTATTTGTTTATTTTTTGAGACAGAGTCTAGCTCTGTCACCGGGCTGGAGTGCAGTGGCACAATCTCGGTTCACTGCAACCTCTGCCTCCCGGGCTCAAGCAATTATCCTGCCTCAGCTTCCCAAGTAACTGGGATTACAGGCACATGCCACCATGCCCAGCTAATTTTGTATTTTTAGTAGAGACAGGGTTTCACCATTTTGGCCAGGTTGGTCTTGATCTCTTGACCTCATGATCCGCCCACCTCGGCCTCCCAAAGTGCTGGGATTACAGGCGTGAGCGACCGTGCCCAGCCAAGATCAATACTTTTAAACTGGATTCCAAATGGTGAGGTGCCCTAGGAAATGCAGAGATTAAGGTCTTAAAATATTCTCCATTAAAAAGAATCAGGGAGGCTGGGCGCGGTGGCTCACACCTGCAATCCCAGCACTTTGGGAGGCAGAGGCAGGAGGATCCCTTGAGCACAAGAGTTCGAGGCCAGCCTGGGCAACATGGTGAAACCCCATCTCTACCAAAAATACAAAAAAATTAGTGGGGCATGGTGGTGTGCACCTGTGGTCCAGCTGTGTGGGAGGGTGAGGTGGGAGGAACACTTGAGCTGGGGAGGCGGAGGCTGCAGTGAGTCACCACTGCACTCCAGCCTGGGCAACAAAGTGAGACCCTGTCTCAAAAAAGAAAAAGAAAACAAGAATTAGGGATGCTTGACAAAATGGCCGATTCCAAATCTGGTGCAAAAAAATGCACAAGGTAAGCCTGGAACATCTTTTGAGAGGAAAGAAGCTCTCAGTGACTCATAAGGTTAAGTCATAAGGACTGAAGAGCCCGCCTGAAAAGACTCCCACTGGCCAAACATGAATCAATTTGAGAATCAATAAGGATGATCACTGTATTGGATTGAAACACACCTAATATGTTTAATCCATGAGTTCATAATGATACTGAAAAAAAATTCATCACTGTTTGAAGGTGGTGAAAGAATGAATATCATTTTTTATTATTTATTATTAATGTATGTAAGGGATACAAGTGTAGACTTCTTTTTTGTTGTTTTTTGAAACAGGGTCTTGCTCTGTTGCCCAGGCTGGAGTGCAGTGGCACAATCTCAGCTCACTGCAGTATCTGCCTCCTAGGCTCAAGCAATCCTCCCACCTCAGCCTCCTGAGTAGCAGGGACCACAGGCCCGCACCACCATGCCAGGCTAATTTTTTTATAGTTCTTTAGAGACAGGGTTTTGCCATGTTGCCCAGCCTGGTCTCAAACTCCTGGGCTCAAGCGATCCGCTCACCTCAGCCTCCTAAAGTGCTGGGTCTATGGGCATGAGGCACTGCTGCCAGCCACGTGAATATACTGTGTAGTAGTGAAGTATGGGCTTTTAGTGTACTGCATCATTATTTTGAAACTTACGATAAAAGTCTTACAGCTGGCTATGCATGGCTCACACCTGTAATCCTAGCGCTTTGACAGGCTGAGGTGGGAGAATGACTTGAGCTCGGGAGTTCGAGACCAGCCTAGTCAACATGGTGAGACCCTGTCTTTACCAAACATTTAAAAATTAGCTGGGTTGTGATAGTGTACACCTGTAGTCCCAGATAACTCAGGAAGCTGAGGTGGGAGGATCACTTGAGCCCAAGAGGTCGAGGCTGCAGTGAGCTGTGATTGAGCCAGTGTACTCCAGCCTGGGCAACAGATCAAGACCCTGTCTCAGAAAGAAAACAAACAAACAAAAAGTATTCCTGCTAATGAGTGAAAGAAGTAATAACAGAATCTAAATGTCACCATTTTGGAGGTGGACTTCCAAAATGGTGGAGTAAGGACCTCAGGGTGTATGTATAACTGAAACAATATTGGATGAGTTGATAATTGTTGAATCTGGGTGATAGGTATGTAGGGATTCATTCCTTCCATCTACTTTTTTGGGGGTAATAATTAAGATATAATTCACATGCCAATGTGAATTATTCAATGTTTATTAAATAACTAGCTATATTACCTAAAGCATGTTAAAGAGGGAAAAGAAGCAGAAATAATTCCTTCTGGAGAAAGTGGGACAAAAGCTGTATTATGATCATGCTTATAAACATGAAGATTTCTCAATTGGGTGTAACTTAGTTTCTTCTAAATTCTGCTTTTCACTGTTATCTAAAGTCAAGATGGTTGATAGATATGGGTTAATGAGTGGAACACGGCTTATGTGAAACTTCATATTTCTAGAAATATCGTCTAGTGTTAACCCTGCCTCCTAAGATATATGCTATAAAATAAAAGTAGATGTCTAGTAAAGGTGGGGAAAAGGGTTTATGGGGTTATAACTATCAGCTAAAGTGAGGATTTTTTTAACTATGCATGGGTTACAGCTAGGATCTTCCTTTAGCGCCAGTAATTTGAAGGTGGTTTAAGCAGTTTGTTATCCTGGGCTATAGCTCAGCGTTACCACAGCTTGTTACACAGAGATATAAATGTGCTTGGTAAACGTATTCTTTCAGGTTGAAACTAGATGATTATGAAGCATAGTATCTTGCTGGTAAACCTTTGCTCTCATTGGTGGTGGTGTTCCTCCTTTCCCCAGTTCTGCCCTTGTGCAGAATTCAGTTATTCATTTGTTCTTTGGGCTTTCCGTGTGCTTTGATCATTTCCTCCCACCTCGCTCCCTTCCAGCTTCCATTTATCCTTCTAGGCCAGGTCCCATTTTTCTAAAAGCCCTTTCCTAATAATCCCCTCCCTAATGTCTTTTGTACTTATTTTAGCATTGTGGAGGAAGAGAGGGGACCCTGGTTATTTTGTTATTCAAGCGAGCCTTCAGTTAGTTGAAGATTATATATTTCCAGTGTCACTAGTTGTAAATGTCAAAACAGTCTATTGACCAAAAAAAAAAAAAAAAGTCCTATTACTCTGGGCACAGTTGGAACAATGCCTGTTTGAATCAAGTCCTTCCTCCCCTCAAAAAACATTGTGATTAATGCAAAGTACCTAACTCCACTGATTTCTTTTTCCCTCACTTTTTAGGATTATGGCTGCTGTTCCTCAAAATAATCTACAGGAGCAACTGGAACGTCACTCAGCCAGAACACTTAATAATAAATTAAGTCTTTCAAAACCAAAATTTTCGTAAGTGTTTTGACTGGTTTGCTGTCACATAGGCACTAACTTACCACATTGTACACATGAGATATCTTCTCTTTAAACTCCCTCATTGTACAGATGAGGAAATGAAGCTGAGAGATTCATTGATTTTCCCACTTTGCCAATTAATGGTAGAGTATGTTTTAGCAGCACCAGGTGAGATTGTGTCTCATCTTTGCATGGTTCCTGGCACATAATATTTGCTCAATAAAGATTTGTTGACTAAATGAATAATTGATCCTGTAAATTTGGGCAAATAAGTGTTTTTTAAGTTTTGGGGGGTTTTTTTGTTTGTTTTGTTTTGTTTTGTTTTTTCTTTTGAGACGGAGTCTCGCTCTGTTGCACAGGCTGGAGTGCAGTGGCGCGATCTCGGCTCACTGCAAACTCCGCCTCCTGGGTTCACGCCATTCTCCTGCCTCAGCCTCCCGAGTAGCTGGGACTACAGGCACCTGCCACCATGCCTGGCTCATTTTTTTTTGTATTTTTTAGTAGAGACGGTTTCACCTTGTTAGCCAGGATGGTCTCGATCTCCTGACCTCATGATCCACCTGCCTCGGCCTCCCAAAGTGCTGGGATTACATGCATGAGCCACCATGCCCAGCCTTTTTTTTTTTTTCTTTTTTGAGACGGAGTTTCGCTCTTCTTGCCCAGGCTGGAGTGCCATGGCACAATCTTGGCTCACCGCAACCTCCGTCTTCCGGGTTCAAGTGATTCTTCTGCCTCAGCCTCCCAAGTAGCTGGGATTACAGGCATGCACCACCATGCCTGGCTAATTTTTTATTTTTAGTAGAGACAGGATTTCTCCATGTTGTGCAGGCTGGTCTCAAACTCCTGACCTCAAGTGATCCGCCCGCCTTGGCCTCCCAAAGTGCTGGGATTACAGGCGTGAGCCACCACGCCTGGCCAAGTATTTTAATATAATTTTATATACTTTCGAAGAACAGTTTATAAGGAAACTACAGCTCTCCAGTTCTGCCTCTCCTCTAAGCTATACTCCAGACTCCTTCTAATGATATCTAATAATAATTTATATTATAAGTGATGCTTTTACCAGGTTGTAGACTCTGTTCTGGGTGCCTGGCTTTGAAGTCACCACTGACTTTGAGATCATTAAATCCAGCAGATAGCCACGATTCCTGCGTCTTTTACTTGTCCTGCAGATTTTAACAGAGTTAGCAGTTTTTAACTCTTTTTCCCCTTTAAGTTCTTATCAGAGTAGCAAAAAGTAGCCATATTTGAATCTCTTCCGTTTTTCTTTTTTCTTTTTTTTTTTGAGACAGTCTCGCTCTGTCACCCAGGCTGGAGTGCGGCGGCACAGTCTCAGCTCACTGTAACCTCCACCTCCTGGGTTCAAGCTATTCTCCTGCCTCAGCCTTCTGACTAGCTAGGGCTTCAGGCATACACCACTATGCCTGGCTAGTTTTTTGTGTTTTTATTAGAGATGGGGTTTCACCATGTTGGCCAGGCTGGTCTCAAACTCCTGACCTCAAGCAATCCACCTGCCTTGGCCTCCCAAAGTGCTGGGATTACAGGCATGAGCCACTGCACCCAGCCTCTTCCCTTTTTCATTTATGCTGTCGCCCTGCTCTGGAGATGCTATTAACTAAGGACTACTAGCCTGAGAAATAAAGTAGTGGGAATGACCTCTCAAAGCCAAATAATTAGCCTCTGAATGGGAAGAATCAGAGAACGAATACAATTTAAGTTACCTGATAAATTTAAAATCGAGAGAGATGGATTCTTTGCTCAGTTGGGATACGATTAATGTAACCTGTGTGAATTAGTTTAAAAAATTAGTTTTGTAGAGTTGGGGGGTTTCTTAAAATGGATCCATCTAATCTAGTTTTTCCATTATTTTTCAGAGGTTTCACTTTTAAAAAGAAAACATCTTCAGATAACAATGTATCTGTAACTAATGTGTCAGTAGCAAAAACACCTGTATTAAGAAATAAAGATGTTAATGTTACCAAAGACTTTTCCTTCAGTGAACCTCTACCCAACACCACAAATCAGCAAAGGGTCAAGGACTTCTTTAAAAATGCTACAGCAGGACAGCAAACACAGAGAGTTGAATCAAAATCATTATTGCCAGATTTCTTGCAGACTCCGAAGGAAGTTTTATGCACTACCCAAAACACACCAACTGTAAAGAAATCCCGGGATACTGCTCTCAAGAAATTAGAATTTAGTTCTTCACCAGATTCTTTAAGTACCATCAATGATTGGGATGATATGGATGACTTTGATACTTCTGAGACTTCAAAATCATTTGTTACACCACCCCAAAGTCACTTTGTAAGAGTAAGCACTGCTCAGAAATCAAAAAAGGGTAAGAGAAACTTTTTTAAAGCACAGCTTTATACAACAAACACAGTAAAGACTGATTTGCCTCCACCCTCCTCTGAAAGCGAGCAAATAGATTTGACTGAGGAACAGAAGGATGACTCAGAATGGTTAAGCAGCGATGTGATTTGCATCGATGATGGCCCCATTGCTGAAGTGCATATAAATGAAGATGCTCAGGAAAGTGACTCTCTGAAAACTCATTTGGAAGACGAAAGAGGTAACAATTATTTTATCTTCATTTTAGTATGTTCATTGTACTTTTTTATTCAAAGCTAGCCATTGGGAATAGTCATGAATATATAGAGCTTTTGTCCTTAAGGTTGTTAGGGTCTTTAGTGGTGCTTTTTGAATAATCTGTTGGCCACATTTTTGAGGCAGGACGTACTGATGAAATGGAAGGTTTTAGTCTGCTAATATAATTTCCAGGATAGCTCTGTGATTTTATACATGAAGAAAATACAGGAGTTTCCCCTCGTCCACAGCTTTGCATTCTCTGAGGTTTCAGTTACCCGCAGCCGGCTGAGGTCTGAAAATATTGCATCACTTCTCTTGCGCTTTGGGACCATTATTAAGAAAACACAAGCCCTGCGATACCGCGACAGTCAATCTGATAACTGAGACCACTACTAAGTGATTAACAGCAACCCAGGTGGACAGATCAGGTCGGGGCAAGATTTTATCACACTATACTCAAAACAGCTTGAAACTGAACACTTATGAATTAATTTATTTCTGGGATTTTCCATTGACATCACAATGCCTACATCATTCACCTCTCTTCATCTCATCATATAGGCATTTTTTGTCATCTTATATCTTTACAAAGGAAGGGTGAGTAGAGTAAGATATTTTGAGCAAGGGAGACCACAGTAAAATAACTTTTATTGCAGAATATTGTTATAATTGTGCTATTTCATTAGTTGTTCACCTTTTGCTGTGCTTAATTAATAAATTAAACTCTATCATAGGTATGTATGTATAGGAAAACACATAGTACTTATAGGGTTTGATACTATCCGAGATTTCAGGCATCCACCGGGGTCTTGTCACATATTTCCTGAGGATAAGGGGGGTGCTGCTGTAAGATCCATAGAGGTTAAAATGGTGGTTAGTGGTAAATTGGAAAATGAAACTAAGCCTTTCTACTGTAATTCCTTTATGGCTTGTTGCCACCTAATATTGATGTATAATGTGCTCTAATTGCACTATTAAAGCATTATAAATTACATTCAAAGTTTTTCCTGGCTAGATCTTGTAATTATTAAATGTCCAAAATTGAGTAACTGAGATTACCCACATGTGGAAGTAACTCACCTTATGAAGCAGTTGCAAATATGAGAGTAAAATTTTTAAACCCCTGAATCCCATTAAGGTTACTCTAGGGTGAGAGAGCACTGAAAAGTGATTGATGATAAGCAAAACTATAGTCTCATCAATGATGCCTCTGTTTCTGAAGGGAAAATTTGTTAAAAGACAGCAACAGTTTGGGTTGTGTTTTCCCACATAGTCCAAAAGAGAGACTTAAATAACTGGGAAACTTTGTGGTAAAGATGATTTGTACAAGCAGCCGTGTTTGTGTTATTATCAGACTTATCTGTTGCACTTTACCCTTATTTAAATATGAGTGAAAAGTTAAAAACTAGAAACGTCGATAGCAAATACGTGTTTCATAATTAACCAGAGACAGACATGAAAATCCCTAAGCAAATCTTTGGCCTCAGTCGAGCATTCACTGGACTTAATCCAGTTGACTCAATAGTAATCATTTATGAATAAATGAGCCAGCATTAGCGTGTAAAGGGAGAGGATCCATACAAAGTGGTGTGATTGTTTGTGACTTGCCAGAAGCACTCATTCTTAATCGCTCATGCCCTGTTCTTTCTGTCTCATTAGTGGTTAACAAATCTATGTTTATCAACTGTTTTACTGTAGATAATAGCGAAAAGAAGAATTTGGAAGAAGCTGAATTACATTCAACTGAGAAAGTTCCATGTATTGAATTTGATGATGATGATTATGATACGGATTTTGTTCCACCTTCTCCAGAAGAAATTATTTCTGCTTCTTCTTCCTCTTCAAAATGCCTTAGGTAAACTAGCTAAATAATTGCATTATTATTTGTTTCTGGGATACTTTAAATTGTTTAATTTAGTTTATAATATCATTTCTATATAAAAGTATTTTGTGCTTTGTACAATTATTTTACATTCAAGTGAAAGCCTCAAAAAAAAAACCCTGTTTATACATTTAATTGGTTGCATTCTAAAGATGAAGTCCCATTATGATTAATTACATGAAACTTCAAACAATTTTAGGTAGCTGATTTTTTTTTTTTTTTTTTTTTGAGACAATCTCGCTCTGTCACCCAGGCTGGAGTGAAGTGGTATGATCTCGGCTCACTGCAGCCTCCACCTCCCCGGTTCAAGTGATTCTTGTGCCTCAGCCTCCCAGGTAGCTGGAACTACAGGTGCACACCACCATGCCTGGCTAATTTTTTGTATTTTCAGTAGAGACGAGGTTTTGCCATGTTGCCCAGGCTGGTCTTGAACCCCTGAGCTCAGGCAATCTGCCCGCCTTGGCCTCCCAAAGTGCTAGGATTACAGGCATAAGCCACCTTGCCTGGCCTTATATAGTTGATTTTGACATAAGGAATATATTTCTAAAAATATTATATTCCCAAACCTGACCTGAAATGACACAAAGCTAACCCATTATATGGGAAGTGAATTAGGACATTAGTACTTTTTAAAAAAATCCTACAGGATAGAATTGGCCATTGTATTTGTTATTCACTCAATTTTAGCAAATTGGTGACATGATTATTGTTAATTGGTAGTATTACGAGAAAAATAGATACTCCACACGACTCATCAACAGCTTAAATTGCTAAGTGTCAATGTTACCTTCGTCCTTATCCCAGTCTCACTCTCAGACCAGTTGAGTGGTAGAGTATAATATATACTAACCTGAGCAAAAGTTTATATAGAGTCTCAATTCTAAACCAGCATTCTCATTTACCAGGTGAAACAGCTGAGGCCCAGGGAGGAGCAAGGAATTGCCCAGGATGATACAATGAATGACAGATGGACTCAGATCCAGTGTAGTGCTTTCCCTGGTGTCATACTGATTCCTTGTTGAATGCCTGGCTTTTTTCTTTACTCATTAAAAATGTGTATTACACAAATAATATAATCATTTTAACAAGGATTCTAAATAAGAAGGAAGGAGTGCTGCTGGGTGCGGTGGCATGGTAGTGGCCTGTAGTCCCATCTACTCAGGAGGCTGAGGCAGGAGGATCCCTTAAGCCCAGGAGTTCAAGGCTGTAGCATGTTGTGATTACGCCTGTGAGTAACCATTGCACTCCAGCCTGGGCAACATAGCGAGACCCTCATCTCTAAAAAATTAAAAAGAGAGAGAGAAGGAATACTACTAGTCCCACAATTCTGACTGTTTTCTTTATCCATCTTCAGTTTTGATACATGTGTGTTTGATTTCTGCATTGTTGTAATCAACATGTAATTATAATTTTATATTCTACTTTATTTCTCTTAGCATTATTTCTAAATCATTTTCCAATTGCTACATATTTAATTCCTTTTAATGGCTACATAATTTATCAAATTGTCATACTATAAATAAATTTACCTAGAGTCTTAGCAATTAAAAAAGCTTATTTTACAAAGTATTTCCAAGGTAGACTCTCTTTGTACATTTCCCATTGTAACTTAGTATACATATGTGTGTATATTATAAAACTGAAATAGAATTTTCACAATATTTTTTGTGCAATGCACAGCTTAAATTCTATGCTACATTTTATTTCAGTTTTAAAAAATACTGGTTGTAACCTCTGAATTTCAGAAGTCAAGTGGTCAGACAGTATGTAACAGAGAAGAGAGACCTGTTTTTCAGACTCTTCTTTTCCAAAACCTCTGTAACTGGCCCTCAAGATTCTCCATCTTCTGGCCACAATTTACCTTTTTCAGCTTTATCTCCACTTATGCCCTTGCAATAACCCAATGGTTTTAATGAGTCAAACCAACAATCTAGAAAGCATATCATTTTCTTTAATTATGATGTTATTGTTTAAAAAATAATATTAAAAAGTTACACTGTTTCGATTTAGTTAGAAAGTTGCATTCCAAAATTCTTCTTTAGGAAAATACAGTTGATTCCCAGACGTCAAGCAAATAGAAATGTCCTTTTTAAAATCTTTCTTTCATAGTCTGACACTTTCCCCATACTTGTCATTCAGTTTGCTTAAATCTTATCTCCTTGGCAAAGCCTTCTAAAGTTCCAAAAAATGTTACCTTTCTTTGGATTTCCACAGTATCCTCTCTTTAACACTCATTCAGTACTAATTTATTTTGTTATTTGTAAAGTATTTTTTCTATGTAATCAGACTGACCAGGTTTATATGTTAATAGGTTTTTGTATAATCTGTGTGGTGAGGTAATTATATATGCAGACACACAAAAACACATGTACATATATTTGCATAATAAGATAAGTCCAGAAAAAGTGCTTTGAAATCTCAGAAAAAAGAGACATTAATAATCACTTGCTGGAGAAGTAATGCTTTGGCTGGGGCTGGAAGAACAGGTGTGATTTGGGTACGAAGAGATTGGAATGGCAGGTTTTCCAAATTGAGAGGATCAGTGGCAAAATCCCCAAAATAGGCAATGCAGGGCTTATATGAAGAATGTAAGTGGTACAGTATGATTGAAGCTTTGTGTTACTGAAAGGACATAATCGGAGATAATGTTGAAAAGGGCTCTTGGGGCCAGAGGAGGGACAACTTTGAGGACCAGCTAAAGAAGTTTTATAATTGAGGAAATTTAAAAAACTACTTCTCTTTTCTGTTATATATTGTCTGATCAGTGGTAGAAAAATATTAAGGGTTTCAAAATTATACATTTATTGAGTCTAGCCTGTAGTATGATTGGCTTAACATTTTTTTTATTTGCAGTGTGTTAAGGGACCTTGACACCTCTGACAGAAAAGAGGATGTTCTTAGCACATCAAAAGATCTTTTGTCAAAACCTGAGAAAATGAGTATGCAGGAGCTGAATCCAGAAACCAGCACAGACTGTGACGGTACAAGCAATATTTTAGACATACCATGTATTTCAACTACTTACTTTTGAAAACAACGTAACACAAAGATTGTGTTTTGAACCTGTGGCTGTATGTTATAAAATGGCAGATTTGTAGTCTCTTTTCTTCTAATGTCATAACCTTGTTCACTGGTTAGCCAGCATTTGCCTGAACAACTCATGAACTCATGCTCTCACAAGGGCGTTCATTCCCTATTTTGAAAATGCTACTTGTTAGAAATCATCTCTCATACTGAGCCAAGATCTGCAACTTTAATTCTAGGAGGTTTTTAAATTTTTATTTACAAATGAGAACTTCCACAAAATCATGTGTTTCAGAAACACGGACCACAGAGCATATCTCATCATAATAGAGTTTTTTTCCCCCCCTTGACTAAATATTATTAGGTCTTTTAACTCTCCTTGCTAGAAATTGCTTTCTTGACTTTTCATCCTCCGGTTCTCCCTTGTATATACTCTGAGTCTAGGTGTGGGTCTTGATGTTCATTTAAAGCTAAATACTTGTTTGCTTGTTTTGTTTCTAATTCATTTTTTATTTTTTATTAAACATCTAGTGTAAATAATCAGATAGCAGTGCAAGACTCTGATAAACGACAGTCCCCCTTCCCACCCTTGGTGTCTGCTGCTCAGAGGCACCTTCAGTCTGAAAATATACATCCTCTTGTAGACATTTTTCTGGCATTATTTCTTTTTACTTTCTTTTTCTCTTTTTCACTCTTCCTGGAACTTCTATGATTTGCATGTTAGACTTCCATTAATTATCTTTTCTATTTTTCATCTCTTGATTTTCTACTTTTTAGGATATTTCCTTGATTTTATCTTTAACTCTTCTATGGAATTTTTAAATTTCTGTCAAGGCAATTTCTGAGAGCTCTTCTTTGTTCTCTGAATATCTCTGTCGTGCATTCGAGTCTGAGGGCTGCTGGGCTTTTTTAGCGACATCTGCATGCATGTGCAGGTCATGTGTGTAGTGTTCTCTGTGTGTTGTTTTTGTTTCCTCCAGTTTTTTTGTGGTTTATTTTGGACTCAATTTATTTTAGAGATATTCATGAAATAACTGATGTGCTGGGCACTCTTATAAAGTGCCTTACAATATTAACTAATTCAGTCATCACAATAAACTACCTCAAACTTTAAGGTAGTTTTCCTTTTTCTTGAGACGGAGTCTCACTCTGTCACCCAGGCTGGAGTGCAGTGACACTACCTCGGCTCACTGCAACCTCCGCCTTCCAGGATCAAGTGATTCTCCTGCCTCGGCCTCCTGATTAGCTGGGATTACAGGTGTGTACCACCACATCTGGCTAATTTTTTGTATTTCTAATAGAGACAGGGTTTCACCATTTTAGCGAGGATGGTCTTGATCTCCTGACCTTGTGATCCGCCCACCTCGGCCTCCCACAATGCTGGGATTACAGGCGTGAGCCACCGTGCCTGGCCCACTTTAAGGTAGTTTCTGTTATCCCCATTTAACAGATAATGAAACTAAGGTACAGGAGCGTTAAATAGTTACACACCATCATAGAATTAGCCTCAGAGCTAGGATCTGAACACAGCAGTCTTGAGGCTTTTGAGTTTTCATTGATAACAACTGCATTATACTGTCTCTGTATCATTAAGTTTCACTAATAAAATGGTTAGCTAGAACAGGGGCAAGGACAGAGTTCTACAGCATGTCAATAGAGGCTTCCCTCTTGGCTTACAACAGTCCATTCATCACCACTTCTTGTTCAGCTAGTTACATATCTGTCTTCAGACCATGTTTCTGTTCTTTATCCATGGAGACACAAAAGACTTGACTATGTGACTCCAAAAAGTTCGAGGTGTGAGGCAGCAAGAAGGAATGGGTGGGACATTGACTCTAGAGTGCTGCAGACCTGTGACAGAAGCCTGTCTCCTCCTACTCTTGGCTATGTGACTATGGCAAATAGTTAAACTTCTCTGGACTTCAGTTTTTTCTTCTATAAAATGAGGAGAATGATATCTACCTCGCTGGGTAGGTGTCAGGATTCAAGGTAAAGTGCCTAGTACACTGCAGGCCTTTCATAAATGGTAACTATTGTTATCTGCCAGTCTAATAATCCTTTTAAAAAAGGAAATACGTTAAGACGGATGGTTTGTTTTTATGAACTTTTGCTAACTCTATTATTGTTTCCTCCCCCTTAGAGCTCACAAAGCAGCTATTTGATAACAGGCTCTAGAATTTTGCTTTGAATTTACATCAAATCACCAGCCTGTAGTTTTTGGCAATCACTTTCAAATTTTTTGAAAATTAGAACAATGTTTGTCTGTCCTTACTTTCCATCAGTTCTCTTATTCACTAGATGCCTCACACACGTGTCAGTGACAGGGGCTCTGAGATCCTGTTTGCAGGTTTCCTTTGTACTCTGAGGTATAATCTGTCTAGACAAGGAGTCTTGGGCTAGTCTCTGATAGCTAGGTACCCCCTTTTATCTCCCTCTGAGCCTGTCTGTTCCATCAGACCATTGTGTATTCTCTTTCCAATCTGATGCTTGTTTTCCTTGCAGAGAAAACAGAAGTAAGGTAGGAATTCAGCAATTCCATTTTACATCTCATACCTCACATTTCTCTCAGTCACCAGAAGTCCAAATTTCCCAGGCCATTCTTGTGCAGATGCCCCTCCTCACCCTGCCATCTTCACTCCCTGTTCTGTCCTCACTTCCTGTCCTTCCTGGCTTGTAAACCATTTAACTGACTGCTCTGTCAGCAATGTCCCTATAGCCTCATCCTCTTCTCTGATCATTTTCTTCCCCTTCTTTCTCTAATTGTTTTCTGAGGATATGTACTGTTTCCCCTGCAGCCCACCTAACTGTTTTTTACTCTCACAGACTAGGCCTGAGAGGTGGCAAAGGCATCTATTGTCATTGCTTCCTATTGCCATTTTTTTTTCTTTTCTTCATCTTTGTTTTTTTCTCGCTCTGTCACCCAGGCTAAAGTGCACTGGCGCAATCTCTGCTCACTGCAACCTCTGCCTCCCAGGTTCAAGTGATTCTCCTGCCTCAGCCTCCTGAGTAGCTGGGACTACAGGCATGCACCACTATGCCCAGCTTTTTTGTATTTTTATTAGAGACAGGGTTTCGCCACGTTGACCAGGCTGGTGTCGAACTCCTGACCTTAGGTGATCCTCCAGCCTCAGCCTTCCAAAGTGCTGGGATTACAGGCATGAGCCACCATGCCCAGGCGCAGTTGAGGTTTTAGATGAAGGAAAGGGCCGGCACGGTGGCTCACGCCTGTAATCCCAGCACTTTGGGAGACCGAGCTGAGTGGATCATTTGAGGTTTAGGAGTTCGAGACCAGCCTGCCCAACGTGGCAAATCCCCATCTCTAATAAAAATACAAAAAAGCCAAGCGTGGTAGCGTGTGCTTGTAGTCCCAGGCACTCAGGAGGCTGAGGCAGGAGAATCACTTGAACCGGGGAAACGGAGGTTGCAGTAAGCCGACATTGCACCACTGCACTCCAGCCTGGAAGACAGAGCAAGAATCTGTCTCAAAAAATAAAATAAAATAAAACCTCTACTGCTTTGAAATTCTATTAGTTATGGCTTAATTTTTAAAATGGGAGTGGGCTGGCAGGATTCAGTTGTTCAAACATCATATCAGGAGTTGCTCTCTCTCTCTCACTTCCCTTCTCTCTCCTCTCTTCTGTCCCATCTCTCCGGGTCAAACCTCCATTTCTTTCTACCTGCTTTCTACTTTTCCTTTGTATCAATCTTATTTGAAATCTGTCTTTCTTTATAAGGTGACAGAAATGGCCACCAGAATCATATTAAGCTTGGAAAAAGGGAGGTACTTTTTCCCAGTCAGCCCTAAGTATTTCCAGAGTTAATTTTCACTGGGCTGCCTTGTGTCAGATGCCTACTGAGGGAGTGGGAAGGGTAGGTCTAATAGGAAATCTTGGTGCTATACTGTTACCATTAAAGGGAAGCCTGGATTCCAGGCAGATCAAAACAACAGGTAGGGCTCTTGCTTGTCCAACGCTTAACAGTACACTTTGTGTTGGCACAGTGAGCTTTGCACATGAAGTTAGTTAAAAATAAAATCATAGTTAACTGATAAACCTTTGTTCCAGCCAATGACCTTGCTTACCCCAAGAAATATTATTTATTAAACATTATGAAATTAAATGAAAACAGTTATGAGCTCTTATGATAAAGCGTAGAGAAAACCCAATTTCAAGTTAATTCACAGGAAGATAATAGGACAATATATGGTGGTTTATGATCTTGTTTTTACACTGCTTCACATTTTACATATGTGACTTTCAAAATCTTAAGACTTGGCTGGGCACAGTGGCTCACACCTGTAATCCCAGCACTTTAGGAGGCCAAGGCGGGAGGATCACTTGAGCCCAGGAGTCTGAGACCAGCCTGAGCAACATGGCAAGACCCTGTCTCTACAAAAAATAATTAATTAAAAAAAAAAAGTAGAAGAAGATGTGTTGTGTTGCTGGGCACAGTGGCATAGGCCTGTAGTCTCACCTACTTGAGAGGCTGAGGCAGGAGG
This sequence comes from Gorilla gorilla gorilla, assembly GCF_029281585.2. Taxonomy (NCBI): domain Eukaryota; kingdom Metazoa; phylum Chordata; class Mammalia; order Primates; family Hominidae; genus Gorilla; species Gorilla gorilla. Next base: position 91,966,618 of record NC_073240.2, read on the forward strand.
ATCTCTTGAGCCCAAGAGTTTGAGGGTTCAGTGAGCAGTGATTGCACCACTGCAGTTTAACCTGGGCAACAGAGCCAGACCCCCTTTCTTTCTTTCTTTCTTTCTTTCTTTTTTTTTTTTTTTTTTTTTTTGAGACAAAATCTCACTCTTGTCCCCCAGGCTGGAGTGCAATGGCACGATCTCAGCTCACTGCAACCTCCACCTCCCAGGTTCAAGCGATTCTCCTGCCTCAGCCTCCCGAGTAGCTGGGATTACAGACACACACCACCATGCCCGGCTAATTTTTATATTATTAGTAAAGACGGGGTTTCACCACATTGGCCAGGCTGGTCTCAAACTCCTGACCTCAGGTGATCCACCGTCCTCGGCCTCCCAAAGTGTTGGGATTACAGGCGTGAGCCACCGTGCCCAGCCCCACTTTAAAAAAAAAAAAAAAAAAAAAAAGAAATCAAGATCTTAAGACTTTTTTTTTTTTTTTTTTTTTTTTTTAGTGACAGGGTCTCACTGTGTTGCCCAGGCTGGTCTTGAACTCCTGGACTTAAGCAATCCTCCTGCCTTGGCCTCCCCAAAGGGCTGGGATTACAGTCATGAGTCACCACGCCTAGCCAAGACTTTTTTTTTTTTCCTCAAAGAAAAATATTAACAACATAATTATTTTATAGCTAGACAGATAAGTTTACAGCAGCAGCTTATTCACGTGATGGAGCACATCTGTAAATTAATTGATACTATTCCTGATGATAAACTGAAACTTTTGGATTGTGGGAACGAACTGCTTCAGCAGCGGAACATAAGGTATCTTAATTTTCCCCCTTCTGGAATATATCTGATTATATTTCTACCACTCTAAGTGAAAAATGGACAGGGCAAAATGTTCAGGCTTTCTGGCCTGGAAATGGCATAAGGATGATCATCATGCCACTATGTTTTCGATTTGTTTACTTTTCAAACCGCTCCTTTAACATTCGTATTCATGTTTTTAAGATTGGGAAAAAAGCGAACATATTTTGCTACAATTTCTATTTGGTATGAAAACTACAGATTTGCTTTTGTGGCCTACCAGAGTAAACTACTTATATTTAATACGTTGTTCTCTTTTCTCTCTTCAGAAGGAAACTTCTAACGGAAGTAGATTTTAATAAAAGTGATGCCAGTCTTCTTGGCTCAATGTGGAGATGCAGGCCTGATTCACTCGATGGCCCTATGGAGGGTGATTCCTGGCCTACAGGGAATTCTATGAAGGAGTTAAATTTTTCACACCTTCCCTCAAATTCTGTTTCTCCTGGGGACTGTTTACTGACTACCACCCTAGGAAAGACAGGATTCTCTGCCACCAGGAAGAATCTTTTTGAAAGGCCTTTATTCAATACCCATTTACAGAAGTCCTTTGTAAATAGCAACTGGGCTGAAACACCGAGACTAGGAAAAAAAAATGAAAGCTCTTATTTCCCAGGAAATGTTCTCACAAGCACTGCTGTGAAAGATCAGAATAAACATACTGCTTCAATAAATGACTTAGAAAGAGAAACCCAACCTTCCTATGATATTGATAATTTTGACATAGATGACTTTGATGATGATGATGACTGGGAAGACATAATGCATAATTTAGCAGCCAGCAAATCTTCCACAGCTGCCTATCAACCCATCAAGGAAGGTCGGCCAATTAAATCAGTATCAGAAAGACTTTCCTCAGCCAAGACAAACTGTCTTCCAGTGGCATCTACTGCTCAAAATATAAACTTCTCAGAGTCAATTCAGAATTATACTGGTAAGTTTAAAATAAATTGAATGCTTATATGAAAACAAAACTGTCCCAAAATAGGAATTATATAAGAAAAACCATAGCAAATCATCATTGCCTGAA